>NW_020947390.1:9295260-9358018 GCF_900497805.2 Vombatus ursinus
ATAGATAGATAGATAGATAGATAGATAGATAGATAGATAGATAGATAGATAGATAGATAGATAAAGATATAGATAGATAGATATAGATAAGTTTTACTGAGTAAGGAACAAACTAAGAAAGTTCATTCGGAACTTTTGTTCATTCATTTGGTCAGGAATTTCAAAGAAACTAAAGAGAAAAGATGTAAAGGAAGGAGATTCAATAGTATCAGACTTTAAACTATAATGTGAGAGCATTGTTGTAGTTTAAAATGGATAATTTCAATTATTTTAAATTAAAATTTTCTTGTATAAATAAAGCCAATGTAGCCAAGAATAGAGGGAATGCAGAAAATTGGGGGAAAACTATCACAGACAGTCTCTCAGATAGGATGTGACTGTGTTGGAATACTGTTGTGGTATAGGAAATGAATTGATTGATCTAGAAAAAACATGGAAAGACTTGGACCTATGAAAGAAAATGCTATCTACCTACAGAGAAAGAAATGACAAGTGGAAATATGCATAGTACTGTCTTACATATATGTATAAATATGTATGTCTATGTGTGTGTATTTATATTTGTATTTATAGCCACATTTAATTATAGCCTTTGGGGGGCAGAGAGAGAAAAAAATAAATCAGAGAACAAAAGAAAGCTTAGAAGAAAGCAAAGAAAATGTGGGTAGCTTTGAAAACATTGTCTAGTATTTATTACATAGATTTTCTTGAAATGGAAATTTATTGTTTTATATTGAATCCTCTCTTATGTTCTGCTGTGTTCATGGAAATATTCTTTTTTTTGCTTTTCTCATTTTGTATTTAAGTTTAATATGAATAAAAATTTTCAAAAAAAAAAGAAGCATGCTTCTTTGTATCCTTTCTGTGTAAGCAAATGTTTCACCGGTTGTTTGCATACTATTAATAAATGATGCAGTTAGATTAGAGGTAGGTATAACTGTGTTTCTTTTACTTAAAATCCAGACTCAGATGAATATCCTCACATATACCAATATTTCTTAGGTGACTTGACTTCTCTGCGACTATTATCATACAAAATGGAAATTACAATGCTTGAACTATCTCACAGAAATTGTTGAGGAAATCACTTTATAAACATCAGAGTGCTATAGAAAAGTGAAGTATTATGGGAAGCAATATTATGTAGCAGAAAGAGTGTTGGGCATGGATTAAGACAATGGGTTTAAGACATGAGTATAATTCCTGGCTTTGAAACTTACTCTATGACTACAGAAAGCTACTTAACTTATTTTGGCCTCAATTTGTTACTTTGCAGAATGGAAATAAAAATATTACCATGTTTACAGGGCTGTTGTGGGGAAAATATTTTGAAAGTTTTAAGAGGCCATGCCAATATGAACCATAATAATTACATAAGGACAATTACTGTAAAAAGCTATCACCCTATGGGATTTCAGGCAACCTCATATAGTGGAAAAAGTGCTGAGTTTGAACTTAGAAGACTTGAGTTTGAGTCCTGACTGCTACTTAGTGCCGATGTTACCTTGGGCAAGTCATTAGACCTCTTATTGCTTCATTGACCTTGTCTATAAAATGAAGGATTTGGAATAGTTTTCCTAAAGCTCTTTCTCATTCTGAGTCCTATGAACTGCTTTCTCCAACCACTTGATACAAAATGCCCTTGACTTGGACAGCCAGGTTGAATTATTATTCTTAGAAAGTTACTGTTAAAAGGGAAGGTCAGTCAATTGAGCAGCAAGCCTTTATCAAGAGCTCACTAGGTGTCAAGAAGTAGGCTAAGCACTAGAGATTCAAAGAGAAAGCAAAAAGTCCCTACCTTCAAAGAGCTTACATTCTAATGAAGAGGCAACACATACACAAATAGGTGCTTGTAAGATACGTATGGAGTAGATAGAAGGTAAGGTTTTCTTCCAGCCTAATTTATCAGATAAGCTAATCACTAGATTTAAAGTGACAAAAAGCCTTTTAGTCTGTGGGAAACAACACATAAGATAGGTATCCAGGCAGTAACCTACCCTGGCTGATAAGAGAGGTGACATAGAGTAGCCACTAAGGAAAGAATTGAGTAAAAGAACTCCTTAAGAACCTTAGGCCTATTGTAATCATAAGGCTAGCATATGGGTGCAGGACTATTGACACCTCCCATCAATAAGAGAATATTTCATCAATAAAAAAATATCATGAGGCAACCCCTGGAAGGCCAGAACCAAGATCTCTCACTCAACTAGAAATTCAGTTGTTGCTAGTCACAAAATAGATTTGCTAATATAGAGATTATAAGAGCGTGCACATGAATCTATAGATGATTATCATATTCCTTTTCATGTTCTGGCAAATAAATTGATTCTATTTTTAACCACAAAGCCTTTACTGATTCCTTGTAATTGGAAAATATTTTTCCTCTAATATCATATGGCAATTTCTACCATTTATATTCTTATTATACTACATCCAGCAACTTAATCATTGCACACTTACTGTAGGATATTGGATTATTATACATGTTAGAGGTTCTTAAACTTTTTTGTGTCATAAACCCCTTTGGCAGACTGCTGAAGCCTAGGGACCCCTTCTCAGAATATTTTTTTAATGTGTAAAATAAAACATATAGAATTGCAAAAGAAATTAATTATATTGAATATAGTTATCTAAATATCAAAAATCAAAAAAGAACAAGTTTATGAATCCAAAGTTAAGAACCCCTACATATGTGTTGCATTTTCCTTACTATACTGTCACCTCTCTGACAGTAGGGACCAAGGATTTTTCTTTTTCTTTTTATCTGTCCTCTAGGGCTTAGGATTATATTTTAACTTAGTAGGGATTTAATAAATGGTTATTGAAAGAATGGATGGGCCTAAAATCTATATGCTGAAAGGGTTTTATTTTTTACATAATGCCTTTAATTATTAAACTTTGATGGAAAAAAATAAGATATTCATTGACCTCTTACCCTTTCCTATCTTGTTCTTAATTTAATTATTATTTGTGGGGAAAAAATTGTTTGTTAAACACCACATTTCACTCATAATTGTCAGATTTTATGTCAAATTTTTTGCCAAAAAGTAGGGTTCACACATCATGTGAATTTTTTTTAAATTGTGCTGGTATTACTTAAAAATAATTTATTACTGAACTGTTTTTGGTGCAAGATTAGGATACACAGAATATTCATGAATATACATTGAAATTGAATGCTGACAATGGGCATGTGCTGAAAATTCTAGGATAATGGCTTGCAATACACTAAAGATAAATGCGTATTCAAATGCCACCAGTGAATACATTGCTGCTTTGTTTACCTTTTAGGCTGCATGACGAACAGAATTATACCATGTGACAATTAGGCAATGAAAGGTTATAAACCAATTTTTGGACTGAAAAAAAATAGGGTGTGATGATTATGTGGTGATATATGGTAAATTCAGGTTTTATACTTTACATTTTCTTCCCTCCCCAAATAATACCTATAAATAGAATCTATGTCCACCTGGTGTTTCAGACTACTAAAACTAGAATTTTTTTTTTTACTTATTCCTCTCTACTACATTCCACTGCTCCAACTCACTCTCCTCCTCTGCACTCTACCTCCAACTCCAATTATGCTATCAGTTAAGTATAGTCTTTCTTCATGCCTCTTAGATTGACATTTGTTCTTATTCTCCATTTTATTATCACAATCTAAGCCTATCCGCTAAAAATCTCTTGTGTTCCTATTTTCTAACAAGATTGTTTAGTTAGAAAACCCTAGAAGATCATCAAAGAAATTTGAGTCAATTAAAATCTCTAGCATAGTAGTAGAATAAAAAATAAATAAACCCACAAAATCAATGGCATTTCTATGTAATAATAAAATCTAGGAGACATAAAGAGAAAGGAAAATTCTACGCAAAATAAGTACAAAGTATAACAAACACCTAGGCATCAATCTACCATCACACAATTAAACATAAATTAAATTAAATATCTCACTAGAGATATAATTATAAAATGTTTCCTGAAGAAATAAATGACATATAACTGGAGGAAATTCAGTATTCATTTTTATTTCATGCCAACATAGGAAAAATGATAAAATTATCAAAATTTTCAGATTTAGTGCTATATCAAGCTGCCCAAGTGAGCAAAGAATAATGATATTCATTTTCAAAAATAAAAGATCTAAAATATCAAGTGAAACAATAAAAAGGAGGAGTGAAGGAAGAATAATAATCCCAAACCTGAATATTATATCATAAATGGAATTATCAGAACTATTTGATTCTCGTTGGAAAAAATAGAGCAGTGAAACAAGCTAAATAAAGAATAGTCAGAAACAATTGAACTAAATTAAATAAACCCTTAAAAATAAATTATTTAGAGAAAACCAAGAATTCCTAGAAAAAACTGGAAAGCAATCTAGCAGAAACTAGATTTAGAACAACATCTTATACCATATGCCAAAATAAACTCAAAACAAATTTGTGTGAGCTGGATTTATAGGTAATCTCATAAAAAAGCAGAGAGAAACAGATTAGGTACCTTTCACAGCTATAGCAAGAGGATATTTTTTTTTTAAGAAAAGAGGTCTAGAATTGATTACAAAAGATAAAATAGATAACTTGGATTTACATTGATTGAAAAGATTTTGCATAAACAAAATCAATGTAGCTAGAATAAGGTAAAGGATCAACTAAAAATTTTTTTTACATCAAACAGCTTTCATAATGGTCATAATATAGGCTAATTAGGCAACTAATAGAAGTATATGAACCAAAAGTTAAGTGGTCAAAGAAAATGAACAAATAGTTTTCAAAGAAACAGAATCCTATTAGCAATTATGTGAAATTGTTCCAAACCACTAATAATAAGAGAAGTATTCAATAAAGTATCTCTGAAGTTTCACTCTATAACCAACAAATTGACAAAAATGACCAAAAAAAGAGAATTGTCAATGTTTAAGGGTTTTGGAAAGACGGGTTCACTAATTCACTGTCAGCTGGGAATTGGTCCAACTCTTCTGGGAAGCAATTTGAAATTTTCCTAAGAAAATGACTAAAATGCCCATAGTAATTAACCCAGAGATTCAATGGCTTGTCAATATAATCAAGGAGTTCAATGAAAAAAAAGGGGGGGAGGAAGGTACCACATACATCAAAATATGTATAGCAGTACTTTACCTGTGGGAGTGAAGAACTAGATACAATAGTCAAAGGACATAAATATCCATTGACTGGAGAATGGCTAAACAAGTTGTGGCACATGAATGTAATGGAATATTACTTCATTACAAGAAAAGATAAATATAATGGATACAGAAAAATATGGGCAGAATTTTCAAAGCTTATACAAAGTAAAGTAAGCAGAATCAGGACAATATACACAAAGAATCCAACAATGTAAATGAAATAATATCAAAAAATCAAAACTAAATGCTATGAAATTATTATAATCAGGCTTGTTGCCAAAGAAGATATATAAGAAGGCATTTCTCTACCTCCTTTGCAGAGGTGAAATAGTGAATATGTCAGACTTTTTTGATGTTTTGAAGAGTTTTGCTAAACTGTTTTCTTCTTTTTTTATTCTTTGTTACAAGGGCTGGGTTCCTGGAAGGGGAAGGGAGGGAAACAATATATTGAGAAGTGTAGGTAATATAAAAACAAGAGGTGTCAACAAGCATTTTAAAAAAAAATCAAAACCTCCTTGAGGAAATATACAACATACTTTCTGCCTCCTCTATTCTTGCCTATATTCAAAACATTGAAATGTCTCAAGCTCCTCTTTTCACACCTATCTATCAAATCCAATTATTGCTCCTAAGCATAAGCTTTGAAGTATGGTATTCCATAAGTCAGGCATCTACCCCTCTCTCTTTATGACCCCTTGCCTTACTATTTCACCTCCCACCAAATCTAGCTCAGTATAAGGAAACTGAGAATTAAGGTTGGAAAGATAAAGAGAACAGATGAATAAAGAGTACTTAATAGGCAGGGTTTTTTGTGTTACATTAAAGAATTTGGTTTTTATTAGACAACTGGGAGCTAATGCAGATTCTTGAGCAAGGAGATGACATTATTAAAATCATATTTAATGAAAACTGGCCTAGAAACTACATAGGATGAAATGGAACAGACACTGAAAAAAGGGAGCTTAATGAGGAGTTTATGGCATTCTTTCACTGTATATGTTAACACAAAGATGGATATGACAAGTTGAATCTGAAAGCCACTCCAGAGAAAGAACTGAAAGAATGAATAATTTTATGGGTGGAGGACCCATGAAAAATATAAATGTTTAAAAACAAACAAAACAAGACAAGCAAACAAACCAAAAGCTCCAAAAGTCTTAAATATGGAAACCAGGTAAATGGTGAGAGGCTATTGCTGATAATAGAACTTTGGAGGAGGAAACCTTCAAACCTTAGCAATGACTGCTACTGGGACTGGAATTCTCTTCTTCACCTGTGTCCCTTGGAATCTCTCATTTCCTTCAAGAATTAGTTCAAATCCTGTTTGTTGCATGAGGCCTTTCCTGTCCCCCTACCTCCACTTAAGCTGCCATTGTAGATAGATTACCTTGTAATTGTTTTCTATGTTGTTTGTCTGTCTACCACATATTTGTCTTTCTTACTATTCTTTATCAATCTATATCTATATAGCTGTTTTCCTTTCTATGATTTGTTTTTCTTTCTACCATCTATTTATTTTTCTATCATCTTTCTTCCTGTCATCTATCTTCTCTTCTTTTTAGAATGTAACCCCCTTGAGGGCAGGGTTGTTTTGCTTTTGTCCTTGTATGTCCAGCACCTTTGTATCTAGCACCTGCAGAAGCTTAATAAATGCTTTTTGCATAGGGTCATATTACTACAAATAGAAGAGAACATGGTGCTCCTATAGTTCAACCCCCTTAATTTAGAGATGAGAAAACTAAAGCCCAGGGAAGGCAAGTGCCTTGTTCAAGGTCAAAAATTGCTCCATTCAAAGGAGCCAAAGGAAGGTGACAAAGTCAACAGTGTTTGGAATTCCCTTCTAGGAATTCCAGGAATGAACAAAATCTATTTAATTGAAATGGATGTGGTCTACTATACCACCACCCAGATAGCCATCAAATACATATCTTAGAGTAATGAAGTTGATGATAAAACCACAGGTCCAGACTAAAACAACAACAGTAGTGGTGGCTGTGGTATTGACAATGACCTTGTCTTTTTTTATTCATAACCAATTAATAAAGTATCACAGTGTTATCATTCTATAAAATCTCACAAACATATCAACTCCAATTAATTCTTAAATAGGATAATTTATTGATAAATGTGAAATCTAGTTTTAAGACATTAAAGACATTTTAATGTTTAACAATGTTGATCAACCAAATTTGTTTCAATCTCACAGTTTTTCATTGACAAAAGAACTATGCCACATACATACTGTTTCCTTACTGTTCAGTAACTGTTGGCTTTCAATAAAACCTCTCTTAGTTATTCTATCACATTGCAAACTTTATCACAATGCACTTTAAAAAATGAAGAAAATCAAAAAGATAAAATATTTATCTGACACATTTTAATTATCTTCTCAATGATAATTTTTTAAAGGAAAGCTGTTCCAAGTACTTTGGTGTGTTCATCCTCTTCAGAAGTTCTTTAGGTCTTAATAATAGAGAACATGGACTAGATCTGTGATTTGATTGATACAGGGAACTCCTGAGTGAGGAAATCCCTTCTACCAATGGAAATTGGCAGTTTCTTTGCAACTAATCCTCTTAATGAGTTCCCTATAGACCTGAAAGATTGAATAAGTGACTTCCCCAGGGTCACACAGCCATCAATTTGTCAAGGAACTGAACTCAGTTTAGTAATGTGTGGGAATTGAATCCAGATTTTCTTTATTTCAAGGCTAGCTGTCTATCTACTATGGCACCCTGATTCTCTGAATTGTTATACTAAAAGGAGAGGGAGAGAGGGAGGGAAGAAGAGATGGCAGGGAGGAGGAGGAGGAGGGGAGAGAGAGAGAGAGAATTCAATCTACTGCTTTTGTTAATGCTCCTTTAACAAAATCAGTATACCATCAAGATGCCAGTTTTATGAGACCTGTGGAGATGCCTACAGTGAAAAATAATCTTCCAGTAAATTTCAACAAATTATATAGAAAACTGGGCATTTCAACTTTTACTTTCTTTTTGTTTTAAGTTACAGGTTGAAAAAAAATCCACCCCCAATCTTAGATGAATCATGTTCTAAATGAGAAACTAGGTCAAAAATGAAATACTGAGAACAAAGTTGTGCAATGTACAACATTATTAAACTATGCATTATCTTCATCTACCACACATCATTGCATTATGTAATGCAAATACTGTTTTCTAGCCCTCAGATCTGAAAATGGTACTAAAGATGATTGAGAAACTTTGGAAGCTCCCTTTGTAGCAAATGTTTCCCTCTGTGATTGTCAAAATAAATTTAGTTTTAAAATAGCAGTAGGATTGATTCTGGATTTAAACATCACAATGTCCATTCTCCCTTCACCTCTATTCTGTTTCTCACATTCCCTTAGATCTCAAGAAAAGATGTACTTCAGGAAGGACTTGAATGGGAAGGTTTCTAAGCCCAGTGCTATAAAGTGTTTTTATAACATAGATGTTTCAAAGCACAATGCATTAACATAGAGTTCAATGAGAATATAGTGCAAGAACAAGAATCTGAGGATTTTTTAAATGTAAGACAAGAAACTGAACTCTTTCAGTTTGTGTAAAACAAACTAATTACTGTACTTCATCAACAATGCTTATTTTGAATTTCTGATGTCCAAGCAGATTATTGGTTTCCTCCAAATATTAAGTTTTAAGACATATTACCACCAATCCAATTACAGAGGATTATTATCATTTTTTTAAAAAATTTAACTCCAAGGTATAACTGCTTCCTTGTTTTAAAAAGTCTAGCCCTGTGATTTCATCAGTGTGAGGAACTCCACCATTGCAAATTAGCAACTGCTTGGTAAATTATCATTTAGGAGAGCAATTTAGAACTTTGCTCAAAGAGCTATAAAACTGTGCATACGCTTTGACCCAGCAATACCACTGCTAGGTCTGTATCCCAAAGAGACTATAAAAAGGGGAAAAAGTGCCCACATGTACAAAAGTATTTATAGTAGCCCTTTTTGTGGTGGCAAAGAATTGGAAACTGAGGGGATGCCTATCAATTGGGGAATGGCTGAACAAATTCTGGTATATGAATGTAATGGAATACCATTGTTCCATAAGAAATGGTGAGCAGGCACATTTTAGAAAAGCCTGGAAAGACTTGCATGAACTGATGCTGAGTGAAGTGAGCAGAACCAGGAGAACATTGTACACAGTAACAGCAACATTGTGAGATGACCGATTTTGATAGACTTAGCTCTTCTCAGCAATAAAATGATCTAAGACAATTCCAAAAGATTCCTGATAGAAAATGCTATCCATATCCAGAGAAAGAACTATGGAGTCTGAATGCAGATCGAAGAATACTATTTTCTCTTTTTTTGTTTTTTGTTTTCTCTTTCTTGCATTTTTTTCCCCTTTTGTTCCAATTCTTCTTTCAGAACATGACTAATGTGGATATATGTTTCATGTGATTGTACATGTATAGCTTATATCAGATATCATGCCATCTTAGAAAGGGGAAAGGGGAGGGTGTGAAAAATTTAGAACTCAAAATCTTATAAAAGCAAAAGTTGAAAACTAAAGATTAATTAATTAAAAAATTATAATCTTAGGATACTGCCTAGGGCATTGAGGTTACATGTCTTACCCTTGCAGACACAAGTAGCATTTAAATGTAGGTTTTCTTGATGCTGATGCCAGCTCTTTATTCACCATGCTATGCTGCTTCTCAGATACTTTATTACTAAGTTTAAGAAACATGAATGATCACACTCTAAGTAAATAAATTTAATAAACCACCATTCACCAAATCTAGGCATGGAATGCAAAGAAATAATAATTATTTAGAAGGGACATAAATTTCTAAAATAGTTCATAATGAATGGGACACACATCTGCCAAATTTTTACAATATCCATTTTCAGAAATTTTAATCTTTGGTGTTTAATGGCACCTGAGATAGAGTCTGTTTAAATCTCACACTGACTTATACAATGTACATTGCACTGTGAAGGGGAAATGGATTTCCTAATGCTTAACTAAAAAAAAAAAATAAAGATTTTGGCTAATTGGTTTTTCTCCTAATTGAAAAATAGATTGTTGCTTATTGGCCATTTTATTAGATCACTATACTATGTATTCCTCATTAAACTCCATCACTGCCTTTTGGCCCAGAGAAATGGTAAACAAGCACATTAGTCCCAAATTATCTTTAGTGCCATCTCTAATTAACCATTCACATTCATAGGCTATAGCATAGAGAAGTGCCACTACAGCATCCTCATCAAGTACTTGCCTGCACCAAATGGATGCTCCTGCTTTCCTGAACTGACGGGCATCATAGAATGCCAAATGAGGCAGGAAAAAGACATTTCAAGGTTGAACATTATAAAACAAAACTGTAAGAGATGTTTCTGGATGTTAATCTCTACTTAATGCAGTTCTATTCTCTCCATATATAATGGTCAACTTCCTGTGGCATGTTAAAAAAAAAAAAACCTTTCTCTGAACAAATAATTTTCAAGTCTAACATTTATTCATTTAAACAAACATCTATTAAGTTCCTGATGTGTGTTGTATACTATGCTAGGGGCTGGGAGTAATACAAAGTTCTGAAAAGCAAAACCATTGGTTTCATGAAGACTATGGATAAAGACACAGACACAAATATCTAGAATACATTGTATTATGGAATCCCTCATAAAATATAAGAGGAAAAAGGAGAAGAAGTTAGAACAAGTGTTCTGGTATTTTGGGCACATCCTAATTCTATGCAAGGTCCTATGGGAGAACGTGGAACTTTTATTGTTATTGTTGTTGAGTCATTTTAGTTGAGTCAGGAAATGTTGCCTCTTTGTGACTTCATTTGAGGTTTTCTTGGCAAAGATACTAGCTTGGTTTGCTATTTCCTTCTTTAGCTCATTTTACTTATGAGGAAACTAAGGTAAATGAGGTTAAGTTACTTGTCCAGGGTCAAACAGCTAGCAAGTGTCTGAGGTTGGATTTGAACTCAGGAAGATAAGTCTTCCTGACCCCAGGCCTGGTGCTCTATTTACTATGCCACCTAGCTGCTTCACATGGAAGTGCACCCATCTGTGTTTTTCATACATGGACGTGCACAGGATGAAAAACACAGATGGATTGTTAAGCATAGCCAAACTTAGAGTAACAGTGAAAAAATCTGGGATTCATTAAAGTATTGAAGCAATTTATTTCATTAATAGGATCACAGGAGCATAGATCTAAAGCCAGAAGTACCTCAAAGGCCATCTAATCCAACTCTGTCATTTACAAACAAAGAAACCAAGGCCCAGGAAAACTTAGGAACTTGCCCAAGGTCAAACAGGTAACAAGTATCAGAGCATAGATATGAGTCCAACTGCAAAACTAGCACACTTTCCACTGTACAACAGTACCTCCCTTATTTTTAAATAAACATGTAGAATGGAACAGGAAAATCCTACATAGTAAAATCTGTGTAAGTAGGGTCAACCTTGTAAATGTTGGCCATAAAAAAATATAATCTCCTCTCCATAGAAAAATCTCCCCAATGGGAAAGTGAGAGGTGAAGAGGTATTATAGAATATTTTGATAGTAGGTATGTTGGAGGTTGACAAAGATCAGAAGTGGCTAGAGTGGCATGTTAAAATGAATGCTGAAGTTTTAAATACTAGAGATGAACTAGGTTCAAATTTTTCCTCTGACAATGAAAAAAATATGGATGTTCAATAAAAAACCAGTGTTCAAAATATACTTAGAATGAAAATAAGACCTAAAACAAATTTGTTTTCCAATAAATCCATACAACAGAAATACAAGAAAGTTAAACACTTATAGCAACCAAGGTCAACAACAAAGATAAAATAACAAGAGAGAGATAATTAAGATATTTCTTTGTAAATGAACACCAAGACACAAATGTGAAAGCAGAAGTCAAATAGAAGTGATCATGAAAAGGCCGTTCTCCAAATAAATGAATAGTTAAAGGAGAAGAACAAACAGTTCTCAAAAGAAGAATTACAAACTATTAACAACCACATGAAAGAAAGCTCCAAATCATTAATAAGAAAAATATAGGGTTATAGAAATCTATCCTGCCCTACAGGAAAATTGAAGGGAAAAGGGATAAGTGAAGAGGCAGGGGAGAGATAGAAGGGAGGGCAGATTAGGGGTATTCAGAATGCATGCCATTTTGGGGTGGAGGGAGGTAAGAGATGGGGAGAAAATTTTGAACTCAAAATCTTGTGGAAGTGAATATTGAAAACTAAAAATAAATTAATTAAAAAAAGAAAAATGTACTTAAAATAACTCTGAGATTTTACCTCAAACTTTGCAAATTGGCAAAGAAAACCAACAAGGGCAACAGTCAAAGATGGAGGATTGTGGGTAGCTAAGAACACTGGATCATTGTTGGTGAGACATGGATAAATGAAAACATTTTGGAAACAATTTGAAATTATGCAAATAGAGACTTAAATATCCATACTAGGCTTATATACTTACTGATAAGAAGAAATTTTATATATATATATACATATATATATATATACACACATATATATATACACATACATAACACATATACATATACATATATACATACACACATATATACATATATGTATACATGTATGTATATACTAAAATATTTATAGTAGGACTTTTTGTAACAGCAAAGAATTGAAAATTAAGTAGATGCCCATTGATAAAGGAATGGCTAAAAAAATGGTACATAAATGAACAGAATATTACTGTGATGTAATATATCATGAATATGATGAATACAGAGAAGCATGGAAAGATCTACATGAACTGATGCATAGGGAAGTAAACAGAGCCAAGAAAACAATATATATACATAATGACTACAACACTGCAAAATGGAAAGAGCCACACACACACACACACACACACACACACACACACTTTGCAGAATTTTGTAGAGCATATGTGGCTCAAGGGAAGAGATGTGGAAGGTTCACGGATATTGCCCATTACACAAATTTTCGGATTTTTTTGGATGTGTTGATCAATTGTGCTGATTTTTTCCTCTTCTTTTTTTATGTTTTTCTCTTTGAAAAAAATGCTATTTGTTTCATTGAATGGTTCTCTGGGAAGAGAGAGATGCTGATGGAAATTGTGATGTAGATTGGGGTCATCAATAAAAACTATTTAAAAAAATGGGAGGCTCAAAATACACCAAAACATTTATAGTAGCATGTCTTATAGTAGCAAAGAGCCTGAAACAAAGTAGATGAATATTGATTGGGGAATAGCTAAACAAATTGTTCACAGGAATGTAATGCAATACTGTTGTGCAGTAACAAATGATGAACATGATGAATACAAAGAAACAAGGAAAGACTTAGCAGATTCATGCAAAGTGAAGTTATCAAAGCAAAAACAAAAAAATTAATATATACAGTGATCATAGCAGTGTAAATGAAAAGTTCAATAATCAAAAAATATTCAAAATGAATGGTAGAAAATTATGAGAACAAGTTTGATCCCAAAGAAGATATGAGAAGACACCTCTCCTTCCTTTTCCTTTGCAGAGATGAGAGGTCCATGGTGTGGAAACATTACATGTATTTTCACTGTATTGGTTAGTTTTTCTGATTTTTTTTCTTTTTCCTAAAAGATATTCTTTGTTATATGAGATGTTTGTCTAGGAGGAAGGGTACCCAAAATAACCACCTTGCCATTTCCCCATTAATTTGATTAGTAAATATCTTTATAGGTTTGCCTCTCAATTACAACGTCATCAGCCTTGTATCACAGTTATCAACACACATTTTAAACTCCTTATTAGGTTGTAAACTCATCGAGGGCATGGAACATGTCTCAATAATCTTTCTATCTACATCACCTAGCACAGTCCCTTACACATACTAGGCATTTCACTCATATTTTATATTGAATTAAAAGACAACTTGACTGTAAATAAAGAAACCTGGGTACTAGTGTTTGATCTTCCACTAATTCTGTGTGACTTGCACAAATCATTTAACCTCTCATTGTCTAAGTTTCTCCACCTATAAGATAAGGGGAGGAAACAAGACTAAACCTCTAAGGTTCCTTCCAGCTTTGAAGTTCTATTATGTCTTGTGCCTTTCAGCAATGTGGAAATCCCTCTTTTAGTCACCCCACACCCCATTGCATTTTGCCTTCAATCAGAGAGTACATAGTCCGAGCTCAAAAGAACTTAGTTGTTGTTTATTGCAACTGGTTCAGATCATCATTATTCCAACTTCAAATATCAATTAACAATTATTTATTAAGCACCTACTATATCCAAAGGCACTGTGTTGACCCTAGAGAGGAAAAGACAAAAACTCAAAGGAGTCCTTGACCTCAAGGAGTTTGTATTTAATAGGAAGAATACAACATATTATTTGATAAGCAAATATAAACATATAAAATACATAAACTTATTTGGATGAGGATGGGGTGGCTTTAACAACTGTTAGAATTGGGAAACGATTACTTGAAGTAAGTTACATAAAATTCAAGTCACACTTGAATAATACTGGGGGTTTCAAGAAGCAGAGGTAAGGAGGGAGAGCATCCTAATCATGGAGAGCGGCCTACAAAAAGGCATGGAGACGGGAGATAGAATGTTCTACAGGAAGAGGAAGCGGACCATTTGACTAGTGTATATAGTGTTGAAAGGTAAGGCCTGGGGAAATATGTCATTCCTGGAAAAATAGGCCAGAGCCAGATATCCAAGTTGGGAAGGGCTTTAAATGCCAAACAGGGGAATATGCACTTTAGTTTATGGGCAATAGGGAATCGTTAGAATTTTTTGTGCAGGCGAGTTAACATGGTCAAACAGAAGCTTAAGGAATATCAATTTCTTTGCTGAGTGGAGGATGAATTGGAGACATAGGAAGTATTAGATGCATACCTATAAAACTGCCATCAGTCTATAAAGATTATTTTGCTACAAGTTTGGATCAGTACAAAATTTTTGGTATCTGTGCCTCTTAACTTAAGCTACTCAAGGGTTAAACCTCTAAAAACATTTGTGGTAAACAAAATGCAATTCTAATCAAAGAATGATTTTTCAAAGAAATTCAATAAATAATAAAAGATTAATAACTAGTAATAGATTATTAATAATGATGCATTTAGAGTTGGATAGGCCACTAGAGGCCATTTAATCCAACTCTCTCATTTTATATATGAGGCACCTGACTCTTGGGAGGCTAACTAATTTGTCCAAGGTCATACAAAGTAAATGGTAGAGCTAGGATTTGAACCTAGATAGTCTGACTTCAAATCCCATGTTGTTGTTGTTGCTGTTGTTGTTGTTGTTTTTTTTCTCTTCAAATGACTAGTCTCTATGGTTTGGTGTGACAAAGATGAAGTTGTACTACACTAATTCCTACTTGATTATCCTCTCAGTAGAAGAAACGAGTCATTAAATGCATAGAATTTCTGCCTTGGGATAACATCAGAACTTACTGGTTGGTTTAACTCCACAATTTACTTCCTGTCCAAGACTTCGTGGTCAGGAAGACATTATGAATAATTTCACTCCATCTTACTGATTTATGTCAACACAAGCTGTTTGATGTCACTAACTAGCTAGAGATGTTATTGTGGCATTTCTTTAAGCAAATCTGCTGTGTCCTTGAGGTTGTTCTAAGGCTTAATGTTGGTTCTCCGCTTAAACAAAGAGGTTTACTCCATAATCCTGCAAATCTAGTGAATGCTTCAGAGAAACTAAGTTTTGGGAAGGCCCTTGAGTCCAACCCAGACCTGACCAATAATGCCTTCTATAACATATGTGATAGGAGGCCATTCAGCCTCAGCTTAAAGACCTCAGAAGGAACTTATGTCCTTTTTACTATGAATTTTTAAAACCCACACATTTGCAACAGGCAGCTCCACGGACAGTAGATCCAATACTGGATTTTGAGTCAGGAAAACTTAAATTCAAATCTGTTCTCAGACACTAACTATGTGACCCTGACGTGTCACTTAAACTCTCTGTGCCTCAGTTTCCTCATCTAAAAATGGGGACGATTATGGCATCTACCTCACCATTTTTTAAATAACCCATGAGAACATACATAAAGCGCTTTGTTAACTTTTAGAATGCTAGCTATTATTGTGATCTTTACCAGTCATAGAGACTTTCCATTATAATAGAACTGATGAACTACTTTATTCAGTTTTATCATACAGATAAAGAAACTGAGTCACTGAATGGAAAAAAATAAAGAAATAAGGAATAGTAAATGGCAAGAAACAGAGAAGAAATAAAATAATGATTTGAGATTCTGTAGCCACATCTTGATTCTCTTTTTCTCTTCCTTTCTTCTCACATGTTGCTGTGCATGTCTATGTCCACACACAAAGAGATTTAATGCGTTAAAACTGTGCCAAGCCTTTTGGAACATCTTATATAAATGGATAGCACTTATATAGATATAGATGATATGGAGCTAAAGATAATGATAGCATGATAGAAATAGGCGTATATATTACACGTATGTATGCATACATAAACACCATTCACAGCCCAACTCCAAAGTTCTCTAAATCCTTTAGGGGCAGCTAGGTGGCACAGTGGATAGAACTTTGGCCTCGGAGTCAGGAGGACCTGAGTTCAAATCCGATCTCAGACACTTGACACTTACTAGCTGTGTGTGACCCTGGGCAAGTCACTTAACCCCAATTGCCTCACCAAAAAGCAAAAAAAAAAAAAAAGTATTGCATAGAGATGGTAAGAGAAATAAAATGTTTATCCTTCTGCAGCTCCATATAGTACAACAAAGGTATACTGGGGAACAAAAGGCAATTATTTTTCCTAAAAGTTTCTTTAATCGCTCTGTCAATGTCCCTGATTCTTAGATGTAAATGTTGTCAACTCCCAGAATCTTTCCCTGCCCATAAGGAAAGTGTGAATATGTAATTACAGATTTATTACAGTATCCCTGGGTCATTCTGGTTATGTTCTATAAGAAAAAAAAGCCTAAGTGTTTTAGGTGGCAATTAAAGGAGGCAGACAAAGTCCAGAGTCTGGATGGTGAGGAAGGTTTTCTTCACTTGCACAAAGATGAAGGGTTGACACATCCTTCAGACCTAATCTCCACCAAAGCAGAGGTAGAAACAGAAGGGAACAAAAAATAGTTTAAAGGACATACACATACACTGACTTTGAGGGTAAGGTGGGTGTAGGGAAAGGAATTATCATAATATATCTTCAGAGCACAAAAATTACAGGTAATTTTCTCTTTTCTAAAAGGTGATTATGATAATAGATCTCTACTCTTAAGAGAATGAAAATCTCTTTCTCTGTGGAAGAAAAAATATTTTAAAATGACAGCTGTCATAACAGTACACTAGCAACATATAAAATGCATAAAAATCAAGCAATGGCACTGTGCCACCCCATCACAATAGCAAGGTATACCTAATAGCACACATATGTATATGTATGCAACATACATGGAGTTCAAGTTCATACCAGAGTTATCACAATATGTCCATGGGTTAGGATAGCATAAATCAAAACCATTAAAGATGGAGGACAATTGTACCATTCTGCTGACCCCATTCCCAATTCTCTTAGAAAGGTCTATAGATCACTGAATTTCAGAGCTGGAATGTTCTGAATTCACTTAAAGAAACTGAAATATCAGCAGGTACTCAGATCCAGGAAAGGCAGGATGGTATAATGGATAGAGGCAAGGACTTAAAATCAGTATGTAAGGAATCTCTTGCTTACTAGCTATCTATGTCATTCTACTCAGTGGGGTACAGTAGAAAGGATGATGGATAAGGAGCTAGAGAATATTGGTTCCAGTATCAACCCTGATACATGGTAGTTATGTAAATTTGGATAAGTCATTTGGCTCTCTAAGCCTCAGTTTCCTTATCTGAAAAGGAAAGGGTTGAATGATATGGCTTATGTGATCCTTTTGTACTCTAAATCTATGTTCTCATGCTCCATTGTACCTCAGTTGTTGTGGGTTTTTTTTTTGTTTGTAAAAGGAAAATAATAAAACATCATAGTTCTGAGGGTTATGAGGAAATCACTTAGTTAATTCTTGGGCACAACAAATATTTGGAATATTATCATTATAACTGTGTGAGAAGCACTGTGGCATAATGGGCAGAGAGCTATGCTTAAAGTCAGGAAGATCTGGGTTCATATATTACTTCTGATACTATGGACAATTGATTCCCCAGGTAACTAAATGTTTAAGATACAGATGAATTACCATTCTGCATTGGTGGAAGCAGTATCTACCCAGGAGTTAATTTCAGCAATGAAATCTGGACCAGTTTCTGCCATCATTACCATCATTTCAGTCTTCCCATTTTTGATGAGGTTTAAATAGAAATAAATGTCCTAAAGACATCTCTATTCTGCTATTATTCTTTTATACTTAATGCTTTGAGGATTATTACACAGGTGGATAAAATTATGGTTTTTTGCTTTAGTTGAATAAGTGTTGTGATGTAAGTTCAACATCTGTGTAACCAATGAAACCACCTTTGAAATAATTCCAATAGCAGACAGGAAGATGGAGATGAAATGTACCTTATCCTGTTCCCACATGGTTCCAATTTATTGCACTAGGTCCTTGCATTTTGATAATCTTCTCATTCCATGCAGATTATGAGTATCTGATATGGTGACATCTATTAATAACACTTACTGATCTTGAATGCTTTGCAGACCAGTATTACATCTGAGTGATTGTAGGTATCAGTTCTGCTACCAAAGATGGTTTGGTTCCAACATAGCTTACTTACTGAATTTTGAAGGATATTTCTAGGTCTGTATTTATGCTATGGGGTCTGTCATTTGTTAATTTATAAGGGACAGTGATGTTCTTGTGTATAATTCTGGCCATCTAATCATGTCATTTTAGATATTTGGTGGATATCTAATTTTTGCAACCTGCAGAAATGTGTTCTATAATTTCCACCACTCCATCACATAATATGTATCATTTAATAAGCCTGGATTTCTTATGGATGACCTTTATGAAATGTCTTGAATAATTTGAGCCTTAATCACTATCATAAGCCCCTTTGTTTCTATAAATAAATCTACATGACTCAGAATTTTGTTTTCTGCTTCTTTATAGACATCACTGGTTAAGTTCATGTTGATGTTATCCATAAAGTACTTTGTGATTCTACTCTTGGATCTTAGGGTTCCCTGTTCTTTATCTGGAAATAAATCATTTTTGGAGATGTATGACAAATCAAGTGGTGGTGATATATGTTTGCTCTAAAAGTGGTTCTGTAAATTCTAATCTGTTTATCCCATGATTTGACAACATCTATCAATCTTCTTCCTCTCTTTTGATAAGGAAGCATTAATCTTTTAATAGCTGGTTTTTAGCAAAGAACAGTGTTTCATGAATATTGCATAAGTTTTTATTTGGGCACTTTTTAGATCTCCATTTTCCCCCTGCCAAAAATATATATTAAGATTGACATTGCACAGGTATTAATTACGGTAGCAATGTTCTTTCCATTAAGTTTTGACTTCAAAATGCCAATATATTAGCATACAAAACCTCAGCTTTCTGCCTGATAGCCTTTCATTCAATATCTCTTACCTGAAGAAAAAGAAGGTATTTGTAAGCAATCCTTTCATCTACTATTTTAATTTGATTTTCAAATCTCAGAGACTTCAGTCTCCATCCTTCACTAGCATACATTAAGAGTTTTACACTTATTTATCCCAAATGATATTTTATGATGGGGTAAAGATTCCATGAGATGAAGCAGCTGTTTAATGTATTTTGTCAGTGAATCCCTACTATTTGATGTTATACGCATATATCAAATAAATACTATATTTTAGTATGACACCCGCTCTGACCTGAAGGTCATACTCATATCTCTTCAGGAGTCATGATAACAGGTTTAAAATAAGGCAAGACTATAGTGGGATTACCTTATCTCTTTAGAAGATGCCACATTTAATGTCAATCATTCATGACATGATTATGTATATGGCAGGCTAAAAATAGGGTAAGGTTTTCTATGCGAGCATCGACTATTCCAGTTTTCTCTCTATGGTTGGATATATTTTATATAATTGTAATACATGCTGAGCCATGGATACAGAACTATGTCAAAAGCATTGCAGTAATCAAAAAAGGAAGTTTGAATGTTAAGATATTTTTGTACATATACATTTTGTACATAAACACTTAATACATATATGTTCAATTGAATCATGTGGTACTTTCATATTTTTATAATACATATAAGATGAATTTTGTTAAGAAATATGAGCTCTGACTAATACTGGAGAAAAATCTGCTGAAGTGTTTTGTTAGTAATTCACATACTACCAAGAAGCATTTGAGACAATAATTATGGACTTTATTTGAACCTACCCAATTCCAGTTTTGAGAAAATGCTAGAGTTTCAGTTACTTCTCTTGAAGTAATCAGTCTGTAATTCAGTGGTACACGTTCCACATGCTTTCTATTTTTTCATTTGTTCCAACTTATATTTTTGTTATTTATAGATTCTTAAAACTATAAAGACGACCAGAAACTTTCCTCATTCTATTTCCTCAAGGTTAGGAGTAATAGTGTCTTGTAATTTCTTTGTTTCTTAGGCTTCCATAGAATAGTTTTCTTTATTGATTTTGAATTATATATTTTGTTCTTTATGTGTCTTTAGTTCAACATATATAAAATATATGTATATACTTACATACATGTATATATACATATGTGTATACACACACACACATATATATACACATTCTTATATATTATATATAGTAGTTTAATTCTTGTTATGAAACAAAAAAAGAACTTCTTGAAATTCCATTCTCATGCTCATGTCCTTTTCAAAAATCCTTCAAAATACTGGCTTCATTGTTAGATGGGATAGTGGGGAAGAAGGAAAGACACATTAGTTAAGCATCTATTATGTACCATTCATTGGGCTAGGTTCTTTACAAATATCTCATTTGACCCTCACAACAACCCTGGGAGGTAGGTACTATCATTACCTTCATTTTATAGTTGAGGAAACTGAGGCAGGAAGAAAGTAAGTGACTTAACCAGGGTCACACAACTAATAATTGTCTGATGCCAGATTTTAACTCCTGTTTTCCTGACTCCAGGCTCAGCACTCTATCCCTTGTGTTACTTTTAGGTAGCATTTTTGGGTTGGAGTTAATCATACATTTTCAGTGTTTAGGCGATATTTAGCTTTTTCTTCTTCAGAATTTAGTAACATCAATTTTTGCTCTAATAATATAATCAGGGTTTAGAAATGAAGTCATTTCTTACAATTGCTGGGTGACATATCTCTAATACATTGTTGTATACAGAGCTGAGAATCTCATTGATCAAAAGCTTTACAAAGCCTCTGTCTATACCTGTATGATGTTTCCAATTTTGTTATGAGGCAGTACTGGTGCGTAATAAAAACATTAATAACCTCAGTCCATTTCCTAAGCATTCATGTTTTGGCCAAATTAGTGCTCAGCATCAAAGCATTTATAGCAGATGGACTGCTATTTCTTCTTTGTTATGATGGAGTTTGCCTTCTTTTACTACAAGAACATTAAGGATTGTCATCCTCCATGTCAAGATGATCATGATGGTTCTGAACAGGGTCAATCTTCAAGCCTGTTCCTTCTCATATATTTCTTCAATACATAGAAATAGTTACTTCATGCAGGACAGGATGCTGATACAATGAATGATTTTACCATAGCACAACTGACCAATGTTTCAGGTTTGCTTCCAGGCATTCACAGCTACTGTACTGGGCTCAAGGCATAAAATCTTCTCATTATACATCATTATGGCTATGTTTTTCCTACTTGACTATCCTCACTCCATCCCCATGAATAAACAATGGATTAAGTGATGATTGTTATGTTCATATCAACATATCCCAAGTAATATTATTTCATATATGTTTAAGACCTCCCTCTAATTTTAACTGATGATGTGCTGTTTGATGTGATGACAAAAAAAAAGCTAAGGTGACCTTGGGCTAGATTAAGAGAGACAGAGCTTCCAGGAATTGAGAGGTAATACTTCCTTTGTACTTTGCCCTGGTCACATCACATCTGGAATAGTTCTGAGTTTACAATTTAAGAAGGATATTGATAAACTAGAAAACATATAGATAGGGTAACCAGGAAGGTGAAAGGCCTTGAATTCATGAGGATCAGTTCAAGAAAGGAGCGATGTTGAGCTTGAAGAAGAGAAAACTCAGGGGAGGCATGTGTTCAAGGACTTAAAATGGCCTGCCTTGGAAGGCAGCAGGGTTCTCCCTCAATGGGAGTCTTTAAGAGGAAGTCTACTTGTTAAGTATGCCAGAGTGGTCACTCCTTTGGGGGATAAGCTGGGCTAAATGAATGCTGAGGTCTCTTCCAACACTAAAGTTTGGTGATAATACAATCTAAGAGAAAACCATATAGATTCTGTTTCCAAGGTAGTCTAATTCCTGGCTTCTTACGTGCCACTCTATAGATCCAAGTTGGGATGGAGAGAGAATTGTAGTAATGTACTATTTGGGGTGCCTCTGCAGTGCATGAATGACATTTGGGTTTCAGACAATATGTTATACCATAGCATTTAATTTGTCTAAATTTATGTTAGAATGAGTTGTCTTTCTTAGAAATTATTTTCACATCTGGGATGGACACTGGAAGTAATAAGGAAAATTAAGGGTCTTTTAATGTACATAATTTAAGACTTTTTAAGCTACAGCAGTGACACTAATAGTAACAAAATAGAATAGCAAAATATCAGCTCCTCTCTATTATTATAGATTATTATTATAAATTATAAGGTAACATTTTCCTAGTAAATTTTAATTTGCAACTGGAAAATGTAATAGCATCTCAAGTTTAGATTCAAAATGACAAAAGATGATGCCAAAAATGAAAGGAGTAAAATAGCAATAAAATAAATGGATACTAATCCTTGCCTAGAGAAGATCTAGATATCTCTAACTATCTGCTTCCTTCTTTATTTTATTTGATCTGCAGATTCAATCCTTAAGCGATCATTCTTAAGTGATATGAATGAGCCTGTTTTATTTATAAGGAAATGCTGTGAGAAGCTTTAACAAGGACCTCCAATAAAGGGTAGGAATGAGGGGGAAATAATGCTTGAAAGTTTGAGGGCAGATAAATTTAATTACTGGGGGCCTTCTTCCACCTAGAAAAGCAATTCTTTTGTCCAATAGAAGCTTCTTTCACTGCTTCTTTCCTCCATATCCATCAGAGAAGAATGAAATGTCAGATTCAAAATCTTGTAAAATCCTCTATCTAATCCTATCCATCAACCTTTACCTCAAAAGACTTGGTTTTGACAGAAAAAGCAGAATATGTCTTTCTTTCAAAACTGTGCTAGAAAGAATTGGTCATCACATCTCCTTTAGAGCATTGCTATATTTCTAAGGGAACACTGTGGAGGTGTTAATTTAAATATGTGACTGAAAAAAAATCCCAAAAGGATTAAATCCATAATAGAAATATACTATTCATAAAATCAGAAATTCCTCAACATATCTATTCCTGAAAGTTCAGCCAATATACGTAGGTAGATTTAATAACACAGTATGGAAGATTGAAAAACTTTCACATATCAAATCCAAAATATGAAATAACCAAAGGTCAATGTCAAATCTACCTTTATGTTTGTGTGTCTGCCTCATGTAGATGTAAAAGGCAAGAACCAAGTTCATTCACACAATTTGAACATCCAAATAAAGGAAGTTTGGTGAAATCTGCATCAGTGATACTAAGAGAAATAATATAGAATAGCAAAATATTAGCTCTTCCCATTTATTATTATAGATCTACAAGTTAGCATTTTTCTAGTAAATTTAAGATGCAACTGTAAAATGTAATAGCATCTCAAGTTTAGATTCAAAATGGCAAAAGATTCTGATAAAAAATGAAAGAAGTAAAACAGCAATAAAATAAATGGATACTAATTCTTGCCTAGAGAAGATCTAAATGTCTGTGAATATCTGCTTCATCCTTTTGTTTAATTTGATCTCTAGATTTAAGTTCAAATACTTCCATCTCTATTCTTGACATACTTCAAGGATCTTACATCTACCTATTGGGTGCACTATCTGCTGGATTGACTTGTATCTCACTTTTCATCTCTCTAGCTCTCATTAGCCTGGTATCAAGACATTCTTCCCCAAAGGGTATATTTTTAGCATATAATACCCATAAAAATCAAAGGATCACAGATTTAAAGGGAGAGGCTTTCAATGTTATGTATCATGACCCCATCATTTCATAGTAGAGGAAACTGGGGCTCAGAAAGATTAAGAGAGTTACTAAAGATCAGAAGTACAGAGCTAAAGGGGGAA
The DNA here is from genome assembly GCF_900497805.2 of Vombatus ursinus. Taxonomy (NCBI): domain Eukaryota; kingdom Metazoa; phylum Chordata; class Mammalia; order Diprotodontia; family Vombatidae; genus Vombatus; species Vombatus ursinus. The sequence goes on from NW_020947390.1 coordinate 9,319,720, forward strand.
TGGAGAAATGGGCATATTGCACCAATGACAAAGAAAAAAACATTGATACAGAGGCATTTTGTTTTCTCAGGCTATGCTGCCATTCCCAAAGTCACTGAGGTAATAAGTTAGACAACAAGAATTTGAATTCAGGTGTTTTGTCTCCAAATCTAATATTCTCTATAATTAAATTTGTGCTGATAGGTTTTATTTTTATGTTGCCTTTATTTTGGAATATATCCTTTATCTTTCTACCCAGTGAGCTATCCCTTATGACAAATTTATATTTTTTCTTAAAACATTGCTCCTTTTTAAAATAGAATTTTCCTTTCTCTATGAAATCACTTCTAAAGTTTCCCTGAATTATGAACATAATAGACCCAACTGGTCATACTTACCAATCAGATTGTTGACTAGGAAATAAAAAGCAGGTATTTTATTCAAGTTTGACCTTTGCAGATGAACTTTTAGCTTAGGAATTTAATCATATGACTAGTATTGAAAGGAAAAGTTGATGCCTAGTTAATTCCCTCACCAAAGGATTGATTATTCTACTGAATAATATTGCTTTTATAAAGAAATGACGTAAGTTGATTGCATGTTGGATAAATTCATGGGAATAACCTCACATCCCAATGACTAGTGCAATCTATATTTCTCTAATTTAAATGTGGAAAAAAGATAGGGATTAACTCTAATTTCAATGATACTAACAAAAGAGTAATAACAAAAACCAAAGTACACAAGTTATTCTTACCCAAATAAATGATTATTTTAATTAGTATTAGAGGTCACCTTTCTCACTCACAAAATACAAACCTATACGTGTCATAAGGTCCAGATGGATCACTCAAGTAGTCATAGCATAAAATCATTAGAAAGTGAATTTGAAATGTGCTCATTAATAACTAACCTTTAATGTAAATTCAGAGACATATGGATTGAATCCATGGATGTGTGGCATAAATAAACATGACAAAAGTATTTAGTGAGATCCATCTTGATTTATAAAGTCAGCCCCATGTGTGCAGCTTGACACTGTCCAGCTTCCGCTCACTTTTCTAGCCAAGAGGGTCAAATGTGGTGGATATGTATTTTGCTACATTTATACTGACGCATTCATATTCTCTCTTGCCAAAGAGATCTTCCTTCTAGGGACTTGAGTGGCACCATAAACTAAGTCAGTTACCAGAGCATCTGCTACTAACAGACTAACAACAGATATCTTTTTTTCTATCTTTCACAAAATAATCATTCTATACAAATATAACCTTTTTGGGGACCCCTAGAGCTGTGATTTCAGTGGTGCAAGGAACTTCTTGTCGAGTAAACTCCCCTTACTAATGTTGAATAGAAATATCTCTTCAATTAATAATCTTAGAGATTTGCCTGGACGTTCTGAGAAATTAAATGATTTGGCCAGATCATATAACCAATACAAGTCAAAAGTGAAACTTGAACCCAAGTGTACCTGACAACAAAGCTGATTCTCTATCTACTGTCAATCAATCAATTAACATGCATTTATTAAATACCTTCTATATCCCTAGCACTGCTAAGCACTGAGGACATTAACACATATACAAAAATGAAACAAACATTCTCAGGGAGCTTAACTTCTATCTCTACTATACCGCCTCTATGCCTTAAGGTTCAAAACATCAAAAAGTCATAAATCTAGATCTGGAGTGGACCTCAGGGGCCAAAAACTCCAACCCCCTCACTTTACAGATTAAGACCTGAGGCCCAATGAAGTTAAGTGGCCTACCCAAGGTCAAACAGACAAGAAGCATGAGAAGTGAGACCTGACCCTAGATCCTCTGATTCATAAGTCTCCGTTCCTTCCATTGCGTCACATAGTTGGACAGATCATGAAATAAAGAAGCTGGAATTGTCTGTCATGAGCAATATGCCAATGTTTTCATTAGTACCATTAAATGTAGTTTTCGGTACCTTCGTAGTTAATTAAAAGTGGTTTTCATATTTACAAAAACTAAAAAATGTTCTTGGACTTATGAAAACACTGGTGAAGGAATCTAAACACAAAAAGGAGATTTCACAGTGCTGGACAATGCTTTTAAAGGGAAGAAAATTGGTCTTCAACTTTACATTACTCCACATCACAACAAACCTCAAAAACAAAAACAAAAACTCAACCCTACTTTTAAAGTAGATGAATACTTCTATCAGGCTGTTAAATAGCACAGTGGATAGAGTGCCAGGCCTGGAGTCAGGAAGACTTATCTTCCTGATTTCCAATCTGGTCTCAGACACTTACTAGCTGTTTGACCCTGGACAACTCACTTAAGACTGTTTGCCTCAGTTTCCTCATCAGTAAAATAATCTCGAGAAGGAAATGGCAAACCACTCCAGTATCTTTGCTTTTATCACATAGGAATGATGTTTAGTGCTATGACACCTCAATATTTCTGGAATAATGAGACAATATTCATACTATAAAGGCAAAGTCAAGAAAGGTAATTTTCCCTGAGCATCATAGGAGAGTGGAGAAAAATTAATTATACTTAGGTCACTCATTTTCTAGTCCTGGCTCTACCACTAAAATGCTCTGTGACTTTGCACAAGACACTCACTTCTCTAGAACTCTGTGTCTTCATCTATAAAATGAAGGTCCTGGGATGAACTTTGGACCACAGATTTAGAGCAAGAAGGAATCTCATGTATCATACAGTCAAAACCCCTCATCTTTTCCTCTCTAATTCCTCTTGTTGCCAGCATCTCCCAACTTTTACACACACACACACACATATACAAATCTCTCACTCCAATATTTATATAGTATTATATTAAGTTTATATATACATATATCATATAGAGTATATATGTAGTAAAGATACGTGTGTATACACACACATATACACTACTTGTGTATATGTGTACATTTTATTACTTCATTTTCCCCAAGTAAAATAAAACCTCTCTGAGTGCAGGGACTGTTTTGTTTTTGCCCCTGGGCCTGTCCCCTTCCCCCGCATCACAGTGCTTAGTACGGACTATGAGTTTAATAAATATTTATTGAATTACATTGAATTTACGGTAAAAATTAAGCCAATAAAATTTAGATATGAATCCATTTTAACTGTGCTATTTTTTTCTTTTTCAAAGAAAAGCAGAGTTTTGTCTCCTAAATAGAATGACAGCAAATCTGAGAATATCTGGACTCTCTTGGGTAGTTGGAACAAGCAAACACATTTGGAAGTAAATTCAGGTAACATTTTTTCCATTCAAGTAAAGCAGTAGAGAAGGGTAGAAATCCATTTGTCTTGTCCCAAGAAATAGGAAACATTTTTTCCAGAGTAAAATGCCTACCCATTTGAAACACGTGGATAACTTTTCCAGCTGAATGCTAATGAATTATTGAGGCAATACTTTTGGTGAAAGAAATATAACCTCTGAACAACCTGACAAAGGATGCTTTGTCAAAGAAACATGATTGTTCATTGATGTTATATTAGACCTAGCCTGGTTCTCTACCATATATTTGAGAAACGTCATATGCCTATTGCTCCTCTGTGAAAGATATGTGTCTTTCTAGTATCCCTAACCTACAATTTTATTGTTTTTAAAAAGGGAGGAGTGAGAGAAAACACTATACAGTTGAACCTTGTCATAAGATTGACTAGTTCAATATCACATGGATTTGGATATACAATAAACAAAATTACCTCTTCAAAAGAATTATAATCCATGACCCAAAATCTCAGTCTCTAGGTTCACATGAATTGGGTCCCATCTTGGGGGCTATTCCAAAAATCATAACTCTTTGTATCCTGTTGTCCCCACCTACAGTTTCCTCTTTGTTGTTGTCGTTCAGTCGTGTCTGACTCTTTGTTGACCCCATTCGGGGTTTTCTTGGGAAAGATACTGGAATGGTTTGCCATTTCCTTCTCCAGATCACTTTATTAGATGAAGAAATTGAGGCAAATGGGGTACATGACTTGCTTAGGGTCACACAGCTAGTGAGTGTCTGAGGCCAAATTTGAATTCACAAAGTGAGTCTTCCTGATGCCAGGCCTGGCACTCTATCCATCATGCTGCCTAGCTGCCATAGTTGCCTCTAATAAATCTCAGAATGTATCTGAAATATAGCTTAACTGTGAGTCTCCATAGTTATTGATTAAAGAGTCACCAGGGGACAATACTGGGAAGAATATATACTTTATTGCACCCTGTATAAAATGCAGAAAACACATAAAGAACTAACCAGTCTATAAATAAGAAATATGGCACAGCTGATAAAGCACTGGGCATGGAGTTCAAATCTAGTCTCAGACACATACTAGCTGTGTGACTCTGGGCAAATCACTTAACTTCTCTTTGCCTCAGTTTCCTCAACTTTAAAATAGGAACAACAATAAAACCTACCTTGTAGAATTATTGTGAGAATCAAATGCACTTAGCATAGTGCCTCACACATAGTAGGTTCTTTTTAAATACTTATTCCCTTCTCCTTCCCTTACTACTTCATTGGGTCACAGCCTCCCCCAAAGTCCCACAATCTTTTAGATACATAAAACCATTTTATGGATTAGATTCTCTTTGAGAGGGGGAAGGACTTGGAATGTCTAGTGAGGCAAAACTCTCCCTTTACCTCTAGGAACCATAAAGAAATCCACCCTTATGACACTACTCTAATAAGAGTGTCCCCTTAAAAGGGAAATTCCCTAGGAGAAGCTAGAGTTGCAATACATGAACATTTCATCTTTAAGAGTCCTTATAACATCCAGTTTTATGCTAATACTTTAAAACTTGAACACCGATGGAAAGGAAGCACATTTGGGGATACCAGATAAGTAATCCCTTACCTATCAGGCCTGTATTATTTGAATAATTCATGGCAATAGTCATGGGCAAAGTACAGGTATTTTGCTTCCTCATGTTGGGGCTTACATTCTCCTGCTTCTCCAAGTTCAGGGACTATGGACCCAGTAATTCCCCTGCTCACTCTAGAAGGCTAGATTGTAAAACTCTCAAACCTGGAGAAAAGAAAATGATCCCCCAAAATGGATGGAAGTGAGACTTCTTTAAATCTTCCAATAATATAAGAAACATATTTTTCTAGTTACTCCCTATGTTCATGGAAAATAAGAATACAAAAAAAAATTATCAGAAAAGGTTTAAATCTGAATTAAAGTAAGACTAGTTCAGCAAGGAATCACAGAACAGAATTTGGCATGTAAACAGGCAAAAACAATTGTCATGAATGTGGAAATAACTATAAGGATGATTCTATTCCATAACAACTAGCAACATCCAATTTATAACAATAAGTATTTACTAAATACACATGATATTCTACTCAACATTTAACAAGCACCTACTATAGGTAAGTGTAGTGTAGGACAGTGGGGACACTTCTCCACTTTGATGAAACAAGAAATCTGAAGACTAAAGCACTAAGAATGCAAAGATGAATATATGTTCCAGACTGATATCCTCTTCTGTCCTGAGATGTGTCATAGCACATGCTCCTTATCTTTTTTTATTCCATGTCCACTTCACAAAGAGAAGCATGGGGAGAATATCAATCAGTCCTTGATTTTAATCAGTATTCCCCTGCCTTCCATGGGATGGTAGGTTCTCCTAGCACATAGGCTATCAATTACATTAGAGCAAATAATCTGTTTCATTGATTTAGTGGGAAAATCAATGCAGCCAAAATGACAAGCAAACAATATGTGATTGCTGTCAGTGATATTTGAAAGATTATGGAAGATGAGAGAGGTGTCGCAAAACCAGAGAAGGGCAAATGTTGCACCTTTTTTTTTAAAGGAAAGAGAACAGAATCTGCAAACTACAGACTAGTGAGCTTGACTTTGATTCCTGTGGAGACTCTAAAATAGATCATTAAAGAGACGGTTTATCTAGAAAGGCAAGTGATGATTTATCAAAAGTAGCCATGATTTTGACAAAAACAGGTCATGCCAGATGTATGTCATTTTATTTTTTGACAGGATGGCTAAACTGGTAGATGAGGAGAATGCTATAGATACAGTTTACCTAGATTTTAGCTTAGCTTTTGATAAAATATTTCATACTATTTTTGTGGAGAAGATGGTGAGATGTGAACTGAATTATAAAACAAATGGATTCGGAACTTGTTGGATAGATGAACTCAAAGAACAATCATTAAAAGTTAAATATAAACATGGCAGAAAGTTTCCATTCAAATACTCCAAGGGTCTGTGCTTGTTTCTGTGCTGTTTGAAATTTTTATCAGTGACTCAGATATGAGGCATAGGTAATATGCCCCTCAGATTTCCAGATGGCACAATTCTGACAATGACATCTAAGAAAGTGAATGGCAGAGTCAGGATCCAAAAAGGTCTTGACAGATAAAATCATTGGACTGAGTCAAAGAAGGTGATGTTCAATAGGGATAAATGTGAAGTCTTACTTTAGTGCATAAAAATAAATTGCACAAGTGCAAGATGGGACTGGTATGGTTAAATAGTTTGTCTGAAAAATATTTAAAGGGGTAGTAGACTCAATATAAACCAACGGTGTGTTGCAACATCATCAAAACACTAATGAAATTTTCATTCTGCATTGAGAGGCAAGGTTTCCAAGAATAAGAAGATGATAGTACCACTTCCCTCTTCAGATCATACTTAGAGTAGTGTTTTTGGTTCTAGGTGCCACAGTTTAAGAAGGCCATTCATAAGCTAAAGAGTATAGAGAGGAGAGCACCCAGGATGGTAAAGGGCCTAAAATCCAGGTCATATAAGAATTGACCAATGGAACTGGGCTTACTTACCCTCAGAGAAGAAAAGGCAATAAATAGCTATTTTCAAATATTTGAAGGGCTGCCATATGGAGGTGACATTAGAATTGTTTTGGTAGACCCAAGAGGACAGAACCAGAAACTTCAAAAGTGGAATGAGCTGCTGAGTGATGGTGGGGTCCACCTTCTAGAAGGTCATCATGAAGAGGATGGAAAAACACTGGTCCAGATTATAATGGAGATTATTTTTGCATGTGGCTTGCACTAGATATCTGCTGAGCACTCTTGCAACTCTCACATTCTCTAATTGTGTGGATGGAATGTAAGACATTCAGGAATACCTGGTTCTGAATCTCATCTCTAATACTTGCTAGTTCAGAGATTAACTTAAGTTTCCTTACCTATAAAAAGGACATCTATTTTATGGAATTGCCATGAGGTAGAAATGAGATGATGTAACAAAAATCTATTTAAGATGTTAAAGTGGATAGTTGTATATCATCATCATCATCATCATCATTATGTATTTGTAATCTGTGTTGGTAGGAAATCACAGACTTAGGAAATCACAGATCCTTGAAATGTTATTATTGTTATTATAAGAGTCAAAGAACAAAATTAAATTGATTCTTTCTCATAGTTGTATAACTTACTACGCATCTTAGCCGTGAATGTTTACACACAGAAAATATTTGTTAAATGCTTGTTGACTGGTCAAACTACTTGAATGCCTAATTTTTTTTTCTTTTCAACTAAGTACCTTAGGTTATTATGGATACTCTCTTAATCATTATTAGCTCCATCTACAACAAGATGAAGAGAACTTACTGGTAGAATGAATTTACTTTAAAGCTCATATTTCCTTGTATACCCCAATCTATTTCTGAATCTCTTCTTCTTGGTTATTGTAGTATCTAACGAGTTGGGGGGATCCCCTACTCTTTGTCTTACGAGAAGCCCAATATGAGAAAATAATCCTGCAATATTATGCCCAACTTAATCTTTGCCCTCAAAGCCTGTAAAGCAATATAGAGACAACTAGCAAGTTCTGACTCCTTATATTGAATTCAAATATAATTATTCTTATTATTCCATTATTCCATTCGACACCCAGTAATAGTCTATACCATTTGCTTCAAATGAGGCTGTCATCAAGATACTGCACTGTATCATTACATTACAAAGCCTCTATTTTATGGAAACTGAGATGCTATGATATTTTCTTCAAGAAAGTAATAAAGTCATTTTATCAAATAGTTAACCAGAGTTCTGGATATTAAATATGTTAACATAATACCTATTAAGTTTGTGGGCTTTCTCTCGGGGAACTGTACTAAAGCCCACAGGGAACTGTACTAAAGCCCAAGCTTGCTATTTCTCCCCAAATCTAGAAAGTAAGGTAGGTAAACATGCTGTCACTCACCCATTCACACACACACACACACACACACACACTAACAATAACAACAACAACAATAATAATGCTTACTACATGCCTGGCATTGTGCTTAGTGTTTTACAAATACAATGCCACTCATTTGAACCTCATGACAACCCTGCACAGTAGGTGTAATTACTATACCCATCTTACAAATGAGGAAATCAAGACAAACAGAGGTGAAGTGACTTGGCCAGGATCACATAGCTAGTAAGATCAGAGGACAGATTTGAACTTAGGTCTTTCCGACTACAGGAACACACACACACACACACACACACACACACACACATTTGTATACACATATCTATATCTCTATATCTATCTGTCTATACATACATATATAATACACATATGTACATATATGCATGTGTTTATGCATGTGTGTATCTCTCTCCACATGGATAGATAGTGATAGAGATTTATAGATAGATAAAAATAACTACTGTGCACCAGGCACTGAGATAAGTGCTAGGGATACAAAAAGAGGCAAAAGAAGTACTTGTCCTCAAGGAGCTTACAATCTAATGGGAGAGATAACATATGAAGCAAACTATACATATTGACTCATAGGCATCTTGCTTTCTAAGACTTCTACCTCTTACTATCTACATCTCTCACTTTGGTGGGAACAAATCTTAAAGAAGCCTTACTTTGTGATGGGAAAAAAAGTAGAACTGGTTAGTGAATGGGGGGTGAACCCTAGGATAGCCCATAGTTCACTGGCTAAGGTATTTTCTGATAGACACATGTCTTAGACTTATCTCAACACTGATCTCAAGTCAATAAATCATCAAGATTTTTTGTTATGATTTAGGATATATATAGCATAGTCACAAATTGGTTCAGTTTTAAGATTTAATATAAAATGGCACTAAGACTTGGAACACCATGTCTGTGTGTACACACACATACACACATGTATATACATATACATATATATATATACACAGACAGACAGACATGGAAATTAATTACTTTTATACACATATAAAACAATATTACAAACAGAAAAACTGTTTCTATAGGGGAACTCTTGCTTTAAGAGGTCCCTCCAAGAACCCACTTTTTCTTGCTTCCTTTCCAACAAAGATAATTCAGTTCAGTGACTGAAAAAGGGCTAGATAAAGGCCAAGGATAAGATTTCAAATGCTAACTTTGTTGCTAATACCCATGCGTCCTTGGACAATTCATTTTTCCCTTGGGCCTTAGTTTCCTAATCTGTAAAACAATAATAATATCTTGAATATAGTCCAGATCTCTGTCAGAGGAACTCAAGAGTATTTGGCAAAGATTATTTAAACACAATGATGACAACAATAACAGGTTACTTGTTTATTTTGTAACTATAACAGTGTTGATATAAGTCTAAGATATTTATCATTCATAAAAAGACCTTGACCAGAGGACAATGGGCTGCCTCACTGTTCAGCCCACCCAGTCAGCCAGCTCTTTACATTTTTTCATCACTACATATTGGGTTGGTTGGATGGATTGGTTGGATTGATGGATTGGTCCACCTTAGAATTGCTTCTCTCCAAAGTGAGAGAGGTAGAAAGGTAGAATAGCCTCAAAAAGCAAGACACTTATGGGGTCAGTGACTCTCCTTTGTTATTGGTACAACACTCCCATTCTGTCACTGGTTCATTAGCCATTGGAGACTTCTAACATTGAGCAGATCACTTCTCCTTTCTGGGCTCCAATTACTTCCTGAGTAAAATGAAGCTGTAATAGATGACATCTAAAGTCCTCCCCAACTCTAAATCTTTGATCCTATGATCCTGATTGCTGACCATTTGCCTGGTTTTTTGGTTCCCCGATTCATAGCTTTTTCATTTCCTGGAGAGTACCATTTTTAATGTGATGCAATTCTAAAAGCATTTATTAAATATTTATGTTCCAAGCTTTGCAGGAGAGGGATATAAAGATTGAAAAATAAGATAGACCTGCCCTGTAGGGGCTTATATTCTACTGGGGAGAAACAACATGTACGTGAAGAAGCTTATATAAAATATTTACAAAATAAATAAATATAAAATAATTTTGAGAGAGGCACCAACAGCTATGGGGGAGGAAAGTACAGGCCATGAAACATCTTCAGGAATTATGAAAATACCCTCTTGCTTTTGTATTCCCCTGATTTGTGTTGTTTATGCTAATCTTTTCAGCTTTTTTTTTTTTTTTTTTTGCTTTTTTGGTGAGGCAATCAGGGTTAAGTGACTTGTTCAGGATCACACAGCTAGTAAGTGCCAAGTGCCTGAGGCCGGTTTTGAACTCAGGTCCTTCTGACTCCAAGGCCAGAGCTCTATCCACTGTGCCACCTGGCCTCCCCCTTTCCAAACTTTTTATCCATTAATCTGCTTCTTGTACTTTTCAATCGAGCCAAACTGTTCTTCTTGCTCTTTCTCACACAGGACATTTTGCCTCCAATTTTTGTGCTTCTGCATAAGTTTTCCACATGCCCGAGATGCTGTGCTTCCTCATCTCTGCCTCTTAGAACCCCTAACTTCCTTCAAAGTTCAGCTCCAGCGCAGCCAGCTCACAGGATCATACAGTGAGATAGATGAGATAATGGAGGCTATCTAGTGCAATCCTCCTCATTTGACAGAAGAAGAAACTAAGATTTACTGAAATAAAGTGGCCTATGGCCTTTCAATGAATCAACCAACTAGCATTTATTAAGCAACTGGTGCTGGGGATCCAAAGACATGTAAGAGAAAAGAAAAGTAATTTTCCCAAACAAGGAGCATATATTGGGAAAGTATGTGGTGCCTAAGTGGTGAAGGGCTTAAATTTGGAACAGAGACATTTATATTCACATCACTAATAATTGTCAAAAGCAAGATTTGAATTCAGGTCTTCAAGGAGGGAACGAGGGAAGGAGGGAAGGATGGAAGATGGGAGAAACAGCAGGAGGGAAGGGAGGGAGGGAGGTGCATTTATTAAGTGCTTACTATGTGCCAGGTGCTTTACAAATATTATCTCATTTAATTCTTACAACGACCCTGGGAGAAAAGTGTTCTTATTATCCCCATCTTACAGTTGAGGAAACTGAGACAGACAGAGGTTAAGTGAATTATCCAAGATCACAAAGCTAGTGAGTCTCTGAGACTAGATTTGAACTCAGATCTTCCTGGCACTAGGCCCAGCACTCTCTCTGCTGTACCATTCAGCTGCCTCTAGGCAGCTTCCTGTCTTTAAGTGCAACAACCTATCCATTTTATCACACTAAATCCATACTATATGAGACATTATGTAGCATAAGGATTATAAAAGAAACAGTCCCTGCCTTCTAGGAATTACCTTCTCACATTGAGAATAGTACATGCCCACAAAGAATACCAAATAAATGAGGCAATAAACCATATACATCAGGAATGGGATGCCCAGTAAGTACAGGATAACTTGACTTTTGTCTGAATTATCATAATTTCCAAATGAATGGGATCTGAATTAAATGAAGTTTGCCTATTTTTTTTGTTTATTTTTTTGTTGTTGTTGTTGGACAATGGGGGTTAAGTGACTTGCCCAGGATCACATAGCTAGTAAGTGTTACATGTCTGAGGCCAGATTTGAACTCAGGTCCTCCTGAATTCAGGGCCTGCGCTCTAGCCACTGCGCCACCTAGCTATTCCCTGCCTATATTTTTTAATGCATGATTCAACTTCTAGACTAACAGACAAAAGACGATTGATAAAAATGTAATTTCTTAACGTGGAATCTACCTGCAAATTGGATCGTTGTGCACAATGACAATTTCTCATTTGGAATCATCCAACCTGCAAAAAGACACATGGCAAACTTGCAAAGAGAAATTTAGACCTTAGGTAAAAGAAATAGCGAGCGGGAACCCATGGTCCAAAGAATGCTACAATAATGTCCCAGATGATTACAATCTATCTGACATGATGCCGTGGATGTGAGCATCCCAGGTTAGCAAGTCTAAAAGAGAATCTTGTAGCACTTAATTCATCAGTGCCAACAATGTTAGCTTAGGTGATTAAAATCTTAGCTTTTACCTGAAATAAAATAAAAGTTCAGCTGCAGGGAAGGAAAATAATAAGTTATAAATGGTATAAAAACAATGAAGAATGCTACCCAGCAAATACAAAATTTCAGCATGAATGGCTCAATATACGTTATTTCATTTCTCTATTCTATACCCCAGAGAGGAAGCATAATGTGGTAAAAGGTTGGCTTTGGAGCTAAGACCTGGGTTCAAGTCCTGTCTCTGACATAGACTAACTGTGTGACCATGAAGTTACCATGGAGTAACCTCGCAATGACTATAGGCAACTCTCCAAGATTTTAAGCTAAAGAGAAGTTATTCATCTGCATTGGTGGAGGACATTTCCACAGTGGAAATTACCTGAACCAATAAAATAACATGTACAGTTCCTTCTCATAAAAAAATGAACTCCACAGTTTTGCAGGGCATTTTATTATTACATGCTACCTCATAAAAGTGCCTACTTTCCATATCTTTTTGTTACGACTTAGAACTAGGTATTAAACTATGAGGCAATATACATATATACATATATGTATACACACATATGCATATACATACATATACATACATACAAGGCTAAAAAGTATATTTCATGTATATATGTAAGTGTGATTTTGTGTATGTGTATATGTTTGTTTTTAAAAAAAGTATGCTTCGAGTACAGACATCCTATTATCTGTCTTTATACTGTCTTCCATATTGGAAGACGTTGTTGATGTTGGTATGTGAGGGGTTTCCAACAGTTACCTTTAAAAAGAGACTGAGTCAAGCTTATAACAAAAAGATTTTTTCTCTCAACTGTCAATAAAGAAAGGCCATATACCAAAAGATAGGGAGCAAAGCCCCTATTTTGACTATATTAATATACTTACATATTAATGGCTAATCTAGCATTTAAAATTTGGCAGGCAGAGTTCTTTTTTCACTTGAAGAACTCCTGCCACGTCAGTTGTATGGCATATAGATGAAGGTAATGTAAAAATTGGTCTGGGTCAGTCTTTACCTTTACTTTTGACCTCTGTATAAGATTATACTAGCACTTACGAGCCGGAAAAACACAGACTAAAAGGAAAGAAGAAAAAGGTATCAAGGCTATTTTTAGAAAGTACTTATTCCTTATTTCGATAATTTTTTTTGAGTTTAAAATTTTTCTCCCTCTTCCTCCCCACCACCCTCCCCAATATGGCACACAATCTGATATAGGCTAGACATTTACATTCATATTAAACATATTTTCACATTGGTGATGTTGTAAGTAGAAATTAAAATCAATAGGAGGAACCATCAGAAAGAGGAAACAAAACTCAACAGAAGAGAAAAAAAATAACAATTCGGCTTCCATAGTTCTTTCTTTGGGTGTGGATAGCATTTTCCATCACAAGGCCTCTGGAGATGTCTTAGATCCTTGTACTGCCGGGAAGGGTTAAGTTTATCAATATTAGTCATCACACAATGTGGCTGTTATTGTGTACAATGTTCTCTTGGTTCTGCTCACTTCACTCAGCATCAGTCCGTATAAGTCTTTCCAGGTTTTTCTGAAGTCAGCCTGTTCATCATTTCCTTTAGCACAATAGTATTCCATCACATTCATATACCACAACTTGCTCAGCCATTCCCCAATTGATGGGCATCCCCTCAATTTCCAATTCTTTGCCACCACAAAAAGAGCTGCTATGAATATTTTTGTACATGTAGGTCCTTTTCCCATTTGTGTGATCTCTTTGGGATATAGCCCTAGAAGTGCTATTGCTGGGTCAAAGGGTATGCGCATTTTTATAGCCCTTTGGGCATAGTTCCAAATTGCTCTCCAAAATGGTTGGATCAGTTCACAACTCCACCAACAATGCATTAGTGTTCCAATTTTCCCACATCATCTCCAACATTTATCATTTTCCTGTTTTGTCATGTTGGCCATTCTGATAGGTGTGATGCAGTACCTCAGCATTGTTTTGATTTGCATTTCTCTAATCAATAGTGATTTAGAGCATTTTTTCATATGACTACAGATGGCTTTCATTTCTTCATCTGAGAACTGCCTGTTCATATCCTTTGACCACTGTTCAATTGGGGAATGGCTTGTATTCTTATAAATTTGACTTAATTCTCTATATATTTTAGAAATAAGGACCTTATCAGAGAGACTGGTTGTAAAAATTCTTTCCCAATTTTCTACATTCCTTCTAATCTTAGTTGCATTGGCTTTGTTTGTGCAAAAACTTTTCAATTTAATGTAATCAAAATTATCTATTTTGCTTTTCATAATGTTCTCTATCTCCTGTTTGATCATGAATTCTTCTGTTCTCCGTAGATCTGACAGGTAAACTATTCCTTGCTCCCTTAGTTTGCTTATAGTATCAGCCTCTACATCTAAATCATGTACCCATTTTGACTTTATTTTGGTATATGGTATGAGATTTTGGTCTATGCCTAGTTTCTGCCATACTCTTTGCCAGTTTTACCAGCAGTTTTTTTCAGAGTGGGTTCTTATCCCAGGAGCTGGGGTCTTTGGTTTATCAAATAATATATTACTATAGTCATTGACTACTGTGTCTTGCATACTTAACCTATTCCACTGATCCACAACTCTATTTCTTAGCCAGTACCATGCAGTTTTGATGATTGCTGCCTAATAATGCAATTTAAGATCTGGAATGGCTAGGCCACGTTCCCCTGCATTTCTTTTCATTAGTTCTCTTGATATTATGGACCTTTTGTTCTTCCAAATAAATCTTGTTAATATTTTTTCTAACTCTATAAAATAATTTTTTGGTAGTTTGATTGATATGGCACTGAATAAGTAAATTAGCTTAGGTAGTATTGTCATTTTTATTATATTAGCTCGGCCTACCCATGAGCAACTGATGTTTTTCCAATTATTTAGATCTGATTTTATTTGCGTGGAAAGTGTTTTGTAATTGTGTTCAGAGTTCCTGGGTTTGTTTCGGGAGGTAGACTCCTAAATATTTTATAATGTCTACAGTAAATTTAAATGGAATTTCTCTTTCTATCTTGTGCTGTTGGGCTTTGTTGGTAATATATAGAAATGCCAATGATTTATGTGGGTTTATTTTATAGCCTGCAACTATGCTGAAGTTGTTTATTATTTCAAGTAGTTTTTTACTTGATTCTCTGGGATTCTCTAAACATAACATCATGTCATCTGCAAAGAGTGATAGCTTTGTTTCTTCTTTGCCCATTCTAATGCCTTCAATGTTTTTTTCTTCTCTTATTGATAAAGCTAACTTTTCCAGTACGATGTTAAATAACAGTGGTGATAATGGACATCTTTGTTTCACCCCCGATCTTATTGGAAATATTATTAACTTGTCCCCATTACATATTATGCTTGCTGAAGGTTTTAAATAGATGCTATTTATTATTTTAATGAAGACTTCATTTATACCTATGCTCTCTAGTGTTTTTAATAGGAATGGGTGTTGTATTTTGTCAAAAGCTTTTTCTGCATCTATTGAAATGATCATGTGGTTTCTGTTGGTTTTGGTGTTGATATGATGGATTATGCTGATAGTTTTCCTTATATTGAACCAGTCCTGAATTCCTGGTATAAATCCTACCTGGTCATAGTGTATTATTTGTGTGATAAGTTGCTGTAATCTATTTGCTAATATTTTGTTTTAAATTTTTGCATCTATATTCATTAGAGAAATTGGTCTATAATTTTCTTTCTCTGTTTTGACTCTTCCTGGTTTAGGTGCCAGCACCATATTTGTGTCATAAAAAGAATTAGGTAAGATTCCTTCTTTACCTATTTTACCAAATAGTTTATATAGTATTGGAATTAATTGTTCTTTAAATGTTTGATAGAATCCATCTGGACCTGGAGATTTTTTCCTAGGGAATTCATCAATGACTTCTTCAATTTCTTTTTCTGAGATGGTATTATTTAAGTATTTTACTTCCTCTTCTGTTAATCTGGGCAATTTATATTTTTGTAAATATATATCCATTTCACTAAGATTGCCAAATTTGTTGGTGTATAGTTGGGCAAAATAATTCCTAACTGTTGCTTTAATTTCCTCTTCCTTGGTGGTAGTTTCACCCTTTTCATTCTTGATACTAGTAATTTGGTTTTCTTTCTTTTTTTTAATTAGATTAACCAAAGGTTTATCTATTTTATTGGTTTTTTCATAAAACCAGCTCTTAGTTTTATTTATTAGTTCAATAGTTTTCTTAATTTCAATTTTATTAATTTTTCCTTTGGTTTTCAATATTTCTAATTTGGCATTTAATTGAGGATTTTTAATTTGTTCTTTTTCTAGTTTTTTTAGTTGTATGCCCAATTCATTGGTCTCCTCTTTTTCTATTTTATTTATGTAAGCATTTAGAGATATAAAACTTCCCCTAAGAACTGCTTTTGCTGCATCCCGTAAGTTTTGGTATGTTGTCTCATTATTGTCATTCTCTTGAATGAAATTATCGATTGTTTCTATGATTTGTTATTTGACCCAATCATTTTTTAGGATTAGATTTAGTTTCCAATTATTTTTTAGTCTATCTTTCCATGGCCCTTTATTACATATAATTTTTATTGCATCATGATCTGAAAAGGATGCATTTAATATTTTTGTCTTTCTGCATTGGATTGTGAGGTTTTTATGCCCTAGTACATGGTCAATTTTTTGTGTATGTGCCATGTACCACTGAAAAAAATATATATTCCTTTCTATCCCCATTCAGTTTTCTCCACAGGTCTATCATACCTAACTTTTCTAATGCTCTATTCACCTCCTTAACTTCTTTCTTATTTATTTTGTGGTTAGATGTATCTAGCTCAGAGAGGGGGAGGTTGAGGTCCCCCACTATTATAGTTTTGCTGTCTATTTCTTCCTGTAATTCCCTGAACTTATCCTCTAAGAATTTGGATGCTATACCATTTGGTGCATATATGTTTAGTAATAATATTATTTCATTGTTTATGGTGCCTTTTAGCAGGATGTAGTTTCCTTCCTTATCTCTTTTCATAAGATCTATTTTTGCTTTTTCTTTGTCTGAGATCAGGATTGCTACCCCTGCTTTTTTTACTTCAGCTGAAGCATAATATATTTTGCTCCAGCCTTTTACCTTTACCCTGTATCTGTCACTCTTTTTCAAATATGTTTCCTGTAAACAACATATTGTAGGATTCTGGTTTTCAATCCAATCTGCTATACCGTTTTATGGGAGAGTTCATCCCATTCACATTTACAGTTATGATTACTATCTGTGTCTTTTTCTCCATCCTTTTTTCCTTCCTGTTTATGCTTTTCTTTCTCCTTTTTCCTTTCCCCCCATCACTAGTGTTTTGCTTTTGACCAGCACCTCCTTTGGCCCCACCCCCCTTCTATTATCCCTTTCCCTTTTCTTCCCCTTTACACTTACTGCTTCTTCCCTCCCTTCTGTCCCCCCTCCCTTTTCTTTCCCCTTTTGTGTCCTACTGCCTATAGTGCAAGTTAGATTTCTATACCTAAATGATTATGTTATTCCCTTCTTGAGCCAAATCTGATGAGAGTAAGGTTCAAACAATGCTCATCCCCCTCCCTTCTTTACCTCTGCTCAAATAGGTTTTTGTGTCTTTTCCTGTAATGTAATTTACCCTTGTCTGCCTCCTCCTTTCTCAGTACATTTTCTTAGCTCAGACTAATCCACTTACTTGGATCCATTTAACCCACTTGATTAAATTTTTTTTTATCATTATATCAAAGTCAACTTATATCCACCCCCTTTATGTATACTCCTTTAACATGGTATAATAACAATACAGTTCTCAAGAGTTGCAAGTGTCATCTTCCCTTGAAGGGATGTAAACATTTTGCCCTTATTAACAACCTATTATATCTTTCTGTCCCATTTACCTTTTTATGTGTCTCTTGAATCTTGTACTTGAAGATCAAATTTTTTGTTGAGCTCTGGTCTTTTTATCAGGTATGTTTGGAAGTTCCCTATTTCATTGAATATCCATCTCCTTCCCTGAAAAATCATTCCCATTTTCACTGGGTAGTTAATCCTTGGCTGCATTCCAAGCTCCTTTGCCTTAGGGAATATCATGTTCCATGCCCTATGGTCTTTTAATATAGAAGCTGCAAGGTCCTGTGTAATCCTGACTGTGGTTCCATGATATTTAAATTGTTTCTTTCTGGCTGTTTGCAGTAATTTCTCTTTAATCTGGTAATTTTGGAATTTAGCTATTATATTCCATGATGTTTTCAATTTGGGATCTCTTTCAGGTGGGGAGTGATGGATTCTTTCTATAGTTATTTTACCTTCAGGTTCTAGGACTTCAGGGCAGTTTTCCTTTATGATTTCCTGAAGGATATTGTCCAGGCTCTTTTTTTCATCATGACTTTCAGGTAGGCCTATAATTTTTAAATTGTCTCTCCTGGATCAATTTTCCAAGTCAGCTGTTTTACCCATGAGGTATTTTGTGTTTTCATCTATTTTTTCATGTTTTTGTTTCTGTTTGACTGATTCTTGCTCTCTCATAGAGTCATTAGTTTCCATTTGTTCAATTCTAATTTTTAACATATTGGTTTTTTCTGTTAGATTTTGTACTTTCTTCTCCAAGTGGTCAATTGTATTTTTAAGGGATTTATTTTCTTCATTGTACTTTTTTTCCAATTGGCCAATTGTACGTTTTAGGGACTTGTTTTCTTCATTGCACTTTTTTTACAATTGGCAAATTGCACTTTTAAACAACTCCTCTACCTCTCTCATTTGACTTTTAAAATCCTTCTTGAGTTCTTCTAAGAAGGTTTTTTGGGCTTCAGACCAGTTCATATTCCCTTTTGTTGTTGCAGATGTGGGTTTGATGACAGTGTGGTCCTCTTCAGAAATTCTGTCTTGATCTTCACTCTTCTCATAAGAAGAATCTATCATACGTTTCTTTTTACTCATGGTGTTTTTTTATTCCCTGGCATTTAAAGAGATTAAGCTCTCCTGCTGGGGAGCAGAGGGCACTGACCCAAGCTTTTTGTGTTGGGAGCCTAGGTCTTGGTCACTGGCTTTGTGTGCTGGGGCCTCTTATGTTGGCAGTTGGAGGCTGTAGGGTTCCGGCAGCTTATCTGGTGTTGGGCTGGAATCAGCAAGGCTGGGACTTTCAAGTAAATTTAGGTTGCCTGCTTTTCCTTTCCTTTAGCTTTGTTTAGCTCCTTTTAGATAAGTGCTGCCAGGTGTTTATCTGCCTGGGGCCCCTTGCAGTGCTGCCTCCCTTATTTCTGTTGAGGCACTGGGAGACTTCTTTGGTGTAGAATGCCGAGGCACCTGGTGGTTTTCTGAGCTGGTTTCCACCAATTACCCCACCCTTACTGAGGCACTCAGAGGTACAGTTGTTGGTGTTTGCCTGCTCGACCACCTGGGCTTCAGGATCTTCTCCTGGTTGGCAGTTGGAGGCTATAGGGTTCTGATAGCTTACCTGGTGTTGGGCTGGAATCAACAAGGCTGGAACTTTTTGGCACCTCTAGGTTGCTTTCTTCAGCTCCTTTCAGAGGAATGCTGCCGGGTGCTTATCCACCTGGGGCCCTTTGTAGTGCTGCTTCCCTTATTTTTGCTGAGGTACTGGGAGACCCATTTGCTGTAGAATGCTGAGGCATCAGAATCTCCTCCTGGTGTGCTAAAGTGGGTCTTTCCGCTAGCTGGCTGGGCAACTCCTGTTTCTTATTTCTCCCCTTCTCCCAGGGTAAGAGGGGCCTTTCCCGTTAATCCCTCTAGCTACCTGGGCTACTGCACTGCTGCACCCCATCTTTCTTCTGGTTCAGCTGTTTCAGGGTTTTTTCTGGGGTGATATTTTCTGGGTTTTCAGAGGTTGATAGGAGATGGTGAGAGCAACTACCTTTTTACTCCGCCATCTTAGCTCCCAAAGCCCATCTCCTTAACTCCTATTTTGCTAATATTTAACATTGTAATTTCATAAAACATTTAACAGATGTCTCTGTTCAATAACACATTTCAGAACATTTGGGATTCTGAAAATATGGAAGACATAAATCCTGCTGCAAAACATCAAGTTGCATAATTTTAGTTTGTTTTAGCAGTTCCATGCAAATTAGTTTAGTTTTCCTTCCCATTCCTCTGTTTTGTTGCTCCTTCCACTAACCTAATAGTGCCTCTTTTCCCTGCTGCAAAAATATGTAAAACAATTTGGATAATGCCTCCCTAAAAAAAGCTGTTTCATGAAAATATTCAGGAAGAAGTCTGCCTAGAAAGCTATTTTTTCTGCATACTGAAAATATTACAAATTTTATATAATATTGTAGCAAAAAATGATTTAAAATTTAAAATAAAAGCTAAATAGCAATAAGTTTTCTTCATTAGCATATGTGCTATAGCTTAAAATACTATGTATAAGAACAATGCCCAAATTTCATAAATCAGTTATACTTCATTAAGAGAGATGTGGAATTACAGTTATTAAAAATGTTATAAGATTAAATCTAACTATTAAAGTGAATCTTAAATTAATGTGCATAAAGAGATAATGAAAGATGAAATGCAAAACTTTAAATCAAATAGTGCCCTTATTAAATGTAATGAATGAGGGAGTTTCAAATCAATATATTACTATTTCCACAATTACATTTAGCTTAATCAGTGGGAAATTATGAGAGAGAAATATTAAGTCACACTGAAAAATTACTGGTAGAGTCACCCATTCTCATAAGTAATTTCAATTATGTCCATTGATGGGACACCAAATACCTCATTCATCCAGCAATGCAAAGGATGAAATGAATAAGCATTTATGTAATGTCGACTATGTGCAGGGCACTGTGCTAAGCACTTTACAAATATTATCTTGTTTGATTCTCATAAAAACCCTGAAAGGTAGGTCCTGTTATTAGCCCCATTTTATAGTTGAGGAAACTGTGGCAGACAGATTAAATAAACTTACCCAAGGTCACACAGCTAAATCTGAATCCAGATTTGAATTCAGGTCTTCCTGACTACAGGTCCAGCACTCTATCTGCTGAGCTACCTAGCTGCCTCAATTTGAGAGGAAAAAGTATTACATATGTATAGGTTTTCCAAATAATTAAAATTTACCTCTTTTATACATATGAATAATTATAAATAATAATTTTGAATGTCAATCTTTGAAAAAGGATACCAATCCTTCCCAACTTTTAAATTTGGATGATAAAGAACATAAATTAATCTTTTTCTGATTATTCAGAGTCATCATTCTGGATATTCAACCATCCAACAAAAATGTGCAGAACCCTGTGCTTTGTGAGAAGCAGAGGCAGAGGGAAAAACTTAAGCAAAGGTAGAGGTAAGAAGATTCCAGAGGGCATATAATTTAGTTCAGTTTGAGAGAATTATAAAGGATTATCAATGGATCTATGCCAAGTTGAATGGCAGTCTGTAGAGAAGTACCCCAGGGATCCCATGGGTTGTTCTGTCCTGTTAAACATTTTAATCAATGACTGAGATGAAAGAACAAATGGTATGTGCATCATATTTGTAGAAGACTTAAAGCTGTGAAGAAGTGGATGTTGATGACTAACTAAAAAGAAGTGGGTCAAGTATAAGAAAATTAAATTGAATGTAAATAAGTGTAAAGTGCTACTGAGGACATAAAAAAATGTGTAAAGATGGGGAAGGAATGACTGACAATAATTTGCATGAAAAAGGACCAGTGGGACTTAGTGGGATGCAAACTCAATGAGTCAACAATATGACATAACAGCCAAAAATGTTAGTGTGATCTAAAGTTGTATAAACAGCTAAGATTTTTATACTCCATATATGTACACTGCATATATAATCTCATCAGATACTCACTAAAACTCTCTATTATCCCCATTTTATAGATGAGGAAACTGAGGGCAGAGAAAGTTAAAGTGACTTGCCAACATCACACAGTTAGCAAGTGCCTGAGTCAGGATATGAACACAGGTCTTCCTGATTCCAAGCCCAGTTCTCTATACTATGTCACTTAGATTCCATTAAGAAAACCGAACTTCTAGAAGGAGGGAAATAGGCAATAGTCCTAGTCTCACTGTACCCTGTACCAGTCAGCCTATATCTGGAATATTGTACTAAGTCCCAGGATTCATATTTTAGGAAGGATGCAGGCAAAGAGATAGTACCTAGAAGAAATTTTTTGTTTACTTTCTGACTCTTAACTACTTTACAGATAGTTGAGATTGCCAGATAAGTAACCTCCAGGTACAGCTTTATTACGTATGTGTTTCCCCTCTTCTCCCACTCTGTTATTAAAAAGTAGTTATGTCTTTTATTTATAGAAGATAATATACCAGATTTTATAAATTTTACTTTTCTAGAATGAAAAAATAATCCAATCCTTTTCATTTGACATTATGAGATTTCTTTACATATTATATATTTTTACTCATTCATTCAAGAATCATTTATGAAATGCCTCATATGTACAAAATACTATGATGGCGCTTGGGATGAAAACGTTATTATGCCATGGTGTCTGTCATGATCTGTCATAATTCTAACAGTTCAAGCTGTTGGCAACAAAAGATTTCATTTTTAATTTCAACTTATTTTTCATTACATTGGTCACAATAATTCAGATAAGGAAAATACCACCCTAAAAATTTCTTAAATATTTTTGAAAAAGCTTTTCATATTTTGCTGAATACAATTCCTATTTGATAGAATGGTTGACAATACTCAGACAAGTCCTGTATGCACACTTAGATTAATAAATGTAAAATTATTTCTAATAAAAGGCTAAGCTGAGTAAATTTAATATACTTGAAACCTTCATTAATTCTTTGAGGTGTAATGTAATAGCTTAAGACTATCTTAAATAACAAGAATGGTGGAATGACAGAATTTTAGAGCTGGAGGGAACCTCAATGTCCATATAGTCCAACCTATACCAAAAAAAGGAAATTCCACTGATGTGTACTCAGCAAGTTGTCAACCACTTTTAGCTGGAAGACCTACAAGGAGGGAGAATCTACCACCTCTCAAAGCAGAAAATATGGATCCAAATTTTATTTACAAAGAATATATTTATACTAATTAAAAAAGATCTGCTTGTCTGTGCTTTCTATTTCAAATTTATTTTCTATCTCTGGTGTGCAAGAAAATGTAGATCTATGAATATATATGTGGAAAATATAGATATATATTACATATATTCTGTATGTATATGTGTATGTGTACACATACACATACACATATATGTATACATACACACATACAAACATACATCTGTACATCCATCCGTCCACATAGGGAAAGAGAGACAGAGAGAGAGAATTTATGAGAAAGTCTACTACCAGTAGGACAAATTATTTAAGCCACTTTCTAATAAATGATAATAGCATACATAGACCCATTGACACTTTTGAACCATTCTCCCTGTACCAACTTCGAGGAAGTTGATCAAAATTATATTGGCAATCTTTGGTCACAAAAGAGAATATGTGATGTCATTTCTTCAGTAGAAGTCTGCTGTTGGGTCCTGCTACATGAATAATTTATGTAATTTTGTTAAAAAATGTACTTTTGAATCATGTCAAAAGTACTTAACAAACATAAAAACTATAATGAAATAAATCTACACATAGATTCTGTAAAGTATTTCTGAGTATTTTTAATTTGTATAGGAATAAACCTAACAGTTGGTTAGAGTACCTGGAAAAGGTAACCTGGCTTCTAAAAGTTCCTACTAGATACAAGGAAAGTTTATGGAAAGAGAGAACAAGGTTCACTGCCACAGAAATGAATCTATCAAGGCAGCTATATGGTATAATAGGTAGAGCACTAGATATAGAATCAGAAGACCTGAATTGAAATCCTGCCTTAGATACTTAATAGCTGTGTGACCTGGGGCAGTCACTTAACCTCTCCAGGACTCAGTTTCCTCAACTGTAAAGTGGGGGTAATAACAGCATCACCTCACAGGGTTGTTGTGAGGATCAAATGGAATAACATACACAAAAGCACTCTGTAAACCTTAAAGTGCACTATGAGAGTCAGTTATCATTATTATATAGTATAAGAGGAAAGGATCATGAATTAGTGGATATTTATCAGGGTTAAATCCTGCTCTGGATAATACTATCTTTGTGATCATGGACAAGTCACATAAGCTCCCAGTATTCCAGGCTACTTTAAATGATTATAGGTATTGTCAGCTATAGATAAATTGCAGATCTGAATCAGTGACAAGAATTTCAACACTGGAAACTCCTTACACTGATAAAATCACAGCTCTAGATCAAAAAGTTACAAAAGCATTTCCTAAAATTAATGTATGCTTTCCCTTCTCCTTTGTAGCTATCAGTTTTAGAGTTGAGATCTCAAAGAAGTAAACCAATGTGTGCTACTTGAAATTCCACAAACAATTTATCAAAGAAATCACCAAAAATTAATCATGATTAAATAATTAGTTACTCATTTCTAAACAGTTTTAGGCTATAACCTCAGAAGGATGGTTGAGCATTGTAAATATTCCTGGAAAGGAAATTCCTATAAATAATAACATGACATCATGTTGCCTTTGTAAATAAAAATGGCTATGGAAAAAGTAATTTGAGAAGAATTGTTCTGTAATCTTAAAAAAAATATATCCCTCTCAGCTCATTAGTGAATGCTGAAGTTTAATGAGCTGCAATTTAATTTATCACATTATATATAATTCATGATAGAAAGTTACAATGTCTGGATGAGGTGTTTAGTAGAAATTCAAAGCATTTTCTTGATTGCAATTGAAATTGTCGAGCACATTAGTATTACAATATGATTACATATTGTCTTTTAACTCTGTTTCATAATCTAACCA
Source organism: Vombatus ursinus (assembly GCF_900497805.2). Lineage (NCBI taxonomy): Eukaryota > Metazoa > Chordata > Mammalia > Diprotodontia > Vombatidae > Vombatus > Vombatus ursinus. The sequence continues at coordinate 9,344,660 of NW_020947390.1, forward strand.
TGCCAATTGTCCCATTTTATTAAATGTACTGATTTTTCAAATAATGAAGTTGACTTGACTTTATATGTTCATGACAAAATGCACAGGAAATCTTTCTAAAATAACCACGAATCAGAGTGAAAAAATTAGACATTTGGACTTAATGGCAGGAGTGTCCCTTAACTTAATCTTCTTCAAAAGGATCAACAGCAGGAAAATGCTCTTTGGTTTTTTCTGTAAAATATATTTTAGAAGTTGCTGTCTGTATTTAGTGCTTGAGCTAAGGAATGGGCATAACCCAGGTTAGGGTTGTGGGGTAGAAAAGAGAACTGGAGTCAGGGGATCAAGGATTGAGTCTGGACTCTCTCACTAATGATGTGATTTCCTATGAATCATTTTGCCTCTCTAGGCCTCAGTTTCCTCATATATAAAATAAGAGAGTGGGAAAGATAGTTTTTAAATTCCCTTCAGCCTAAGAACCTTTGTATGTTAGCTGTCACTCATCACTTAAAAAAAAAGCATAACAGAGAAGTTTCCCTCCTCACCCTTCCACTGCCATCCCTAAAGGATGAGTTTTCCTCAAGAATCTGCCCCAATGACTCTTCTTTTCCTTCCATGTACTATCTTTCCTGGGCAATTTATTTAATCCCATGGGTTCTGTTGTCATCTGCATACAGATTTCTCTCAAGAGTCCATCTCTAGCCTTAAGTTCTTCCCTAAACTTTAGAATGTCTCCAACTGCCTTTGGACATCTCCATTTGACTGACTTGCCTCATAGGTAACATGACCAATACTGAATTCATCAACTTTTCCCCAAAATCTATCTACTGTCCCCCAAATACAAATTGCTAGATGGCTATCAACAGGATGTTCCTTATGAGGAAATTCCTAGAAGGCATAAAGCAAAGAGAAAAGGGCCCAAGGAATGGCCCAATGGCATTTCCTCTCAACTGGAGATTTCCCAGGGAATGTGGTCTTGGGGTTGGAGGGCCCATTCCAAGGCCTGAGAAGTAAAAGATCATAGATTTAGAACTAACAGACACCTCGAAGGTCACCTAGTCCTACTTCTTCATTTTACTGATGAAGAAACTAAAGCCAAAGGAGCTAAATGTCTTGCATGAAGGCACAGAGATAATATCAAAACCAGGATTTGAAACCAGGCCCTCTGAATCCTAATCTAGTATTCTCAACACTGCATAAGCCAAAGGAAGAAAAGAAGAAAACAAGCATGTATTAAGCACTTACTACATTTCAGGGACTGTGCTAAATGTTGAAGATACAAATAAAAGTAAAAAGAAAGTCACTGCCCTCAAGGACTTTATATTCTAATGGAGGAAGACAACTTGCAAAAAGGAGTTGAAAAGTAGGGGTATGGTTCTGAAGTCTAGAGATGTTAGGACAGGAGGATAATAAAAGCAAGCAGGCTATACCGAGACTCTCCACAAAATGGAGGCACCAGGAAGAACTGGTCAATGGAAGAAGAGGGATGGGCATTGAGAAGTGATATTCCTTGGTGAGTGGACTGCAAGGATGAAAATAGAGGGTTAAGTTGAACAAGATCACTGAGTTTAATCAAAGGAGCTATAGAAATTGAACTGCTTAGGGAAACAATAGATGTGGTACTGGTTGTTAAGTATGCTAGCTGGCCCCACACTCCTTTGAAACTACAGTCTGCAATTCCTTATTCAGAACCAAGAATATAAGTTGACAGTCAGTAAATCCACCAGCAATGGAGATACAGGAAGTGACTGGTTTTCTGAGAACCCATGTTAAGTCAGGATCTTACTGTCCGATCCTTTCCATCAACCATCATTTTATTATGCCTTAGTTACTTTTGGTAAGGAATCATCTCTTGCCAGTCTAGTCACAATACAAAGGTCCTCGAACAGTCTATAGGCTCCACTGGGGTGAACTACAGTCAGAACTCTCCAATATGCATGTGGTTCAAGGTAGCTAAAGAACTAAATAGCTTTGGCAAAGAGCTGGTGGGAACCCTGGATGGGTCTACCGGCTATGTTTGCCAGGAAGGTCTGACTAAAGTGTTATAGAATTTCTAGCTGAAGACCACAATGGTTCCAAACAGCAGGAAATTCTCTGGACCCAATTTCCTGGAGCAGTAGCAGGCTGCAATTTATTAACATGCACTATCAAATTTTCAGTGAGTCAGGAATGGAATGACGACAAAAGAGGCAGGCTATGGATATAAGCGATATGTTTTCTTCTTTGAGGATTGTCACATGTACACAGAATCACAATATTTCTGTGTAGCTATTGCTGAAGAATATTACTCTGTTAGAGCAGGATTAACTTGAACTTACAGCCACTGGCTGTAAGAACGACCATTTGCTCCTCTAGTCTCACTCAGGAGGGGTAAGAAAACAGGTCAGGACTGTACTGCACAATGGACAAGAGAAATAATATTCTTTGGGGAAAGCCCCTGAGAAATGTAGTCCTGGGAAGAGAAGGTGCGGTCTATGGTTGGGGAAGGGAAAGAAGACAAATAAGGATCTGTGAGATGAAAGTCGATAACAAGAAACTGAGAGAAAATACTATCACCCAGGCCACATCAGGGATCCAAGGAGGTATGAATCATGGTGGGGAAGGAATAGGCAGGGAAAGTGGGGAGTTAAGATTCCAGGAACCAGAAAGGAGATGTCAGAAACAGATGATATGACCTGCTCATTTGTGTTGGAAGTACATTCTGATGGTGTAGGGATTACTTGACTCATTCCAATTTCCCTCTTTATGTTGATGGCAATACTGTTCTCTCAGGAGACCAATGTCAGGCCAAGTTCAAATCCTCAGATCTATATTTACTCTGCCCTTTTTCTGCATCCTATTCAATCCCCAAATCAATCAGAAAGCATTTATTAAGAGCTCATCATGTGCCAGACACTGTGTAACAGGTGCTAGGGATACAAAGAAAGGTAAAAATAGTCCTTTACCTCATAGAACTCTCTTTTTAAGGGGGTGAAACAACATGAAAATCACTAGGTACACTCAAGACATATACAGTGTAGATGAAAGGTAATCTGAGAGGGGGAGGCATTCACAGATAGAGGTACCATAAAAAGGCCTATTGAAGAAGGTGAGATTTGATCTCAAATTTGAATGAATCCAGTATGATTAAGAGGTGGAGGTGAGAAGGCATAGGGAACAGACAGTGCAAAAGCACAGATTGGAGAAATGGAGTGTTGAGTTAGAGGAACAGTATGTACTTCCTACATCCAATCAATTGCCAAGACCTAGGATGGCTAGTGGTGCTGTGGATGGAATGTTGAACCTGGAGTCAGGAAGATTCACCTTCATGATTTCAAATCTCTCCTCAGACACTTACTAGCCACGTGACCCTGGGCAAGTCACTTATCCCTGTTTGCCTCAGTTTCCTCCTCTGTAAAATGAGTTGGAGAAGGAAATGGCAAACAACTCGAATATCTTTGCTGAGAAAACTTTAAATGAGGTCGTGAAGAGTCAGACATAACTGAAAATGACTACAGCAAACTACAAAAAACTATACTTCCACAATATCATCTCTTCTTTCCATTTGAATTTTCATCTCCTAAATTTTTGTCACGGTCTGGTTGCTCTGCTTCTTGTCTCCCTTCCCCCTGCCTTAATCTATTCTCCTCATCAATAAGCATCTAATTAATTGTCTTAATATAACTCTCTGATGATGTCATTGCTCTGTACAAAAACCTCTAGTAGTTCTTCCTTACCCGTAGGTTAAAGTATAAACCTCTTAACCTGGCATTGAAGCCCCTCTATATCTTGATTCCAATTTACCTATTCCATCTTTATTTCATATTATGGTCTAGTTTTAGCCAAATTGGATTACCAGTTTATCACTAAACGCATATTACTTTCTCTCCTAGCTCTAATGCATTTGCTCACAATATTCATAATGAATACAATATCTTTCCCACAACATTCTCATCTCTTGAAATCCTTTCCTTCTTTCAAGACTCAGCTCAGGTTCTACTTAGGATCATATATTTAGACCTGGAAGGGTTCTTAGAGATAATTTAGTACAACCTTTCATTTTACTGATGAAGCAACTGAATCCCAGAGAGGTTATGCAATTTGCCAAAGTTGTCACAGGTGGTTAGTAGAAAAGTCAGACTTCAAACTCAAGCCCTCTGCTTCCAAGCATATTTTATACTAAATTATGACTTGTTCCATGACAATTTCCCTAATCCTTCCCCTCTTTCTCTCTGTCTTCTCAGAAATATTAAGATCTTTCTTGAACTACTTACTCTAACGTTTGACTTCTATATAAACAATTATCCTATTTTAACTTGAATTATACTCATTTGTGTGCATACTTTATTCACCCTACTAGATTGTAAACTCCATGAAGGTTGGACCTAAATCTTATAAAGCTCCCTAATGCCTACAGAATAAAATATAGATATAAATGCTAACCTTAGTTTGGTGTTTAAGGCTTCAATTTACCTTTCCAATTTTGTTCCATGTTATTTCTGTTCCACATTCAAGCTAAACTGGACCTAGCCATTCCTCAAAATCAACCTGTTGTCTCTTACTTTGCTTGCTGTTCCTTGTACCTGGAATGTATTCCCTTCTCATCATCAAATTGTTTCCTTTCAAGGAAGAGTTTCATCCCTCCAGCTAAAAGCCTCTCATCACCCTTCTAGCTGAAAATGTGATGTCCCAAATGCAAATTTTTCAAGAGCTGTTTTGATTCATTTATTTGCTATAATCATGTTGTTGTTGTTTCCTCCTGGTATTATACTCATCTGTGTACATGTCGTGCTCTCCACTGGACTATAAGCTATTCATGGGCAGGGACAGTGTCACCAGGACCTAACACTGTGCACTGAACAGTAGGTAGGTGCTTAATACAACTCAATCAGATCTGATTGTATCTGCCTCTAGCCTACTTAGGTTCTGATTAGTTCAAAGGGAGAGGAAAATGTGCTACTGGCATGTTCACATCTTCACTTTTCTGGCTTTTGCAATTTAGAAAATGAAAATTCCCTAGTCAGGAGATCAAGGGGCCCTAGGAATGACAGGAAATTTTCAGAATAAGAGATGATTATCATATTGTGTTGGTCAGGCTAATAGAGTGTTAATTACTCCTAACAAAAGCCAAACCTTAAGCAAAGTTATCTAGGCCTGAGTCATTTGGATTGATTGTTGAGAGGTTCCAGAATTTAAGTCTCCTTAACTCTGATTTTAAAGACTTGGCCTAAGATTAATTACAATGTCTTTAGAATTATAATCTACATAAGTACTTACATCAGTAAAATTCTTTAGCACATGTTCTGGTTATTTTCAAAAGCAAGAAAAATGAAGTTGAGAAAGAAAAACTATCAAAATGTTTGTCTCCAGTTACGGAAGGTTTTTTGTGTAATGTGGGAAAGTTGTTCCCTTCTATTCATCATGAAAGGATGTTTAAAAGTTTTTGAGGCCTGGTTGAGTCCTTCAATTTGGGATAGTTGTTACTGTCATTTATAGCAACTGAAAATAGCTTAAATTAAAACAGCCTGGAAAGTTAACGTGCATCCTGGGAAAATGAACAACTGGTTACATATGAACTCTATTACAACACCACATAGCTCTCTGTACTGACGGATTCTCTTAATAAGCTACGAAGTTTTGAAACATTCCCATGACACCAGAGAAAAGCCAATGCAAAAAAAAAAAAAAGAGAAGAAAAAAAAAGAAAAAGAAACAAATTAACAATTGGCAAAGAACTTAATACTGTGCAAACATTATAAATTTGTAATGCAACTAAAATTATTATGTGGTTTTATTACTTTTCATTCTCTTTCTGAATCCTTATTAAATGTATATGGAAATTTCCTCTTTGGTTTAATTACACCATCTAATTCATAGAACATTATGTCAGAGTTTTATGGTGTTATATCTGATAAATGAAAATACTGATAAGCTCTTTGGAAGCGGTCTTTTCCAGGGTTTTGTTCTCTAGTAATCCCCCTAATAATCCTAGTAAACTTTAGATTAGTGAAATCAATAAGTGGTGTAAAGGAAAAAACAAACATGGGAAAGGAGCCCAAATAAAAAGGCTGAGTAGACGTTAGATTTGAAAATTTCACCATAGTCTTAGACGGATAGGCTTTTAGCCTAAAACAAACTTTGACATAGTTTCCCTTTGCAAAAATGATGTGAAAGTCATTTATTGATTTGGGTGATACTTATTGAATTATTTCCCAATTACTTTCTACACGTTGGTGGCCTGTAGGTCTGAACTGTGTCCGGCCTGAGGCTCACTTGTGTTTTCACCACTAGCCTGAATGATGGTAGATGAATTAATCCTTGTAAGCAAACCACTGTTCTGGGAGGATTCTGGGAAGATGGCAGAGTAAGTCAGAAAATTCCAAGCTCTCCATATCTCCCTCACAAAAGAGATAATGATAGAACCTCAGGACAAACATCGAGGTAAAAATAAATAAGAGTAGGGGCAGAACTGTGGTCCCCCTGGGACAATCTGAGAAGATCTGAAGAAAAATCCCAGGATAAGGTTTGGTCCCTGTGAAGAGTAAATAATCCCAGGCTAGGACCACTTAAACAACAAGTGGCAAGCCCTGGGGTTCGCTGGTTTGGGAGGCTGCCTCAGGCCCAACCACAGGAACTTTTACACTCAGAACAGTGAGGGGAGTTGGGTGTCTGAGCCTGGGAAGATCAAGGGATCCTCTGCTTACAAGGAACACCAGAACCAGCTGTGCTGCTGAGAAATAGCCCTGGGCAAGAAGGAACCAGCACTGGCCTAGTGAGTACAGAAGCAGCGGAGCAGAGATTCCATTGACTGTGAGCACTTACAGGAGGCTGGAGGTCTTGGTTTTGGGTCCAGGCCAGAGGGAAGAACTGAAGGAGTATCTGAGGCCAGAGGCCCTATCCCCCATACCCCAGGGCTAGAGATGATTTCAAAAACTGAGCTGCTACAAATTTAAAAAAAAAAAAAAACAGGCAAAGGAGAAAGAATCCAACATAGGGAATTACTATGGGAGAAGAGAAGACTGGGGTTTGTCTTCAGAGAAGGATACTGAAGCAAAGAAACCCTCTTCTATCCCAAAGAATAATGTCAAATGGTCACTTGCCCAGAAAGATTTCATAGAACTTAAAAAATACTTTAAAAGTCAAATGAGAGAGATTGAGGAAAAACTAAAAAAAAAAAAAAAATAAGAACAATCCAAGAAAAAAATTATGAAAAATAATTCAACCAATTAGAAAAGGAGATCCAAAATCTTTTTTATTATTACTGAGACTTAAATACTTAAATACACAATAAGAAAAGAAAAAAAAAAGCATGTCGTGTACAGCAGACCACAAGAGACAATTCAATATATAGCAATAAATTTCCATTTCAAAAAAGTCTATATAAATTCTATGCTTTGTAGTGAGAGCTGTCCATCCTTTCTTTGGTCCCTTGTCAGTTTTATTTTGTTCTCTGTTGTGCCCTTTTAACTTCATTCTTTATTCCCCCTTCCTCCTCCTCAGCCCAGAAGGCTATAATTAAGCACAGATAGATTTACACATAGATATATAGATGCACATATATTTGTATACACATACATATACATACATATATATATAGACATATACTTTACCTAAAAATTTTACTTCTGATCTGTTTTTATGTTTGTGCATATATCTTATTTCCTATCCCTCCTAATTCCTCTACTTTACTTCTACCTTCTACCTTGCCCTCATATTACTTAACCAAGCCTCCCTCCAAGGATCCCTCTCTTATCCTCCCATTCTCTTAAATCTAAACATTCTTCCTCTTGTGCCCATTTGTATAAAATAATTACTCTTTTTAGCTGTTCCTAAATGGTTTTACCTTTTACAGTCATATCATACTTGTCTACCTCGATCTTTCTTATGAACTACCCAAATACTAATGACAATCTTAGACATAAATTTTACATTTTACATACATAAAAAGTAGGCAATCTGTTCTTATTGAATCTCTTGTACTTAGTCTTTGGTATGTACCTTATATTTCTCTTGGCTCTTGCATGTCAAATCTTCTACTGAATTCAATTTTTTTTAACAAAGTCCTAAAAATCATTATATGTCCATTTTTTTTTCATTCAGTATTATGCTTAGCTTTGCTAGGTATGAAATTTTTAGCGAAAACCTCAGTACTTTTGTTCTTTGATATTTAGTGTTCCAAGACCTACTGTCTTCTAGTATTGCCACTGCTAGGTCTTGTGTGATTCTAATTGTGGCACCGCCATCTTTAAATTGCTTTTTTCTTGTTGGACTTATTACTTTGTCTTTCAGCAGGGGGGGGTTTCAGAATTTGACTATGATATTCCTATGAGTTTTCCTCATAGAACCTCTTTCAGGTGGTGATTGGTAGATTTTTTTCTATTTCTACTTTCCTCTCTTGTTCAAATGCTTCTGGACAATTTTGTTTAATTATTTCTTGTATTGTTGTATCAAGATTCTTTTTTTTTTATTGTAGCTTCAGATAGTTCAATTATTCTTATGTTTTTTTCTTCTTGATTTGTTCTGCAGATCAGTTCTTTTACTTATGAGATGTTTCACATTCTCTTTTATTTTTTCATTCTTTATATATTGTTTTATTATTTCTTGATCTCTTACCATTTTGTTGGCTTCCCTTTGCCTGATTCAGGTTTTGAAGGAGTCATTTTCTTCCTTAAGATTCTGGATCTCGGAAGCAGAGCCAAGATGACAGAGTAAAAGCAGTGACTTGCTTGAGCTCTCCCCCAAATCCCTCCAAATACCTGTAAAAAATGGCTCTAAACAAATTCTAAAGCAGCAGAACCCACAAAAAGATAGAGAGAAACAAATTTCCAGCCCAAGACAACCTGGATGGTTGATCAGAAGGATATATCACACCAGGCACAGAGATGGAAAGCAGTTTGGCATGGGCGTGCAGGCAAAACAGGCCTCAGAGAACCTGGAGCAGCCTTCAGAGGATTGAATCTCAGGCAGCTCTGGTGGTTTCCAGACTTCTCAACCCAACAAATGCCAAAGACAACTTAGAAGATCAGAAGGAAAAGTCTGTGACTGCAGTGAGAGAGAAGATCGGTCCCAGTCCCAGTCCCCACGCACGGCCCCAGGGAGATGGCTACTTCTGGAGCTCCTGGCCCACAGACTGAGGGGAAATTGAGTGGCTGATCAGAGGGGGATTGCAGGGATCTCTTTGCTGGTGCAGGATTCTCTTGCTTTGTCTGTGCTTGGATCTGGGTCACAGTTCTGAGTGGTGGTCCTCGGGTGAGGCAGAGTACTGGCATGGTGAAGCTTGTAGTGGTGGTAGAGAGGAAATCCTCCTCACAATTCCAACGCAGAAAAGAGTGCTTGTGGTCACTCATAGACCAGAGCATAGGCCAGGAAAGAAATAAACACCTCATCCCTTATCAAACCTACTTGGAAGAACTGAAAATTTACAGGTCCCTAGAAGTACCTCTGAAAACACCTGCACAAAACCCCCAAAGCTTGGGACAGTACATTCTCCACACTGGAAGCAGACCCCTACCTGAACAAAGAGTTTATAACTCAAGTAATTGGCTGGGATCATGAGCAAACTGCGCAAAAAAAGTCAGACCATAGAATCTTTCTTTGGTGACAAAGAAAATCAAAGCATACAACCAGAAGAAGACAACAAAGCCAAAGCTCCTACATCCAAAGCCTCCAAGAAAAATATGCATTGGTCCCAGGCCATGGAAGAGCTCAAAAAGGATTTTGAGAAGCAAGTAAGAGAAGTAGAGGAAAAACTGGGAAAAGAAACGAGAGTGATACAAGAAAATCATGGGGGGGGGACCAAGATGGCAGAGTAAAAGCAGTGACTTGCTTGAGCTCTCCCCCAAACCCCTCCAAATACCTATAAAAAATGGCTCTAAACAAATTCTAAAGCAGCAGAACCCACTAAAAGACAGAGTGAAATAAATTTCCAGCCAAAGACAGCCTGGATGGTTGATCAGAAAGGCATATTGCGCCGGGCGGGGAGAGGAATGCAGTTCTGTGTGGGCGCACAGGCCACAGTGAGCCTGGAGCAGGCCTCAGAGGACTGAATCTCAGGTGGCTGTGGCAGTTTCTAGACTTCTCAACCCATGAACACCAAAGACAACTTAGAAGGTCAGTGGGAAAAGTCTGTTTCTACGGTGCTGAGAGAGGAGCCCGGAGTCCCAGCCCCATTCCTTGGGGCAGCAACTGCTTCCTGAGCTTCTAGCCCACAGACTGAGGGGGAATTGAGTGGCTGATCAGAGGGGGATTGCAGGGATCTTTCTGCTGGTGCAGGATTCTCTTGCTTTGCCCGTGCTTGGATCTGGGTCACAGTTCTGGGTGGCGGTCCTGAGGTGAGGAGGATGCTGGCATGGTGGAGCTTGTAGTGGCTGTGGAGAGGAAACCCTCCTCACAGTTCCAAGACAGAAAAGAGTGCTCATAGACCAGAGCACAGGCCAGGAAAGGAGTAAACACCTTGCCCTTGATCAAAGCACCTTGGAAGAACTGAAAATTTACAGGTCCCTAGAAGTATCTCTGAAAACAGTTGCACAAAACCCCTGAAGCTTGGGACAGTACATTATCCACACTGGAAACAGACTCCTACCTTAACAAAGAGTCTATAACTCAAGTAATTGGCTGAGATCATGAGCAAGCAGCACAAAAAGAGTCAGACTATATTATCTTACTTTGATGACAAAGAAGATCAAAACATACAACCAGAAGAAGACAACAAAGCCAAAGCTCCTACATCCAAAGCCTCTAAGAAAAATATGAATTGGTCCCAGGCCATGGAAGAGTTCAAAAAGGATTTTGAGTAGCAAGTAAGAAAAGTAGAGGAAAAACTGAGAGTGATGCTAAAAAATGTTGAAGAAAATAACACCTTAAAAAATAACCTAACCCAAATGGCAAAAGAGGTCCAAAGGGTCAATGAGGAGAAGAATGCCTGAAAAAGTAAAATTGACCAAATGGAAAAGGAAGTTCAAAAGCTTACTGAAGAAAATACTTCCTTAAAAATTAGAATGGAGAAATTGGAAACTAGGGACAATTTGAGAAATCAAGGCACTGTAACACTAATTCAAAGGAATGAAAAAAATAGAAGAGAATGTAAAAAACAACTGACCTGGAAAATAGATCCAGGAGAGAGAACTTAAAAATTATTGGACTAGCTGAAAGCCATGATCAAAAAAAGAGCCTAGATATCATCTTTCAAGAAATTATCAAGGAAAACTGCTCTGATATTCTAGAACCAGAGGGCAAAATAGAAATTGAAAGAATCCACTGATCACCTCCTGAAAGAGATCCCTAAAGGAAAACTCCTAGGAATATTGTAGCCAAATTCCAAAATTTCCAGGTCAAGGAGAAGATATTGCAAGCAGCCAGAAGGAAACAATTCAAGTACTGTGGAAACACAATCAGGATAACACAAGATTTAGCAGCTTCTACATTAAGGGTCCGGAGGGCATGGAGTATGATATTCCGGAGGGCAAAGGAGTTAGGACTACAACCTAGAACCATCTACCCAGCAAAACTGAGTATAATCCTTCAGGGTAAAAAATGATTATTCAATGAAACAGAGGACTTTCAAGCATTCCTGTCAAAAAGACCAGAGTTGAACAGAAAATTTGACCTTCAAATACAAGACTCAAGTAAAACATGGAAGAGGTAAACAGGAAAGAGAAATCATAAGAGACTTATTAAGGTTGAACTATTTACTTTCCTGCAGGGAAAATTGATATTTGTAACTCATGAGTCCTTTGTCAATATTAGGGTAGTGGGAGGGGAAAAGTTATATGTATGTATAGGTAGATAGATGGCACAGGGTGAGTTGAAGATGAATGGGTGATATCTGGAAAATAAAATTAAGGGGTGAGAGAGGATTATACTGGGAGAAGGAGGAAGGGAGAAGTAGAATGAGGTAAAATATCTCACATGAAACAGACAAGAAAAGGCTTTTACAGTGGAGGGGAATGGGGGAAGGTGAGAGGGAATGAGTGAATCTTATTCTCATAGGATTTGGCTTAAGGAGGGAATAACATTCACAATGGGGTATGGAAATCTATCTTACCCTATGGGGTTGATAGAAGGGAGGGCAGATTGGGGGAGGAGATAATCAAAAGCAAACACTTCTGAGGAGGGACAGGGTCAAAAGAGAGAATAGAATAAATGGGGGGTAGGATAGGATGAAGGGAAATAGACTTAGTTTTTCACAACAGGACTATGATGGAAGTGTTTTTCATGACTATGTATCTATAACCTGTACCAAGATGCTTGCCTTTTCAATGAGGGTGGGTGGGGAGGGAGGAAGGGAGAAAATTTGTAACCGAAAGTTTTAAAAACACATGCTAAAAAAAAATTAAAAATCATGAAAAAACAAGTCAACAGCTTGATGAAGGAGACCCCAAAAAATACTGAAGAAAATAACACCTTAAAAAATAGCCTAACCCAAATGGCAAAAGAGGTCCAAAAAGTCAATGAGGAGAAGAATGCCTTAAAAAACAAAATTGGCCAAATGGAAAAGGAAGTCCAAAAGCTTACTGAAGAAAATACTTTCTTAAAAATTAGAATGGAGCAATTGGAAGCTAGTGACTTTGTGAGAAATCAAGACACTGTAAAACAAATTCAAAAGAATGAAAAAAGAGAAAACAATGTGAAATATATCATTGAAAAAACAACTGACCTGGAAAATAGATGCAGGAGAGAAAATTTAAAAATTATTGGACTATCTGAAAGCCATGATCAAAAAAAGAGCCTAAACATCATCTTTCAAGAAATTATCAAGGAAAACTGCCTTGATATTTTAGAACCAGAGGGCAAAATAGAAATTGAAAGAATCCACTGATCATCTCCTGAAAGAGATTCCCCAAAGGAAAACTCCTAGGAATATTGTAGCCAAATTCCAGAGTTCCCAGGTCAAGGAGAAAATATTGCAAGCAGCCAGAAAGAAACAATTCAAGTATTGTAGGAATACAATCAGGATAACACAAGATTTTGCAGCTTCTACATTAAGGCACTAGAGGGCTTGGAATATAATATTCTGGAGGTCAAAGGATATAGGATTACAACCAAGAATCACCTACCCAGCAAAACTGAATATAATCCATCGGGGGGAAAATGGACATTCAGTGAAATTGAGGACTTTCAAGCGTTCTTGATGAAAAAACCAGAGCTGAATAGAAAATTTGACTTTCCAGTACAACACTCAAGAGAAACATGAAGAGGTAAACAAGAAAGAGAAATCATAAGGGACTGATTAAGGCTGAACTGTTTATATTCTTGTATGGAAAGATGATATTTGTAACTCATGCGACCTTTGTCAGTATTAGGGTAGTTGGAGGGAAAAATTATATGTATGGATAGATGGATAGATGGATAGATAGATAGATAGATAGATAGATAGATAGATAGATAGATAGATAGATAGAT
>NW_020947390.1:9358028-9467234 GCF_900497805.2 Vombatus ursinus
GATAGATAGATAGATAGATAGATAGATAGATAGATAGATAGATAGATGGCACAGGATGAGTTGAAGATGAAGGGGTGATATCTGTAGAATAAAATTAAGGTGTGAGAGAGGATTATACTGGGAGAAAGAGAAAGGGAGAGGTAGAATAGGGTAAATTATCTCACAAAAAACAGACAAGAAAAGGCTTTTATAGTGGAGGGGAAGAGGGGGGAAGGTGAGAGGGAATGAGTGAATCTTATTCTCATCAGATTTGGCTTAAAGATGGAATAACATACACACTCAATTGGGTATGGAAAGCTATCTTACCCTACAGGAAAATAGGGGGGAAGGGGATAAGAGAGTGGGGTGAATGATAGAGGGGAGGGCAGATTGGGCGAAGGAGTAATCAGAAGCCAACACTTGTGAGGAGGAACAGGGTCAAAAGAGAGAATAGAATAAATGGGGGTGGGATAGGATTAAGCAAAATATACTTAGTTTTTCACAACATGATTACTATGGAAGTGTTTTACATGACTACACATATATAACCTGTGTCAAGTAGCTTGCCTTCTCAATGAAGGTGGGTGGGGAGGGAGGGAGGGAGAATATTTGGAACACAGTTTTAAAAACAAATGTTAAAACAAATTGTTTTCACATGCAACTGGGAAATAAGATATACAGGAAATGGGGTATAGAAATCTATCCTGACCTATAGGAAAATTGAAGGGGAAGGGGATAAGAGAAGGAGGGAAGTGATAGAAAGGAGAATAGATTAGGGGAAGGGGTATTCAGAGTGCATGCCATCTTGGGGTGGGGGGAGGGATGAGATGGGGAGAAAATTTGCAACTCAAAATCTTGGGGAAGTGAATGTTGAAAACTAAAAATAAATAAAATAAATTTTAAAAAGAGTGTGTCTTTTTCTAATTGGCAGGCTTTCTTTTCATAATCTTGTTTTTCTTGGATTGTTTTGTCTTTTTTTTTTAAGTTTTTCCTCAATCTCTCTCATTTGATTTTTAAAGTCTTTTTTAAGTTCTTCTATGAATTCTTTTTGAGCAGATCACTTGACATTACTCTTTGGGGTAGAAGAAGGTTTCTTTGCTTCAGTATCCTCCTCTGAAGATGAATTCTGGTCTTCTCTATTCCCATAGTAACTCTCTATGGTTTATTTTTTTTCTCCTTTGCCTATGCATTTTTTTTAATTTGTAGTAGCTCAGTTTTTATAAACACTTCAAGTTCTGGGGTACGGGGGAATAAAGCCTCTGGCCTTTGATCCTCCTTCAGTTCTCCCCTTTGCTTTAGAACTGGAACTAAGACCTCCAGCTTCCTGTAAGTGCCCACAGCCAACCCATCCCTGCCCCAGTGCTTTTGCACCCACCAGGCATATGCTGCTTCCTTCTCACCCTGACCATGTCTCTGCAGCACAGCTTGGTCTGGTATTCCTTATCAGCAAAGGTTCCCTCAATCTTCCCCAGCTTAGATGCCCAACACCCCTCACTATCCCAGCAGTAAAAGTTTTTGTGATTGGGGTAAAGGCAGCCTCATAACCCAGCTAACCCCATAGCTTGCTGCTTGTTATTTAAGTGGGCCTATGATTTAACCTGGAGGTGTTTACTCTTCACATGGATCAGACCTCAACCTAGAACTTTTCTTCAGATATTCTCCAATTGTCCCAGGAGGACTCCTGTTCTGCCCCTACTTTTATTTATTTTTACTGCTCAATATTTGTCCTAAGGCACCATTTCATCTTTCTTGTGGGGGAAAATCTTGAGAGCTTGAAATTTTCTGACCTACTCACTCTGACATCTTCCCAGAATCCTCTCCCAGAGATTCATAATTTTAAGGAAGAAAACAACTCCTTGAAAAGCAAAAATGGGCAAGGAGAGGCTAGCAAAGTTATAAGAGATCAAGAAATGATAAAAACAAAATATAAAGAATGAAAAATAGAAGAAAATGTGAAATATCTCATAAGAACAACTGATTTGGAGAACAGATCAAGAAGAAAAAACATAAAAATAATTGAACCACCTGAGAGTTATGATCAAAAAAAGAATCTTGATACAATAATACAAGAAATGATTAAAGACAACTGTCCTGAAACTGTTGGACATGAGAGGAAAGTAAAAATAGAAAAAAATCTACAAATCACTACCTGAAAGAGATCCTATGAGGAAAACCCATAAGAATATCATAGTCAAATTCTGAAACCCTCAACTCAAGGATAAAATATTATAACCCACAAGAAAAAAAAACATTTAAATATGGTGGTTCCCCAATTAGAATAACACAAGACCTAGCAGCAACACTAAAAGACTGCACATCTTGGAACATTATATTTTGAAGAACTAAAGAACTGGGGTTCTGGCCAAAAATATCATACCCAGCAAAGTTAAGTATAATCCTGAATGGGGAAAAAAATGGACATTTAATGAATTGTCAGACTTTCAGGATTATGTTAATAAAAAAAACTGAATTTAATAGAAGATTTAACATACAAGAGTCAAGAGAAAAATAAGGTACACACCAAAGACTAAGTACAAGGGACTCAACAAGGACAGAGTGTTTACCTTTCATGTATGTAAAATATAAAATACAAATCTAACTTGTTATTAATAATTGTGTAGCTCATAAGAAAGTGGGGTAGACCTTAGTATGATACGATTTGAAAAAGTAAAACCATTTAGGAGCAGCTAAAAAGAGTAATTATCTTATACAAATGAGGTGCAAGAGAAAGAACCAACACAGAGGAATTAGAAGGTGGGAGGAGGACTGATAGTTAAGGAAATAAAAAGCTGAGAGGATAAGCACGGGGAGAGGATAAAGGAGAGATCCTTAGAAGGGAAAACGAGAGAATAGGTTAAAGGAGGGGAATAGAAAAGTGCTTAGATCAATGTGAATGAGAGCGCAAGGGAATGATTCTTGGAGGGGGGGGGTAGGTTAAGTAATAGGAGAGCAAGACAGCCAATAAAAGTAACGTAGAGGAGTCAGGAAAGATAGGAAATAAGAGATACACACAAATGTAAAATAAAGATCAGGAGTAGAATTTGTTAGGAAAAAGGAGCAGGGGTGGAAATTATGATCTTGAACAATGTTGAGGCTAAAATAGATTGAATGAAAAGAGAAAAATAGAGAAACTATAGTATGTGTCAGCCACATCTATCAACATTGTTTTGGACTATTTAAAACAACTAGACAGTATAAGAATATTACTATGGTATAGGAAATGGTGAGTTGGTGGACTTGGAAAAATATGAAAGACTCATACTTATGAAGGAATAGGTTATCACCCTCAGAGAAACAGCAAATAAATAAGTACAATATGGTCTTATGTAGATGCATATAAATGTATGTGCTTATGATTATTAATATCTAAGTATTATGTATGTGTAAGTATATGTATATATATATAAGTATATGTGTTTTTATGACTATATGTATATCTTTGTGTGTATATATCTATAAATGTATATGTATGTATGTATGTATATATATATATATATGCATACATGTGTATGTGTATGTATGTGTGTGTGTATGTGTATCCATGCTTAATTTTAGCCTTCTGGGGTGGGGAGGAAGGAGGGGAAAAGAACAAAGTAAAAAGTGCACAGCAGAGAACAAAAAAAAGCTTACAAGGAAGCAAAGAAAAGATGGACAGCTCTCAATACAATGTGTAGTATTTATTATATAGACTTTCTTGAAATAGAAATTTATTGCTGTATATTTTGAATACTCTCATATGTTCTGCTGTGTACAAGGCAATGCTTTTTTTTTCCTTTTCTTATTTTGTATTATCTTAGTTTTAGTATTTATTTCTTTTTTCTTTTCTTATTTTATATCGAAGTTAAAAAAAAAAAGAAAACTACTATTCTAAGATTTCCTTTCCCCACTCCAATCAAAGAGTCCTAACACTCTCTCCCAGAAAAATTACCTAGCACTAAGCTACTAATTCGAATGATGAATGGCCCATGAATAGCTGAGTTGTGAAAGCAGTGATTTAAACTCACTGTCAGACAGACGGTTCCATTGCCATTGCTGCTTATGTTTAGGCCTGGATTCTATACCAAGAGGGTCCACAGCAAAAATGGTTAAGTTCAGAGATCAAATGGAAAAACCAAGAACTATGGAAGAAATAAAATCAGGTGACCCCATCTGCTCGAAAGACTTAATGTCCTGAATGTCACTGAAAGGTACTTCAAGTTCTAGGCCTAAACTCCTATCCTTATTACCAAAAAGATTCCACTAAGCCTTCAAGAGTTATGATGTTCTATGAGCAAATTTCTAACTGTGTGTAGTTTCAATGGTAGCATGATTCAACTCCTGAGAAGCATGGAGGGGCTCATTACTTGCTCCCTTCAGTAAAATGCATCCCATTGGGTGGCTAAGAGAGTTACC
This sequence comes from Vombatus ursinus, assembly GCF_900497805.2. NCBI lineage: Eukaryota > Metazoa > Chordata > Mammalia > Diprotodontia > Vombatidae > Vombatus > Vombatus ursinus. Next base: position 9,362,400 of record NW_020947390.1, read on the forward strand.
TGAATTGGTCTCCCATCAGGTGTCAGAACCTCCTCTGAAAGTTCCATCATCTTCAAGGCCATCAAGGCAATGGGCTTCGCATGGCAAAGGCTCTTTCTGTGCAGTCCTGCTGCAACACAGTATGCATCGCCTATTGTTTCCACCTGCAGCAATCAGATGAATCAAATGCAAACATATGATAATGAGCTAGCATCAAAATGATTATTTATCTGCAATCACACACATTGCTAAAAAAAATTTTCAGCAAAACATTAATAAATTAAGCAATTAGGCAACTGCACATAATTATAGCCAAGTTTGCAAACAGTCTGAATCAAATGCTGGCATCTTGGTTCCATAGCTATTCATCATCATTATCACCTCTGAAAATCATTAAAATCATGTACAACTGGAATGTGATATAATCATCCCTCAGGAAAACAAAATGATCTATATTATATTACAGTTGGACACATATCCACTATTAGTAGTAGCATCCCAGTGACATCCAGCCACCCTCCTTCTTTGTCAGCTAGGCAACTAGGTAGGGCAGTGCATAGACAGTGGGAGGCATGGAGTCAGGAAGACCTGAAATAAAATCTGGCCTCAGATACCTGTTGTGTGACCTTGGAAAAGTCACTTAACCTTTGCTTCAGTTTCCCCACCTATAAAATGAGGGTAATAACAGCATCTACCTAGAAAGTTTGTTTTGATGATCAAATGAGGTATTTGTATAGTGTTAAGCACAGTGTCTGACATAGTAGGCAATACATAAATGTTTGTTCCCTTCCTGTTTCTTTCCCCATCCCATTGGCTCTTTACATGGAAATCTCCATGAAGTTTTATGTGTTAAAATATCCTCCAACCCCAACATATTAACTCCTCTACTACACCAATATACCTGAAATCCTTATCATAAGAGAAAAATTGTTTTGACTAAAGTCATTGTCCATTTCTTTAAGATATAAAATATCCCCAGAAGGGATATCACATCAAGCTTTTACCATGTTGGCATGAATTTGTCTAGCAGAGAGTAACAAGCTAGTTCCATGTTTCATAGAACATAGGGCAGGTGAGCAAGGAAGACATTGATCAATCCACATCATGGAGCCTTGCCCAGGGATGGTAGACAAATGAGAGTGTACCACACCAGTGAGGAAGCTAGGTGGCCACACGCAAATATTTGGCATCTCAAGCTGAAAAGGAGGTATGAGGAAGGCAAGTGGAAGGATAATGGAGATAAATTTTATCTACAACAAATTTGCCCAGAAGTTTGTTTTATTAGTTATGCATCTACTTCATGTTAGTTCCATGTGATACATGAATTTTGTCCTTCTTATATCTCTCCCACCAAAGAATATATTCGATTCCATTCAATTCAACATTTTTAAGTTCTCTTTTGTGCTAGGAACTGTGAGTACATTGACAAAAACAAAATAGTCCCTGCCCCCAAGAATCTTATATTCTATGGAAAAGATAAAGTTTGTAATAAGAGCAATAATGGTATTTACATGGAACTTTAAGGTTTGCAAAGTCCTTTACATATAATATCTCCATTGAATCCTCACAACCCTGTGAAGGAAATATTATCACATTATATACACAAATAATTACATGATAATTTGGAGAGAGACAGAAACAGACACAGAGAGAGAGACAAAGAGAAAGAGAGAGAGGAGAGAGGAGAGAGAGAGAGAGCGAGAGAGAGAGAGACAGAGAGAGAGAGAGAGAGAGAGAGAGAGAGAGAGAGAGAGAGCGCTCAGGTTTCACATGAGCTTGTCATGAGTAAGGGACTGAAATGACTTGCTTGGAGTGACACAGCCAGTATATGTCTGAAACTACATCAATCCAGGTCATTCTGACTCTGAGGTCAGCTATCTATTCACTACATCAAGTTGCCTCTTATTAATATGATTCGTAATTGTAATTTGCCCTTTCAGATTCATGTATTTCCTCTCCTCATTGCTATCCCAAATCTGGATTTTTTTGGTAAGTTAGCCTCATAAAATTTCAAGGTCATTTCTCAAATGATTCTATATCAGCCATATTTCAATGACAATTTCCCATAACAGTGAACATTTAATATCTGGTGACCAATTGACTAATTGACCCATAAATTTTTTTTTCACTAAGACTTAGGGATAATGTAGCCTGACATTAAGTTTTAAAACCTTGGAGTCCTCAAAGGATACATGATTCAATCCTGAAGTGGAGACATCATTTAATGTCTATTGAAGGCAAATCTGGAACCAAGACAATGTCAATAAACAAAAAGTATATACTGTCTTAGAAAGAAATGAAAATATATTAGACATTTGATTAGAGGTATTGCCTGATCTAATCAGAGGTGAGAGAAGGATATCTGAGAAGGGACCCTGGAACTTCATGTGTCTTTCTGACCAAAATCCTGATTTTGATCAGCAGTGAGGAAATGTATGAAAATAAGAATGAATAAATTAAGATAATGAATCATATTGCTAAGAGGCAGCTTGATGTCATGGATAGAGAACTGACCCCAGAACCAAAAAAGCCAAGGTTCAAGTCCTGCTTTTGGCACAAACTGCTTGAGTGACCATAGACAAGTCATTTAATCTCTCAGTGTTCCAAGCAGCTACCTAAATTTTGAAGTTGCAGAGATAGTGCTAAACCTATATTGGTTGAGGGAATTCTCTCATTGGGAGGTCCCCATAAGCTTCCAGTAAGTGATAGTAGGGCATTCATGCTAGAAGAAGGGTAGCACCTCTGACCAAATAGTATCTGCATCTGTGGGGGATAGTGGGACTGATGGGCATTACCTATGAGTAACCAAGATGGAATTGATAAGTAACAGGAGAGATGAAGCCAAGAAGATAGATATTCACAAGTAGTAAGTAGCAGCTGGGGTGAGTAGATACAAGAAATACGTACATTTTAAAACTGTTTTAACTATTAAAAACACAAACATCCATACCAATCATTTGTTTACTTATACTACCCATTTCATGAATACTAAGGCACAGATTGTAAAGACAAATGTGCAAAAAAAAAGTATAGCAATTGAGATCACTCATGACTCATAGGGTGGGTCCCCTGGACAAAGTAATCCCAGGTTCAAGGCACTATGTAGGTCCTAATCCCATAAAAAATATAGTTCATGACCCCCAGTGGAAACATTTGCCTTTAATATAATTAATTCAAAGCAAAAGCATTAATGAAATAATATAGTAAAATTAAAATTAGTAATAAAACTTTCCCAAATAAGCCTGAGGCACCCCCACACCCCCACAATGTATATACATACTATTAGTGGGAATGATGGATGCATACATTTTACATATACAGGGGAACCACATGAGAAAACATGGGCAGGACACAGGCATGAAGGGGCAACTGACTCTGACACTGAAGAACTGTTGTATTCTGTTGATGTGATGGTTGCAGATCAGCTCTCCGGTGGTTTCTACCAAACAAGTTTTCTCTGCCATGTTTACTATCTTTGGTGGGCATATTATCTCTGCAGATGTTTCTCTCCACTGGAACCGTTCTCTTGCAGATGTTGCTTTGCTATATGTGTGGTCACTGCAGAAAAATCCCAGGTCTGGCTCTTCTGGGCACATGGTTATGAATCTCCCTACTTTTAGCTTCTGGTTTTAAATGGCATCATTAGCCAGAGTGACAGTTCTTCATCATGAGTAGAGTAGTCTCTATAATGATCTCTTATTTTGAAGTCTCAAAGCTTTCCATAGCTTTTTAAGAGCAGCAGCCTTCATAATTAGCCATAGGACCCAAATGAATCCCTACTAGGAAAAACCTTCCTTGCTTTTTTCGTCAAGGAGTGACCTGGACATTTTTTTTAAATTTCAGACTTCAATAAAAGAGACTTTTCAGCTCTAGGTAAAGATTCTTTCTCCCAGGGATCAAGATTTTTAGAAAACAGATGAGAATGACTTACTTGCTAAATAGTTAGTGTTCTCAGACTCAAGTTTACCTTTAAATTCAATGTCCTTGTTATGTGAGCTTAAACATCTCTGTCAAGGATTGCTGTCAAGCTTAGGGCTAAGTAATCTACATGGGCTCCCTGTTTAATCTAAATTGCGGATCTCATACTCTGAAAATTAATTTTAGAGAAGTCCTACCATAGCTGTATAGGTTATGTTCCTTGCAGTTTCTTTAGGGGGATGACAATAATAGTTATCATCTATATAGTGCTTCAAAGTTTGCAAAACACTTCATATGTGTGTGTGTATATATATATGTATATATATACACATATATATGTATATATACACATATATATACATATATGTATATATATACATATATATACATATATGTATATGTATATAATTTGATCCATACAAGAAGCTGGTGAAGTAGGTGCTAATATTATCCTAATTTTGTAGGTGAAATTAAGAAAGGGTAAGTGACTTGCCCAGAGTCACAAAACTAGTAAGAGCAGGAAACAGGATTTGAACTCATGTCTAGATCATTCTCTAATTACAGGTGTTTCTCAGGGTTCTGTACTGGTTACTATTCTCTCCTCTCTATATACTACTTTACTTCATGATCCCATCAGCTCCCATAGATTTAATTACCATCTGCTGATTATTCTTAAATCTACTTATCCTGCCCCAAATTCTATGTTGATTTAGAATCTCACATCTTCAACCACCTTTCACAATCTCAAATTTGATGTCCAATAGACATTTTAATCTTGAGCATGTCCAAAAAGAACTTATCATCTTTCTCCCTAAACTTTCCCTTTCCCCACTTTCCCTATTACTGTAGGAAGCAACATCATCCTCCCCTCCTTTCTCTCAGGTTCACAACCAAGGAGTCATCCTTGGATTCCTCACTATCTCTCATCACCCATATGTAATCTGTTGCCAAGGCCCGCTGAATTCACCCTTGCAACATGTCTTCTTTCCTCTGACCTTGCCACCACTCTAGTGGAATCCCTTATTACCTCATGCCTGGACTATTCCAATAGCCTTCTTGGTGGATCTGCCTGCCTCAAGTCTCTCCCCACTCCAATCTAACTTTCATTCTGTCACTAAAGTGATGTCATCCTCCTATTCAGTAAAATCTACTGGCTTCCTACTTCCTCCAGGAATAAATACAATATGCTCTTTTGGCATTCTTTGGCAACCTAGTTTTCTTTGCTACCTTTCCAGTCTTCTTATACCTTACTCCCCAACACATACTCTTTGATCTAGTGACACTGGTCTTCTGGCTGTTCCACAAACAAGACACTCTCTCAGCACTATATGTTCTCTTTGGCTGTCTCTCATGCCTGGAATACTCTCTCTCCTCTGTTCTGATTACTGACTCCCTTGGTTTCCTTTAAGTCCCTAGCAAAATCCCATCTTCTAACCCTCCCCAACCCCTCTTAATTCCAGTGCCTCCCTCTGTTAATTATCCCCTATTTATCCTGTATATAACTTGCTTTGTATATATTTCTTTGCATGTTAGATTATAAGCTCCATGAGGGCAAGGGCTTTCTTTTGCCTCTTTTTGTATTTCCAGTACTCAGCATATTACATGGCACATAGTAGATGCTTAATAGATGTTTATTGAACAACTGATTCAAAGTCCACATAAAAGCCAAGCCTAAGGGGAAAGGTCATTATGTCTCCTATCTGATCACGTCCTTTCCCATCCATTTGTACACATGGCATCAAGGCTTCAAGTCTTTTTAAGCTTTCAGTTGCTTTAAACTGTTATAGACTCAAGAAAAACAAAACAAAAAAAAAATCTAATAACAGCCCAATGTACAGAATGGATACACATCAGTAAAAGTTTCAAATGTTTACTTGGATATTTTACTGAATCTATAATCTCATTTGCATGGGTTTTTGTTCCAGTGATACAGATTATACCAATGATCTCTCATTCTGTGATTCTGGCCCATGTTCTTCCATAATTCCTTACCATTAGAAACTATCTAAAAAACTACAGGCCTTCCTTGGCATCTCTTAACATTTCACATTACAGTAAAATATTTGTCCATTGCCCTATGAGTTATTTGCATAATTTTTTTCTTCCTAACCTTTTCCCATAATTGATTTTCTATAACATACAGCTATATAGTATTACCTACAGAACATTAATTTTTGTATGGACTTTGGTGGCAAGCAGCAATTTGGAACTATGGAAAATGCTGTATAATTTTCCTTCAAAGCAGAGGTTGAGCATTATAGGTATGGAATATTGTATATATTGTCAGACTCAGATGATGTGTTCAATACTTTTGCTGAATTTTGTATTCTATTTTTAAAATACTGTTAAAAGGAAAGTTCTCTGCATAGGAGAGAGTGAACATATATATCTGGAAATGAATGAAATATGATAACAGAAGGTATAAAATGTAGAGATAAAAAATAAAATAGATAAAAGTTCTTTAGGTTTCTAAACGTGATCCAACCTATTTTCTTTTTCCAAGTCCATTCTTTTTTTGTTTTGTTTTGTTTTTTAGGCAATTGGGCTTAAGTGACTTGCCCAGGGTCACACAGCTAGGAAGTGTCAAGTGTTTTGGTCTCAGGTTGGATTTGAACTCAGGTCCTCCTGACTTCAGGGCCGGTGCTCTATCCACTGTGCCACCTATCTGCCCCTCCAATTCCATTCTTGATCCAACACATTGTTCATCCTGTCCTTGAAAGTAAAGATTTTTTTTTCATTCTTTAGATTTATATCTCTGGGAACATTAACCATGCCTAACACATAGTAGGTGAAAAATAAACGTTCATTGACTGATTATATGTGGGGATGGGCTAACTTAATGGATTGTCCATGCTAAATCTGAGTAATAAACACTCCCCATTTCCTTTGGTTTCTCTAATACAAATGGCTGTTTTTGAGTAGCTGCTGCTCTTACAAAGGATGTCTTGTAGTATTGCATAGTGCCATTAACACAATGCCATCTGCAGCAGAAGCCTTTGGAGGACTTCACCTCCAAAGGGAGCTATTCTCCCATTTCAACATTGCACAGTTTGTCTCCATGAAGATGGCAAAATATCTCCCCATTTTAGGCATTACTTAATATTAAGTTGCAAAAGGGTGGACAAAAACCATTGCTATAGTCACATATACCAGGTACCTTTTCTAATGGGAAAGAATCACAGAATGACACACTTACTAGCTGTGTGACCCTGGGCAAGTCACTTAATCCCAATTGCCTAAAAAAAAACAAAAAATCTGCTTCTTTATGTCAGATTGTGGGAAATGTAACTGTGCCTTAAGCAACAAATCTAATCTTAAATTGTACAGGATTTATTCCAAAGAGGTCCAAAAGTACATCATTAAAAGGATTCTCTTTGGAGAATGAAACCTGGAAATAGCAAGTTTCCAAAATAGTAAAGTTTTAGCATATATAGGTTGCACAATGGAGATAAAGTATTAGGCTTCTATTCAGGAAGAACTAAATGTGAATCTTGCCTTAGGTACTTTTTAACTGTATCACCCTGAACAAGTTACTTAACCCCTCTCAGCCTCAGTTCCTAATCTGTAAAGTAGAGATAGTATATAGCACCTAGTAGGGATTTTGTAAGGATCAAATGAGATTATGTAAACAAAGCACTTTGCAAACTTTAAAGTGCTATATAGGTTCTAGCTAGGATAATGATGATGATAATTGATGACGGTTTCCTAATAACATAATAACTTTTGTTAATATTAACATTGTTTTGATCCTTTCAAGTATTTCAAAATACTGTCATTTTTTTTTAATTTAGAACATTATTCACTGTATAATTTGAAATTGCCTGCACCCATCTTCCATGACAATACTCATAAATACCATTCACAACAAGCATCAAGAGCCTATCCTAGAAGACATTGGGCTGGCCTCAGACAAAGACATTTTTTTTTTTTGGTGAGGCAATCAGGGTTAAGTGACTTGCCCAAGGTCACACAGCTAGTACGTGTCAAGTGTTTGGTCTGAGGCTGGATTTGAACTCAGGTCCTCCTGACTTCAGGGCCGGTGCTCTATCCACTACGCCACCTAGCTGCCCTCAATTTTTTTTTTAAAAGAGACACAATCACTAGCCTCACAGAACTTAAATTCTGCTTTCAGAAATCATTTCCCGGAAGTTATTTCCTGTTGTGTAAATTCCCAGAACATTAGCCTCCTCAGAATCTGTTAGCTCATCTTCCTCATACTATTCAATAAAATAAAAATTCAATGAGTACATATTGAATGCATGCTTCTAAAACATGCTCTATGGAAATATGTAAAGAAGACATAGCATATGTTCCTTGACTTTCAGAACTACAATCCACTGGGCAGAAAATCTTGGAAAGTACCCTGCCAATGTAAATAGAGTATTTAACTAAGAGTGTAATCCATATGTATATAATGACATTGCATAAGAAATCATACAAATAAGCTAAAGTACGTATTATATATTTTTATAGAATAGTGTTCATGTATAGAGACATATAGTATGTATGCTGAGATTATATCTTTTTGCATCCACTTTGTAGTCAAATCTAATTTCTTTTTCAAACCTAATTTTTAAAAGTGTATCACCAAGTTATATGAATACTCTGAACTGTGTATATATATTCAGACTTGAAATTCTCACAGGTATTTGCAAATATTCTCTTGATAGCTGTTGTCTTTAAATCTCCAGGGCCTAATACAGTAGCTTAAATGTAATATACAACCACATTAAAAATAAATATTTGTTGAATTAAATTGAAGGCAAACAGTGGCTGCAATTTTAGGTTTATTCCAAAGAAGAGAAGAAATCTACAAATACATGTAAATATACAATCATCTGGATTGTTCAAGATATCCAGATGTTTGCAGGGTGTAAATAGCACATGTATAAGCTTTAATAAATGTTTCACTTTTCTTCGAGAATCTTTGCCATCATAAGCTAAAACTCAGCCAAAATGCCATCTTTTTATTCATCAAGAAGAAGGATAATACAGATTCACCACCAAAGTACTATTTTTCTCTTTTAACTTGTCAATATTGTCAGGCTTGCACAAATCTAGTAGATTTCAATGTATTTGAAAGTTTTACTGACTCCAGTTTATCATGATCTGTGTACATGGTTTCATAAGAGAAAGAAGATAAGTGAACACCAAACATCTGCCCTTGTTACTAAAATTGCTCTCTATTGATGGAGGTTATAACTTCATTATGCTTTAGATAATAGTCCCCATGCATTGTGATAGCCACAAATTCATCATCTGGTGGTAAGCCTTTCCAAATTTAGCTAGGCTGATTTTGGATAACAAGTATGCAGTTCTTCAGTAAGCCTTTATGCAGAGGCTCGCCAACTTGGTAAAATCTACCAGAGTTTGTCTTCTGCCAGTATAGTCTTGAGGCACCTCAGCAAGTCTCCAGGTAATGATGTAATGGAACACAGTGAAGATACAAATGTTTGTGCTCAATGGATGCTTGTTGAATCAATCAAGTAATAGGCTTGAACATGAAAACAAAAGCTACTATAGATACAAATGTCTGAAAATTTTATGGTATTTTTCAAAAACATTAAGTGTAAAAAGATGATAAGCAGGGAAAGCTATTATGAGCAAAACAGAATTAATGTTCTGGGTGACTAAGTTTCCTTTTTCAAAATATTAAAGAAACCACAGTTCCATATAGTTCTCAACAGTTTACAATAGTTAAAATTAACCTTGATGTAGAAGTAATATATACTAGTGTGTTATAACTGTTGATTTGCTGCCTTTATTCAGTTTTTTCTTCCCTTTAGCATGACAATCATCTTAAAGAATTTATTTCAACTTCAAGATGGATCAGATCTTTTGGTTTGATTAAGAAATTGACGTTTCTACTCTGATATATACACATATATTTATTTCTAATTTAATTTAAATTTTAAATAAGCATCGCTTTAGAAATCTCCCTAAATAGCAGTAAGTTCTTTTTCAACAAAATATATTTATGCAGATATATGTGCATATGTATACATGGGGGTGTGTGTGTATGTACACACACATACATAGATATGTAGTGATATTATGATCTAATGGAACAAATTAAGTTGTCATTTTTCCTATTTGCAATAGACATTCTTTAACCACTTGCTATCACTTTCTTTGTTACAGTTCAATGTTATAATTCAGGAAATAATACTCAGACATCTTAATGAGATTAGGGATACAGAGTCTATAGTTCTTGCATTTTCCTCCAGGTGAAATCAAGGACAAAGTCTGCAGAAGTAAGAGGTGATGAGACAGAGCAATTTTTAGCAATATAATAACACCTCCACTTCATAAAAATATTAGGCCTTTCATATGTGGAAGTCAAAGTTTCTTATCAACATTATTATATTAATCTTTAGATGTAGGGAAATATCAAATAATGTTTCACATCCAATGTCGCAGCAGTCTAGAAAATAGCTATTCACTCACATTCTAAGTGCATCTAAAGCTCAGCTGAGGATTTATAAATTTGGGGGCTATTTTTATAGAATCACAGAATCTCAGAGTTAGAAGAAATGTCAGGTCATCTAATCCAACCCTAACCTGAGCAGGATTTTGCTATAACACTGCAGGACTACCCTTAAAGTCCTCCAGTAATAGAGAATTCAGAACTTTCCAGCATAGCCCACTGCACTTTTAGATAGAAAAAAAAAAAAACTTCCTAATAATTTGATCTATCAAGCCAAAAACTGTTTCTCTGTTGCTCCCACCGACCGTTTCTAATTGAGCCTCCAAAACCTAAACCGTACTTCAATTACTTGAGATAACTATCATATCTTCCTTAAATTTTCAGGTCTCTTAGCTAAACATCACCATTGTGGTGGAATGGGAAGCATGCTGGATTTGGAGTCAGAGGACCTAGGATGGAATTCTACCTCTTCCACTTACTATTTACGTAATTAATCTTTGGGAATTTCATTGACTTCTCTAGGCCTACATTTCCTCATCCGTAAAATCAGATAATAGGACTAGATAATTTATAAAGTCCCTTGAAAGTCTTAATCTATGATCCTGTGATCCTTTGACCAATCTTCATATGCCATAAATTTGAGTTTCTTCACCATCCTAGAAAAATTCTGGAAAAATTCTAAATGGTCAATGTCTTTTTTTAAAATGTGGTATCCAGACTTGAAGAGTTCAGACATGGTTTTACCAGGACAGAATAGAACAGGACTTACTTAACACCTTATGCTTCTATCAATTCAAAAATATCTCATTTATTTTTTCTGCCACCTCATATTTTCCCCACTTATTGAACTTAGAATCCTACTGCAAACCCAAGATATTTCAATTATAACTTTTAATCTAACCATATTTCCCTGTTTTGTCTCTATATATTTAGTTTTTTTAACCTTATTAAATGTTTATCCCTATTACATTTTACCTTCATATAATTGTGCCATTGTTCTGGTCTGTCAAAATCTGTATGAACCTGGGTGCTGTCATGAAACATATGAGTTACCCCTCCTACAGTAGCTTGGTGTCATCTGCAAATCTGACAGGCATGGCATCCATGCCTTATGTTAAGTCATGGGTAAAAGAAGAATAAGACTAATCATGAATTCCTTTAGCAGGTTATATCTTTCAAATACATATCTATCCAGTCTTTAGACTAATTATTCAATTGGGTCAGAAACCATCTAAATGTATTATCATTTAGTTAAGACTTCTGCACTTTGTCTATCTCAGTGTATCGATAAGCCAGTGTCCCCTCTTTCAAATGGGTTTGATGCTAGAGTTTCCTTCTTTCTTTCTAAATACACGGGGAGATCTCACTGAGTCACCTTCTATCCTCTCCTTCCATGCAAGTCTGGTCACTGGGGATGAACTCTAGGCAATATGATCAAATAAGAAAAGTTTGTTTGGTCTGCCTTCTAACTTTTCCTTCTAGAATTAATCTCCAGGGCTCCTGTACCTTGGCCTTTCTTCCAAGGGACTTTCCTATGTCTCATTCTACAGGCTCTGCCTCTCAATTTACAGTCACAAATCCCTTAAGTTGTGTGCTGATAAAAGCTTAAGATATTGCCCAGTCCAGAAGTATTTTTATTTTAAATAGGGCTGCAGATCAAAGGATGTTTCAGAAATGAGGACAGATCATAGAGGTAATACATAAATACAGAACCTGGGGCCTCAATTAAAATAATTCAATTCAATTCAACAACCATGTGTAAAGAGAAATTGTGTTAAAGTTTTTTTGTAATAGTACCAAATTCGGAGTTAGAGTATGTAGGTTCAAATATTTTCTCTTCCATTTATTATCCTGGTAACCTTGAGCAAGTTACTTTTCTTCTACAGGCCTTAATTTTGTTGTAAAATAAGAAGAATCATTAGATAATCTCTAAATCCTTTTTAACTTTAAATCTTATTGTAAGTAGAGTGAGCTTTGATAAGTCACTTATCTGGGGCATAAGTTTGCTGTTAGTTTTCTGAAAAAGGCAAGTTGTCATGTGTTCTGAAATAGTAGTTGATGATCTGCATATGACAAGGAAGTTGTTCATCATTTTTACTTGACTTAGATGAGATATACTTTGATCTATTTCTACCTGTTGCAGAGAAGACAAAAGAAAAAATATGATTCTCATATATTGAACCTGTTGTTGCTAAGAGAGGAAGAAGAAGAATCCTACCAAAGAAGCAGAGGATTTTGTCAATAATAGGACAAGAATTGCTGCCTTTCCCCAAAAAGAGCAGAATAGGTACTTCAGCTGAATTCATCTATTAATACTGAAGCTACATATTGTTTCTATAACATTCCCATTCTCCTCACAGGGACTTTTGCATTGGTGGGGGAATTTGATTCAAGTTTATCGGTGGGATATCATATAAATATAATGTGTTTGCATTTTTGGTGAATGTTTTATGCTAGCTGAGTCTTAGTGGATGATTTATTAATGGGAAACACACCAGTGGGGGCTCATAAGAGACAGTATTCATAAAAAAAGGGTGTGACCAACACCTCAATCCCAATTAACGACAACAGATCATCTAAACCCTGATATCAAAGTTATCAACTCTATCAATACAATTTATAAGCAAGGTATAGACTATTCCTTGACACTTATATTGAAACAATCACTCAAAGGCATAAAAAATATATAATGTAAACAATATACTTAATCAAGTTGGAAGGAGTTAATTCCTTCAAACCACTGGGTAAAACCAAATGTATTGCAATTAACTGAAAAAATTAGAAACACCTTTAATTCTAGGCATGTAAAAGAAAGGGATTCAAGTAGAAGCTTTCTAGCAATTGCTTCAAAAGTCAAGCTTTGAGAACTTGAGGAGGGAAACCCCGAACCTGGAGGAAATAGCACACTTCACCTCCCCTACTGACCATGTCCTTCACCTTTTCCTACCAATAACCACACTCCATAGTGAGTAGTGACCCTTCCTTGCCCCAGATGCAAAAATTGCCACATGGTCCGATTACTTTGGATTCAATTGCTGTTCTTTCCTTGTTTTCTGTCCAAACAAAGATTGTTTCTATAAGGGGGGGGATTGGGAAGTGAGAGGCAAAAGAGATTTTAAAGGTCAGTTAGTTAGTCATGAGCTGTAGGCTGCAGTAGGCTGGAGAAAAGATTAATAGAAGAAACCAATGTTCTTCATGGTCATTATGTAGCTACAAAGTTTATCTCTTGTATTCTTCAAATTATGAAACCTTAAATAATGAATTTTTGTTGTAACAAATTGAGCATTTTATTACATTCAGTTTTGATTTATGAAGATAAATTTTGTTACAGCAAAGAAATCCCTTTGTTGCTAAAAATTTGATTGATAGTCCTTATGTCTAGATTAATTTTACATTCTGTCCCATGGATAAAGGAATATATCAAGTTATACATCTTGTAACATTATTTTGTAATATACTCTCAGTCTCCTAATACCAGGCTCTTTCCTCTCCTAACCAGGGTCCAAGATGAGGGTCTGCTCATGGGTTTGGACGCTCCATGTTTTTTATAACCAAACTAAGTTAAGCCTTATTTAGAAAAGGAAAGCAGATCTAAATTAGAGTTGGATCTCACTGTTTTCCATGGGTCCTAAGGAAACAATGGAAACCATTCCAGCACTACTATGTCACTCACCTTCAGAATGCACTTTCACTTTGAGTTCCCTGATAACTTCTTTATTGAAAGTATGTTTTCAATTTGTAAATATCTTCCTGTTTTTGTTTAATTTATCATACCACTTTCACATTAAAATGAAAAATAGTGGACTTTCATCCATTTTATTATAGTCAGAAGAAATTACAGCATTTTAGGCCTTGATTTATACATTTTTTTGCCTAACAAACTGTTTTTGAAACATTAATTCTTTTCCTAATTTGAGACAAGGACTTATTTAGTTCACTGGCAAAAGAGTAGTGTTGACCAAGAGATAAAGACATTTCACCAATTAGAGCTACCTTTGGATTAAGAAATGTCTTTAAAATGTAAATATGTCCTGCTCACTAAGCCTTATTAATACCTTAGTATGAATTTGGTATTTTAATCAGATTGAAACCTAGCTGCCATCCACAGAGAACTGACATTTTTACCTCCTTAAAATAAGAAAGGGGAATCATAACACAAGAGGGAAAATCTGGGCACTTTAGAAACCTCTAGAGAACCAGAGGGCATTCTGAGGATAGTAGGTATACAGCGAGTAGAGAAGCTCAAAATGGGAAGTAGAGTGACAACAAAGACTCTCAGATGATGACCTGGCCACAGCAGGATAGCACTCACTAAAAAGAATACAACTGACTTTTGATTAGTGCTCTCTCTCACTCTCTCTCTCTCTCTCTCTCTCTCCCTCTCTCCCTCCTTCCCATACAGATATCTCTGTGTGTGTGTGTGTGTGTGTGTGTGTGACAGATCACAGCCACCCAGTGAGGAAGATGTGATTATTATCCCCAGTTTGCTGGTGAGGACACTGAGGCTAAGATGGTAAGCATTTGAGGCATACTTCAAACTCAAGTCTTTCTCATGCCAAATCTAGAATTTTGCCCTCTGCTCTAGACTGGCTATAGATTACTCCTGCTGGAGTTAAGATGTGACACTACTTTAGAAGGCTGAAAATTCTATTTATCCAGGTCCTCTAACCAAGGTTAATTCAGGACAGCCGTTTTGATTCATATGTAGAATTCTCTACACTCCTACCTCTACCTGGGAAAACAGGATAAAAGGTAAAAGGGGGGAAAGATAAGGAGACATATACATTCATCTTACTAAAACACTTCCTTCTCTTCTTCTTTATTATAAGTTGGGAAGACTGAGGAGATTCCATACTAGTTAGAAATTTGGAATAGATGCCCCACAAATACTGGGAGCCTGTTAGATTTTGAACTGCATATCATAACTGTGTTTAAAAGTGTATAGAGGGGGCAGCTAGCTGGCGCAGTGAATAGAGCTCTGGCCTTGGAGTCAGGAGGACCTGAGTTCAAATCCAACCTCAGACACTTAACACTTACTAGTTGTGTGACCCTGGGCAAGTCACTTAACCCAGATCACCTCATTAAAAAAGCAAAAAAAAAATGCAGAGTTCAATATTTTAAGTAAAAACAGGTTTTGCTAAAGATGTATTGTTAATTTGAAGGAAAATGACTTGAAAAAAAAATTCAATTGCTCAGAAAAATAGAGAATTAGTGTAATTTTAGTTGACTTTTCTGACCCAAATACAACTTCTCTTAAGGATGTCTCAATAATCTTCAGCTAGTACAACTGTGGAAAAGAGAACATAGATATAAATAGTATAGTTATTTAGCTAAAATTACTCCCAAATGGGAAAGAATGGATTCTAAATGCTAACAGTAAAGACAGGTATTCATTCATCTGATAAAATAATTTGCTTTATTATTAATATAAACATCAATTTCTTCCCAGATAACCTAATTACTATGTTTAATTGCTCTAATTAAGGATGATGTATATAAGAAAAGATACTGCATAACATGACATGCAGGCAAAAGAGGTGTATTGAAATAGTAGTCAACAGAATAGACATTTCCAACTTAGTGGTTAGCTACTAGATATCAACAAATATAAAAAATGGAAAACAAGACTTGAACATCTCACTAATACTATTAGAAAATACTTAAATGGACCACATATTATTTAATGACTATCTGACAGAGTCTAACATTGACTAACACTGTGCTTGGCACATAGTAAGCATTCAATAAATGCTAATTGCCTTGCCTTACTCTTCCACTGTGGATAAATCATTCTCTGAGCCTCAGGTACTTCATCTATAATATGAACATCAAAATATTTTCACTATCCAACCCATAGAACTGCTGAAGAAAATACCTCATAAACCAAAAGTGATACATAGAAGTGAGCATGATTGCTTTATTACTAATAATAATGGTAGAGACAGCTAGGTGGTACAGTAGACAGAGGGTTGGACTTAGAATCAGCAAGATCAGAGTTCAAATTCAGTCTCCTTTGTTTACTAGAAGTGTGACTCTAGGCAAGTCACGTAACCTCTGTCTACCTCAGAATCCTCATCTGATAAATAGAGATAAAAATAGCACCCACCTTCCAGGGTTATTGTTAGGATAAAATTAGAAAATATTTACAAAGCATTTTGCACACCTTAAAATGCTATATAAATACTAGTGATTAGCATAAAGAACTTATAATAGAAAGATGTATGTAAAAATAAGGTCATCATTCATCTTAAAATCATTTTATTATTCTTTCCTCAAATCATTCCTATCAGGCTTGATGTCAGGAAAAACTAGCAATTGAGTGATATCCCAAAGTAGAATGACCTGACTGTCTTGGGATGTAGGAGAGGTCTTTAAACAAAGGCTGATTATGTAGGTTGTAGAAGAGGTTCTCATTTAGTTATGGGTTGGACCACATAGCCATTATACCTCTTTCTACTGCAATTCCTCAATTTACTCAGTTAAAACAATTTTCTATATAACATAGAAATATGAAGTCAGCCATACTGTTTCTATCCAAACAAATCAATTAAAATAAATGAGTGAAACCAACAAAGATCACCAGTTGGAAAGTAAAAATTTCAGTCAACAAGTTGTTTTGCCCAAACTGTACCAAACAAGGAGTCATTTTTTAAAAAAACATTCCATGAAATTAATCAAATAGTATATCTGATACTTTTACTTCTTTATTACTTCTTTTCAATACAGTTCCTGCCTCCACCACTGTATTGAAACTACTCTTTCAGATGTAAACAGTAACCTAATTAGATAATGTATACAAAGCACTTAGCCCAGTGCTTGACATACAGTAGGTGCTATATAAGTGTGTGTTTCCCTTCCCTGCTTCATATTTGAAAAATCCAAGGAGCAAATTTTATTCTTCATCCTATTGTGCCAAAAGCCCCTTGCTAATAGGAGCTTTGACCTTAGGTTTCTCCTACTGCTATCACTTTTATTGGCTCTGTCTTTTAAGTATTATTCATTCCTTATCATATTCTCTGGTTCCTCACAGTTTTCCTGATGGCTTAAGATGGGCATTCCCCAAGATTCTGTCTTGATCCCTCCTTTCTCTTTGTGTTCTTTCCTGGCAATCTCACCATCAGATCTTCAGCAATCACTTTTCTGCATATGGTCCAAAAATCTATTATTGCCAGCCCTGAACCCCATCACTTTCTGCTGACATAACACCTTCTATCAGCTCTTAAAACTCAACTGTTTCAAAACCAAGCTTATTTTCTTTTTCAACTTGTCCTTTTCTGTCTTTGGTGGTAAAATTATTTATCTTATTGTTCATATTTGAAACCTATGATCAAATCTTTTATATGGGCTTGTTATATATTGACCAGTATGCTGAGGGACATACAAAACTGAAGTACTTGTGTGCATGAGTTTTACAGTCTAGTAGGTTCTATTTAGTGATAATTTTTTAATCCACCTTTCTACTCCTTCTGGTATAGAACCTCATCATTCATCTGAAATATTTTAACAAATGTTTTTTACCTCTACTCTTTTCCCTTTCCAAACTTTACTTCATATTGTGGTCAGATGTATTATCTTTATTCACAGATATTCCTCTTCTACTCAAAACCTCTCAATCAACAAGCATTTATTACGTTCCTATTATGTTCTATACACTGTACTAAGCCCTACTATTGTACTAAAATTTTACTATTTGGGGAAACAAAGAAAGGCAAAATACAGTTCATATCTCATGGACCTTACAGTCTAATGCAGAAGACAACATATAAAGAACTATGTACAAGGGGCCAGGTTAAGGGGCGTTTCACAAGTCAGAAAGAGAATTTTATATTTGATGCTGGCAGCAATAGAGAGCCCCTGAAATGGATTGTATAGGGGGATGATACGTCATATATCCTTTAGGAAAATCAATTTGACAGCTGAGCGGAAGATGAATTGGAATAAGGAGAGTCTTGAAATAGAAAGAACAACCAGTCAGCTATTGCAATATCCCAAGCCTGCAATAGTCCAAACTTCAAATGCTAAGTTTCATTATGGTTTAAAATCCTATGATCCTACAAGAATCTTTACTATCCATCATATAAAGTTCAAACTCTCTTGTTGAGTACCCAATGCCCTCCATAATTTGGTGACACATTACTTTTCCCATTTTATTTCTTTTCACATATTCCCCCATCAAACTGATCTGCTTGCTGTTTTTTTTCATACAAGCTATGAACTTTACCTCTCTTTGACCTCATGTAGAACTCCATTTACATCTCTCTGATGTATTGATCATGTGTTATTTTTATTTAGAATTATTTATGCATATGTCATGTCTACCTACTTAATACTCTAAGCCCCATATAAGAGCAAAATTATGTTTTATTTCAACTTTGTATTACCCCCAAGACCATCATAGTGCTCTAAACTTAATGGCTGTTGAACTGATTATGACAGAACAGAGAAAGAGCTCTAACTGGACTCTAAGTTGCCAATCATGCACTGAGATGGCTTTCAGATTTTTTAGTGACATTGATGCTATCTTGACCCCTTATAGTTGTCTTGTGGTCCATCTCTGTCCTTGGGCTCATCTATGGAGAGAGTATGATAGTTGTAACTATGAGTTACAAAGCACCCCAACAATCAAATGAGATATTTACGAGGCACTTAACACAGTGTCTGACACATACTGGGTGCTTAATAACCCTTCCTCTTCTTCTCCTCAACACTCAGAACATGTTTCTCTCACTGACATCAAAACAATTTTACTTATTCATAGGATCATGGTTCTAGAACCCAAAAGGACCAAAGAGGTCATCTATGCCAATCCCTTTTTTTTAAGAGATAGATGGAAATCAAGGCCCAGAGAAATTAAGTGACTTGTTCAAGGTCACAATGGTAATAAAGAGTCAGAACCTGAACTCAGGTCCAGGGGCTCTGAGTTCAGTATCCTGTTCACTGCGCCATGACACCTCCTTTCAATTAATATCAGTTCAAAAGAAATCTCTTGAGCTCTTCCTATGTACAAGGCACACTGATAGAGACTGCAGATACATAGATGAAAAATAAGATACTTCCTACCCTCAAGTAGCTTAGATTGTACTAGGAGATAAACAGATAAAACAAGGTAAGGGATGATTAAGACAAAGGAAAGGTCCAGGCCCAGACAAAGTAATCTAAGAAATTATGAGAAGAAGAAAAAAGACTATTTTCATCAGGGGGGATTTAGAGAAAGCTTCACAGAAAAGGTGGCACCTAAATGAAGCCTTGAAAGAAGAGAAGGTTTTCGATTTAGAGAGGTGATAACTGAATGGATGTTAAGTATAGCGGTTGATCTGCCAAAGACAGAACTGCATTCAAGGAACAGCTAATTACTCAGTTTGGCTGTGATATAAACCATGGGAAATATGTCTAGAAAGGAAGGCTGGAGATTGAGGAGGAAATGGAGAATGAGGCCGAAGAGTTTATATTTTGTCTAAAATCTAAAATCATGCCCTAAAATATAGTAAACAATTGTACCTATCCTCTGAAGACACTGAACACTCAGATCTTCTTTTAAATAATAAAACAAGTATTCATTGGACTTGGGCTACAGTTTTATTCAAATAAAGGAAGCCACCTAGTACAATCCCTTTTTTCTATAGATAAGGAAACCAAAACCCAGAAAAAGTAAGTGAGTTTCTCCAGGTCATACAAATGATAAGTCATAGAACCACGATTCAAATCCAGGCCTCTGATTCCAAATGATGCTCTTTCCATAACGCTTCCTCCTTAAAGTGGGATTTTAAAACTAATTTTGACTCTGAAAAATAATTTGGGCTTGCCATAAAAAGACATCATCATTTTGGGGAGTAGTTAATAAAAGGTTTTTAATAAAACCCCAGCAGACTTAATATCTGTATAAAAATCTTGATTTCTTTGATTTTCCAGCATATTTAAAATCAAATTCATGAATCATAATTACTTTAAAACATATATAAATTTGTGACTTTTTGCAAATGTATTAACCATAACCTTGGACAGCACCTCAAGTATAGTAGACATGTTTGTTGAATTTAGTTAAATTTGAATTCTAAGATATAGGAAAAACTAGAATTTTTCTCACTTTAAATGATCTTACCAAGTTTACCAAGAACAAAAGGAAAACTCCAGCTAATTTACAAAATCAAAGCAAAATGTTAAACTGATGACAGCAAGGCAAAAAGTATAGCTTTTTAGGACATGCATGATAAACTGGACATGAGGAGTAACTAAAAATTATAAATCTTAATCTTTGAGGTGAGTATGGCTACCTAAAGGTGGCTGTTTCCTTAGAAAGTAATGCTGCTAGATGAGCAGGTGGACTTCAGAAAAACATGGAAAGACTTGTATGGACTGATGCTGAGTGAAATGAGCAGAACCAGGAGAATATTGTACACAGTAACAACCATGTTGTGCAATGACTAACTTTGATAGACTTAGCTCTTCTCAGCAATGCAAGGATCTAAGACATCTCCAAAAGTCTCATGATGGAAAATTCTTTCCACATCCAGAGAAATAACTATGGAGTTTGAGTGCAGATTGAAGCATACTATTTGTTCTTTTTTTTTTTTTTTGGTCTGTTTTGTTTTATTTCCTCTTTCTTGTGGTTCCTCCTATTGGTTCCAATTCTTCCTTACAACATGACTAATGTGAAAATAAAGAAAGAAAGAAAGCAATGCTGCTGGCAGAGCTGTGCAGTTATCTTAATTTAGAGAAAAGTAAAATGTGGGGCTAATTGTGTGGGCTAAGCATGGAGCATGAGTCCATAAAAAATATCAGTAATGCAAATTGAAGGTTTTCTGCCTAGAACTTGGGCCTTCTCTATTACCTCAGAATTGGAATTTTTAACCCTATTTCTCAGACAAAATCTCTCTACTTGTTCTTTAAACACTCTTTGATGCTGATGCAGACTTTCATATCAGATCTAGATACACCATCTCTTGGTGGCCTCTCAGCTCAATACAACATATTCCTAGAAACCAATTTCATTTCCATACAACCAACTAGACACTTTTGACTCCTCCAAAATTGGGAAATATTATAGCCCAGGTCTATTTTTTTCTTTTTGCTTTCTACTCTGGGAGGCTTCAATAAATAAAATGAAAGGCACTTAGCCCTAATCCATGACAGGTTCTTTCTCTGTCCTTGACCTTAGACAGATTCAGTAGAAACATTTCATGTCTCTTTGAAGTTGAACAGTAAACTATCTCATCCAATACAAGAATTCCTTTAACAACATTCTTGATGGATATTATCTAGTCTTTGCTTGAATATCTCTTGTGATGATGAATTCACTACTTGAGACTACAGTTATCCTTTCCACATCATGGGAGTTAGGGGAATGATGTCCCTTTGTACCAGAGAAGAAGTCTGATTTTTTTTTATAGAATGTTTACAATATTCTATTCAAAAATTTGGGTTTAGTATTTGGTCATAGGCTATATGTAGGTCAATGTTAAGTAAAATTATTGTATGAAAAAGAAATTAAAAATACAAAATAAATGGGAAATTTTTAAAATGAAACAAATTTGAAGAGAATAACAGATGACTTCCACACCTTCAAAGTGGAACTTATAGGGTTCTGGGTGGCCAGGGACATGGTCCAGAAACAATAACACTTTAAAGGGTAATTCCTTGGTGGCAAAGTATTTTCTAACCTCCAGCACAAACCGTTGATGAAACCAGTCAAGGAAAAGTGCCCCAAAGATAGGCAGCTGGTACTCATTCTTTCCATTCAAAGCTCAAGGGTTAGTAGCAGTTTATGTAAAATGTTTTTTACCAACAACCAAGATGATGGATAAGTTAACATGCTTATCAAATTCACAAATTAACAGAAAGTTGGAAGGAACAGCCAACTCATACAGAAAGAACCAGCATTTTTTTTTAAATCAGGCCAGGTTAGAATCATGAATTAAGTTTAATACAATAAAATTTAATTTAAAAATTAATGAAATGTCCCACGTTAATATTTAAAAAATCAATTGTCAAAGTACAGAATTTCTGGAAATGGGTTTGGAAAAGAAGTTTGTATTTTAAAAAAAAATAAGCAATTGTTTTGTTAAGTTCAGAAATTTAAAGAATTAAAATTGAAAATAATACTTAGAAGTTTTAGTAGAATTAAAGAATGGAAGTTATTAGTCGAAGCCAAATTAGACAATTCAATTGTAGGCTGCATTAATAATAGCATAGTATCCAGGACAGAGGTGATAGCCTTGCTAACTTCTGTCTTAATTAGACCACATCTGGAGTATGATATTCAGTTCTTGGTGCCTAATGTGTAGGTCCATATGTGTGTGTGTGTGTGCATCTTAAAATTACTAGAAGGAATACTAGTAATTTAATAAATATAACTAACATTCAATGTGTGTATTAGTACAATAACATGTACAACTGTACCTTACTAGCTCTAAATCATCTAATTCAACCTTCTCATTAGAAGAACATCTAATCCAACCTCCTCTTTCATTTTACAGATGAGAACTTTGAAAGGGTCAGTGGTTTATTCATGGAATTGACACGGTATCCAACACCTCAATTTTTCATTCTTTTATTCTTTGCCTTTTTATTTGTTTCTGTGGAGTCAGCATGCTTTAGAATTTACCTCAAATGGTGAATCAGGGAAGAAGAAAGAATTTTTAGTTAAATTTCATGAGGCAATAGACGTACAAATATGTTAGAAAGTAAGATGGAAATATCTAGTTCAAATGAAGTTTGAAAAGTCCCAAGAATTTTTTATGGAGATAATTGAAAGACCTCTTTATTGGCATAAACAATAGTTTAGTTGAGTTATGGTCAAATACTACTACCTACCACTTATTCATCTCACCCACTTAGCACCTATAGGATTATTGTGAGAATTAAATGAAATATTTATAAAGCAAATAATATAATATTTGGAAAGTGCTTAGCATAGTGTCTGGCAAGTAGTAGGCCCTTAGTAAATGCATACTTCCTCCCTCCCTTTCCTTTTCCTTTCCTTCCTTCCTTCTCTTTCCTTCTCTTCCATTCCCAATATTATGTGAACATGGGAAATCCTTTGACCCCTGTGCCTCAATTTACTCAACTATTACCTGGCACATGATAGACACTTAGTAAATTCTTCCTTCCTTCCTAATACCTACCTATGTGTCAAGAGGAAATTGGTGAGCTTCAGTTTCTTTATCTCTAAATGAGGATTATAAGATCTAGATTACCTGTCTCACAGTTGTTGTGAATCTCTAATGAAAAGCACATGCAAAGTGCTTTGCAAACTCTAAACAGTGATATAAATGTGAGTTGTTACTATTAGAAGTCACATCAACCTAACTTAATTTTCAATTAATCCTGAAGTCAAATAATAAGAAGCACATTGCCAATGGATTTGTCACATGTAACCATGTAAACTACTTTCCTTCAGATAAGCTTAGGAAACATCTAAGGTCCAAGAGTGGAGTCAGAAAGCCTTCCATTGTCAAAATCTACATGGTGTTTGTATGTTCAAACATTCAGTCATGTCCAACTATTCACAACGTCATGGACCATAGCATGCTAGTCCCTTCTATCTTCCACTATCTCTCAAAGTCTGTCCAAGGTTACGGTCATTGTTTCCACAACACAATCTATTCATCTCATCCTCTGCCATCCCCTTTTCCTTTTGCCTTCAATCTTCCCAAACATCTGGGTCTTTTCAAATGAGTCCTATCTTTTCATTATGTGGACAAAGTATTTAAACCTCAATATTTCAATATTTGACTTTCCAGTGAATAGTTTGAATTAATTTGAGTATTGCCTGATTTGACCTCCTTGTTGTCCAAGGAACTCTCAAAAGTCTTCTCCAGCACCACAATTCAAAAGTGTTTATTCTGTGGTGTTCAGCTTTCCTGATAAACCAACTTTCATAGCCATACATTGCTACTGGAAAAGCCATAGCTTTGACTGCACAGGCCTTTGTTGGCAAGGATATTTCTCTGCTTTTCATTATGCTATCCAGATTTGCCATAGCTTTCCTTCCAAGGAGAAGGCATCTTTTAATTTCATGGTTGCAGTCACCATCTGTAATGATCTTTGAGCCCAAGAATATAAAATCTGACACTGCTTTCATTTTTTTCTCCCACTATTTGCCAGGAAGTGATAGGACCAGTTGCCAAGACCTTAGTTTTTTGGACATTAAGCTTCAAGCCAGCTTTTACACTTTCCTCTTTCACCCTCATCAAGAGGCTTCTTAGTTCTTCACTTCCTGCCATCAAAGTGATATCAACTGCATATCTGAGATTGCTGATATATCTCCCAGCAGCCTTAAGTCCAGCTTTTCATTCATCCAGCCTGGTATTTAACATGACGTACTCTGCATATAAGCTAAATAAATAAGGTGACAATGTACAGTCTTACTGTACTCATTTTCCAATCTTAAACCAGTCAGTTGTTCCACGTTTAGTTCTTGGTTTACATATAGGTTTGTCAGGAGACAAGTAAAATGATCTGCTACTTTGATTTCTTTGAGAACTTACCACTTTTTGTTGTAATCCACATAATTAAAAGCTTTAGTATAGTCAATGAAGCAAAAGTAGATTTTTTTTTCTAGAACTTCTTTATTTTCTCCACAAGCCAGCAACTGTTGGCAATTTGGTCTCTAGTTCCTCTGCTTCTTTGAAAACTAGCTAGCTCTTCTGGTAATTCTTGGTTCACATATTGCTGAAGCTTAGCTTGCAGAATCTTAAGTATAATTTTGCGGACATGTGAAATGAGCACAATTGCTCAGTAATTTGAACATTTTTTGACATTGCTCTTTAGGATTGGGATGTAAACTGATCTTTTCTAATCCAGTGGCTGCTTTTGAGATTTCCAAATTTGCCAGCATATTGAGTGCAGCATTTACAGCCTCATCTTTTAAGATTTTAAATAACTCAACTGGAATTCCATCACCTCTGCTTGCCTTATTGTTGGCAATGTTTCCTAAGTCCCACTTGACTTCATTCTCAGGAACCATACCATTGTGATTATCTGTGATGCTAAAATCTTTCTCATATTGCTCTTTTGCATATTCTTGCCACCTCTTCTTAATCTCTTCTGCCTCTAAATCCCTACCATCTTTTGTCTTTTATTATGCCCATTTTTACATGAAATATTCCCTTGATATTTCTAATTTTCTGGAAGGAATCTTTGACTTTCCCATTCTTTAGGGTTTTTTTTTACTTTTTTATTACTTATTTAAGAAAACCTAATTTATCCTTTCAATTCTCTGGAATTCTGCATCCAGCTAGATATATCTTTTGCTTTCTCTTTTCCCTTTTGCTTCCCTTCTTTTCTCAGATATTTGTAAAGCCTCATCAGACAGTCATTTTATGTTGACAACATCACATATATTCAATATACTTGAGTCATGAAGATTTTTATAATTAGAAGGGTTTATGAGGTCAATTCGAGATCAGATCAATACCACTAGAAACCATAGAAGGGTTATCCTTAAGGAGGAAAGACTTATTGATCAATAAGGTTATACAAGGAATCATTAATAACCCCAAAACACTTTGTCATCGGTGACAAAAATTTAGCACCCACTGAATACTTAGCAAAACATGACCTTGTAGCTAGAATTCTACACCCAGATCCTCACACTAGGAATATATATTCCAAAAAGATCCTTAGGAGCTCAATAAACTCAGTTTGCCTGGAAGTTTGTCCCCCAAAAAAATTATTGCCCATAATCACCTGTACATTACATTGATTTTGAACATTTTAATAGTTATCATCATTTTGAATACTCATAAACACCAAGCTTTGTAGAATGAAAAGCTGTCAAAATATAGAGACTTAGAGAAGAAATCAAAACCACGTCAAAACAGGATGAAGTACATATCATATCTGTCATTCTCCCTCTTGCTGATAGCATCCCAAAGATGTGTTCAGTGAGTTTAAAGAAGATAAACTTAATTCCTTATACTCTTACTCAATTTAAAACATAATTTTATCTACCAACATGGTATACAGAGGATGTTAAATAAAAAACTCATAGCAGAATAGCAGCTTGTCCCAGGACTGTTTCTATCAGAACTCCCCTGAAAAAAAGAATGAGATGAGCAATAGTCAGCAGCTATATTGATAATGGCTGCTAGGTGGTGATGTGGATAGAAAGCAGGATCTGGAATCAGAAAGCCCTGAGTGCAAATTCAAATCAGACAAGTACTAGCTTTGTGACACTGAGCAAGACACTTAACCTCTGTTTGCTTCATTTTTCTCGACTGTAAAGTGAGGATAATAATAACATCTACCTCACAGGGTTGTTGTGAGTATCAAGTGAGATATTTGTAAAGTGCTTAGCACAGGACCTGGAACCTAGGAGACACTACAGAAGCATTTATTCCCTTCCCTTCCCCTCTGATTGTGACTCATTTATGTAACATTTTGCAATTTACCAAGTGTTTTGTGCACAATACTGTAAAGAGAATAGTGAAAGTATTATTACCTCAATTTTGGGAAGATCAAAGGTCAGAAAGAGGAAATAACTTTCCAAGGATTCTTAGACCTAGAGCTGGAAGGGATCTCTGAGGAAATCTGGTCCAATTCTGGTCAAATTTTACAAATGAGGAAATTGAGGCTCGGGGAGATGAAATCACTTGTAGGAGCCCAGGCTGCAAACTTACATGTTATGACTCCAAGTTTTATGTTTTGAGAATCAAACTTTCTTTCTGCAGATAGCCCTGAAAACTTATACTTTTTTTATATTGGACCAAAAAATGAATTATTAATACTATCTTATAAAGCCCCAGTATCCTAAAATGATTTTGCCTCCAATGATCTACTTGTGAATTGTATCTTTGCAATGAAGCTATAAAGAACATAATCTGTGCAGGGTAAAAACTAATTGCCCCCTCAGTTCTGCTTTAGATTAAAAGTAAAACTTGTGATTTATGCTTATTGATATTGGGCGACTTTCTTCTTTGCTCTGGGGCAACTCCCTGTATGTTTCCACCAGAGGTTTGCTGCTGGCCCTGTAATGTTCAGAAAGTAGACAAAACCTTAGACAGGAAAATGCATTTATTTCACTAAGATATAGCCAAGCCCCAGATAAAGTGCTCCATTGTCTTGAAATAGTGCTTTAACAAAAAGGGACTAAGGAGTGGGGTTCGTTCCCCTATGAGAAACATAAATGCAGCTAAAATGGATGTAGTAACTACACAGTGTGAAAGGTATATTTCTGTTTCTATGCCCCTACACAGAGAGGACATTTATATCACTGCTGCTCCTTGGACTATGGCAGTACATTCTTGAAATTAATGTATGTTCACATCTCTGAGCCCAGGGTTTTCAAATCTGACTGTATCAAGTAATTACAATAAGAAGGATATAGTACAAATATAAATAGGACTGCCCAGCAGGCCCTTGAACATATGTTGTGGGACACATAGAATAATTTAAATCTTTGATGCAGTTCAGGGGGAGGATATAAGAATGGTCGACCTGTCCTGAAAATTCTGTTGAATCATTTAGTATCATGGAGATTTGCTCAGCCTGCTTACTGGAAGTAGTCCAAACCCAGGAAGTATTAAAAAAAATCAACAATATTAATCTATCCATAGTTTCTACTATCCTTTAAAATATAAAATAGCAATACCCCAAAAACAATAACTCCTCAAACATTTAGTTTGATAAATTGAGCAAGATACTTCATCAATATGGATTTCTGTTTGGCCATTTCAAGGATGTCAGCCTGCTAGCTGTCTGGAGAATTGATCACAACAATAAAGCAGAATAGTTATGAAAGGCAATAGCAGTTTGATTCAGGAGCTCATATTAGAGACTGTGAAATTTTAAAACACTTTAAGTCCAGCTCTACACAGTTAATGGTAGACTCTTCTGGCCTTTTCATAAGCTGCTACATAAAGGAATATTACTCTCCTCTATGAGTCTAAATATTACTCAATTGCTCTGAAGACAAGTTATCTAAATTGTGTTAGCTCCCCTAGCCATCAGCAGTGCTACTTTACCTACAATAGGCATTTAATAAATTTTTGTTGATTTATATTGAATTCTTTTTTTTTTTGCACAATGAACCTAATACCTGCCATTTGGAATGGAATAAATGACTGAATTTGTAGAAAACAACAGTATATTTTTATAAGACACATAGAATTTGAGTGACCCCTATTAGTTCCAAAAATAATATTTCTGCTACTTTCCCATTAGTATTTGGTGCCTTTTGGTTAAACCAACCTCTTGAATAAGCAAGCCTTTCCAATCTCTATAATCCCAAGATCACTATAGTTAACACATACATGTACTCATGTATACCAGGTATCCCTGCTTGAGAGACAATGGTCCTAAAAAGTTCACCTGAGCTAAGGTTACACTTAGCAGCAGAGATGGAAAAATGCAGAGAGTGGAATGGAGGTAAAAAATGAGGAAAGTCTCACAACTAGTGAATTAGTGTCATCATAGTACTTTGACACAAAATACATATTAGCTGCCAGCAGAAAAAAAAATTATGGCAGATTATTAATCGTTATTGTCCACTTTATAATCTAAGCTTTTAATGCTAATTATAATTGTGCTCAGAATAAATACCAGTTTCTTTATTGCCCAGTGAGGTTCAATGATGATATCCTGTACTTCAGCCACATTAGTTGTTTTATTTTAATTTATGAAATTTATCTTTTTCAAATTCATGCATGAGTAAGTGCTGCTTCAGATCTAATAATACTAAGGCAAAACTAAATGGCAACCATGTTGGTGGAAACTACTGAAAGGCATTAGTATAAATTCATAACATTTTTAAATGTTGAAACCAAGTGTTCACTGGCTACAAAGAGTAAATTTGTAAATCTTGGATAGAAGCCCCAGTCACTGTTTACCAAATGAACCTGGCATTTCCATGAGAGGAGGCAGAATGAAGAAGATATACACATATTTATAGACTGTCAAGAATAGCCATAGCACGTAGGTCCTTTAATGGGCATCCTGTTTTATAATGAAACAATCCCAGGAGGCAGGAAGCCTACTGCTTTGCTTCAAAATTCAACTCACTCAAGGGTCAAGTTCTTGGGAGTCTGCTTGACTGTCAAAAGGTTAGTTGAAGCCTCCCATGATGAGAAGGATATGGCATTTCCTTCAGTATGTTCAAATGCCAAGATACAAGCTGAAATTCTTGAGGCAGAGAGTGCCATAGCCCTGTAACTCAAAATGAGAAATCCCACCCTTCAGTTCCTGCCAGGCAGGTGAGATATGGGGATTTAAGCCTGCCTTAGTTACTTTATCCAATTTATATATGAATCTTCTGCCATAA
This sequence comes from Vombatus ursinus, assembly GCF_900497805.2. NCBI lineage: Eukaryota > Metazoa > Chordata > Mammalia > Diprotodontia > Vombatidae > Vombatus > Vombatus ursinus. The sequence continues at coordinate 9,391,982 of NW_020947390.1, forward strand.
ATATTAAGCAGAGCAGATCTGAAAACAAAGGGCTTGCTTATCTTTTGGTCTCACTAGATTAGCACTCCCACTAAACATTTGATTCAAACCAACCTCCTGGATAAGCCTTTGCAGTCTGTAATCCAAAAACCACTGATCACTGTACTTACTGTACTTCATATGTAATGTAAGACTTGAAATACAAGATATTTTACTGATTCTTTTCAGATGAAGTGCACATCATTTTATTATTTCTCCTTTCCAATTTTATAATGTAGGCTTCATTTGGAGTCTGTTGTGTGGCTTTAGGGAAAAAAAATACTTAATACTTCATTTAGGAAGATTCAGTTTCTAAGAATTCTGTTCTCAATTTTCTTTGCTCTCCTGAAGATTCGAGAAGTGACTCACTCTAACTGGCAATGTTCCAGTCCCATATCCTATTAATGCTTGCTTTTTCCTTCAGTGTCTTCCCATATTTTCCAAGGTTGTATCTGGTTTAGCAAGTGATTCAACTGCTCTACTGATATTCCTCATCTCTGTATGTTAACTTCTGAATGTTTAGTACGCATTCCCTGGTTGATCTGTGTTAAAGTGTTAGGGCCCATCAAATATGGTCTGGCCCCACATTCTCCTCCTTGAACTATGTTTCTAATTCATTCTGTCTGTGATCTCAGTCACAACCCCTCTTGATCTTGTTCTTGACCTAGGCAAGGAATATATATTTATAAGGAGCCCCTGGCTCAGATCAAAGTATTATAGATTTAGAGTTGGAAGGAATCTTAGATGTCATCAAATCCAACCTCTTCATTTTTTCAGACAAGAAACTGAGGCACAGCAAAGGTCAATGACTTACCCAGAGTCATAGAGTTAGTAGTTATCTGACACAGGAGTTGAACTCAGCTTTTCTGACTCCAGGGCCAGTACTTAATCCACTACATCACTTAGCTTCTTCATGGTGTGGAAAAATTATCAAGACTGTTCTTGTTAATGGTCCCCTTTGTCTCTCTCTGTTTAGACTCTGCCTCTTGATTCTAGATACCTGACCTCTATGTTTCTGATCTCTGTGTTTATGTATCTTTTATTCTCTATGTTCCTAGAAAAGGCCTTTGTCCCTCTCTTCCTCTGCTGATCTCCTGGACTCTGACCCATACTGTTGCTTTGGAATCTTAAAATCCACCTATTCTTCCCCTCCTATGTTGATTCTTAGAACAACACACTCTGCTTCCACATTATGGCATTGATGATCCTTTTCCAATACTAATTTACCACTTCCCATGGCAGCTCCTATGGCCTTAGACAGACACTGTCAGTACAGATCTCCCCTGACTTGTCCCATCGTTCCATGCTGCTTGTACCTTGCAACTAACAATGAAGTTTGCCTGCCCAAGTGAGAAGATTCTTTCTGGTTTCTCTCTTGGTCATGGTAACCAAAATTAATTGACTAGGGTTAAGCTCCTAAACACATATTATAATTTGAAGAGTCAGAAATTTTAATTCAACTGTTATAGCTTATGCATGACTGTGGAGGTATTGGCATCCTGCAAGATCCTAAAGATCTTCAATTTCTTCAGTATTTCAACTGTTTTCACCTGTCTGGGTCCTTCTACAAATGCAGACTACAACTCTCCCCGACCCCCAGGCCTTATGTCACATTTTAATAAGGTGCTGCCATAAAAAATTGTAAAGTAGTAGCAAAAAGTGTGACAAGCCCCAAGCTCACTGCCCCCTCCAAATTTCTCTGAGTATATCTAGAAAATGTACCAGACCAAGTCCTGATGTAGAAACCAGGAAAAAGTCACAGTAGTCATTTTTTTCCAGTCCAGGTCAGCACAGGGAGACAGACAAGAGTTCTTTGAGCATTAGAGGTGGGATTTGATCAGTAGCTTGCCAAAGGGAGCATTTAGTACTTGCATCCAGGCAAGAGGAGGTCCAAGACCCAAATCAGGGCATCTCAATGTCATGTAGGATATGGGAATCAGGGCTTCCTAGCTGTCTGACAGGGGTGAGTCTAAAGGCAGTCCACTGTTGCTCACACCTGAACTCAGATCAGGAATGTGAAGAGCTCAGACCAAGAAGGCAGCATTCAGACTATGCCCTGGATCAAACCACTTTGGAACCACTGAGAGCTTGCAGTCTCCCAGCCTGAGCTGTGCCTGAAGGCACAGAATAACTTAACACTCAGTGCCTCAATAAAGCTTCAACAAGATTAACAAGCCCAAACTTTTCCTCTAGGAGTACACAGAGCCCTGGTGGTAACACAAGTCTGAAGTCAGGAAGCAGGCTGCAAGAATGAGCAACCAAAAAAATTTTAAAAAGGGCACCATAAAAAGTTATTATGATGACAGGGATACTTTTGATATAAACCTAGAAAAAGGGAATGACACCAAAACATAAACAAGCAAAATCTCAAAGGAAAATACAGCTTAGGCTAGAATGCTGGTAAAGATGAGCAAGGGTTTAAAAAAGAGCTTTCAAAAAATAAATAAATGGAAGGAGAGAACTAAAGGGAAAAAATGGAGCCAGAGGGCAAAGTGGAAATGGAAGGAATCTATCATTCACTTCCTGAAAGAAACTCCAGAGTGAAAACTTCCTGGAACATTATAGACAAAACTCAGAGCTTCCAAGTCAGAAAAATATGCTGCAAGCAGCCAGAAAGAAAGAATTCAAGTACCAAGGAATCACAGTCAAGATCACACACGATTTAGAGGCAGCAATTTGGTACAGTAGAGTACTGGGTCTAGAGTCAGGAAGATCTGCGTTCAAATCCAGCCATAAACACTAGCTATGTGACCCTGGCTGAGTCATTTAACCTCTATTTTCCCTGGTTTCCTTAACTGTAAAATGGACCTACCTTGCAGGGTTGTTGTGAGGATCAAATGAGATAATATTTAAAAAGTACTTAGCACAATACTCAGCACTTAACACAAGGCACATAGTAAGTGCTACATGAATGCTTATTGCCTTCCCCACCATTTTAGATGATTGGAGAGCTTGGGATGTGATGTTCCTGAAGGCAAAGGATATAATGTTACAGTTGATAATAATTTATCCAGAAAAATCAGATATAAGCCTATAGGGGGAAAAAATAGTGAAATAGAGAACTTTCAAGCATTTCTGATGAAAAGACCAGAACTGTTTAGAAACTTTGAAGTTCAAACACAGGAGTTAAAAGAAATATAAAATGGTAACCACTAATTAGCAATCATAAGGGACAAAACTAGTATAAACTGGTTAAATTCTAGTATGGGGGAGATGATTTATGTGTCTCCTCTAAATACTATTTTCATTAGAGGTCTTAGAGGAAGTTTAAATAGACAGTAGGCCTAGGAGTGCTTCTGTTATATCTTAAGTGCTCTTCAGAGAAGGATGGAGAAAGAGGGGAAAAGGAATACATTGGAGTTGGGGGTGGGGAGGGAAATGAAGGTTAGGGAAAATGATTTCAAATAATTTGAGTGCACAAATAGATGTCTGTGCAAATGGGAGAGGAGTGGCTGACACTTGAACCTCACTCTCTTCTGAACTGGTCAAAGGAGGGAAGAATACACAAACACACAGTTGGATATAGAAATACATATCATTCAACAGGGAAATAAGAGGGAAAAGAAGGTAGATTAAGAACGAAATTAATCTTAAGCCAAACAAACTCTTTCTAAGGACGTACAAAATACTTAATGCTCTTTTTGATGTGGCAAAGAATTGGAATCTGAAGGAGTGCCCCTCAACTGGGCGAATGTTTGAACAAATTATGGTATAGAAACATGACAGATATTACAGTGCTATAAGAAATGATGAAGGGGATAGTTTCAGAGAAACCTGGGTGGATTGATGCAGAGTGAAATGAACAGAACCAGGAGAAAAATTTATACCATGAGAACAATATTGTAAAGACAAACAACTTTGAAAGACTTAAGAACTCTGAACAGCATAATGACTAACCGTGATTCCAGAGAACTCATGATAAAACATGATATACACTTCTGATAGGGAGGTGAAAGACCTAAAATGCAAAATGAGATACTCACATAAACACACACATACACACACACACATGCACACACACAAACACACATACTTATTTCCTTTTGGACTTGGGCAACATAGAAATTTGTTTTACTTGACTATACCTGTTTCTAAAGGGGCAACTAGGTGGTACAGTGCATAGAACATTGGCCCGTGAGTCAGTTGGACCTGAGTTCAAATCCGGCCTCCGACACTAGCTGTGTGACCCTGGGCAATTAATTTGATACTGTTTGCCTCAGTTTCCTCTTCTGTAAAATGAGCTAACTGGCAAACCGCTCAGTATCTGTGCCAAGAAAACCCCAAATGGGGTCATAAAAAGTTGGACAGGACTGCACAATAACAACAAGAATGTTTCTAACAGTTCATTCTAAATTGGAAAAAGAGAGGGGAAGGTTGTGGGAGAAGAGAGAAAGTAGTTAAAATTGAATTTAAAAATGCATTGATGATTTATTGAATGATATGGATAAATGATAAGGATAAAGACAGATGATTTTCTAAGTATCAGGACCTCCCAATTGGGAAAACTCTATCAATACAGGTTAGTACCTTTAGCATCTTCTCTGAAATTTCTAGTTTTAGAGAAGTAAAATACTTCACAGGTTAACTGGCTCACACATAGTTACAAAACCAATGTATGTGAGAGGCAGGACTTGAATCCAGTTCAAGAACTGTCGCCCTGAGTTCATGTCTCTATCGCCTAAACCATAGATGTTTCTGAAAGGTGCTGGGGCAAAATGAAATTAGTCAATGGTGACCAATCTTCATGAGATTAGTTTTTCTGAACCTAGCTAGATTGGCCCTTAGATGACAGAGCACTTGGGTAGAGGTGACATATTCATGACTTCAATAAAACTAAAATTGGTTATAAAACATTGCTTGCAAATGGTTTTCTTTTATCAACTCCATCAACTGACTTGTATAAAAATGTATATATATCGTTTATCAATATAAATACTTTCCTCTACTAATACCAGTTCTTAGTTATTTTCATGTCACAGAATTGACCATTGGGTCTTGAAGGGAATTCCAACAGAGCACAAATTCTAGCAGGTTCTACCAAGATGGAAAAGCTTCAGATATGGTCTGTGTAACTGGGCAGTTGCTATACAAGTATAGTCAAGGTAAGTTTTGAGAAGAATCAGAATCAGCTCTAGATTGGCCATTAGATGATGAATGTTCTTGGTCACAGCAATTCATGAAACAACTTATCTACAAAGGTCCAGAAGAATTACAATCTGCGTGAGTGAAGGAAAGTAGTGAAACCAAGACTTTTTTGTGGAATTGAACTGAAAATAGTTATTTTTATTCATTTTATGTTCAGTATTCAGTCCTCGAGAATCTTTTAGGAAGAAAAAATATTCTATCAGCACACTGGCACTGCTGAATTTCTGCTTTCCTAATTTCAAGAAAATCATAATCATAATCCATGCTTCATTTTGCCTTGATCCTATTTATTTCCATACCTTTAATATCTTTATAGTCAAGTAAGTTATATGTTTGATTTTTTCCATGCATGGTATATGCATAGTATTATCAACATCCTGCTTTTCATCCTCCAGCAAAATAGGTGGGTTGAAGATTTCATCAGAACCTTTTTTTTTTTTTATCAAGGCCTGATTTAGCTAAAGTCTACCATTACCATTGCAACTAGTTGTTGTATCATCTCCCTAATGATAGGAAAGCATGGAATAATGAGGCAACCAAGGGAGAGACAACCATAAATTTAAACACTTGCATATAATTTTGTCGTAGCAGATTTTGAATTCATTATATGAGGCACAGTCTCAAATCAACCCTGTTGGTTATAAATCTTTACTTGGTTCCTTTTTTTTAACAGTAACCTGAAAAATGAGTGGATAGCAAATGATTTTTCTCTGTTATTATATTAGTCCAGAATCAAAATTTAAGATCTTCCTTTGGTGAATCTGGGGCTGGGAGGGGGAGGGAAGCAATTTTGCTTCATTATACAATGAATTTGTGGTTCTTAAGATACTGTGTAGCTACAGGGCTGAAGACATTTCAGTAATGTGTAAAACTTAATGACTGGGAACAGGTATACCTACCATATTCTCCTAACTAGAATGTTAGTTCTATGAAGAAGGGGACCAGGGCTCATCTCAATTTTTCATCTCACGCTGCACCTACTACATCAGATGCTTAACAACTATTAGTTGAAAGAGTTGGAGGATTTGGGTTTAAAGTTTGCCTTAACCACTTCCTACCTGTGTGACCCCTGGCTAAATCTCTGTATCTCTCCAGTCCATTTCCTCATCTGTAAAAAGTGAGAAAGTTGACCTAGATGATTGCTAAGGATCTTTCCATCTTTAGATTCTATGAAAATAGAATTACTTAAATTTTCATATACAGTGGAAAGGCTGTTGCTATACTTTAATTTCCTGTCTCACTTTCTTGATGACTTCTAAGATACCTTCTAAATCTAAATCTATGATCCTAATTAAACAGGACCTTTGGAATCTTGGGCAAATCACTTAATTTTGCTGAGCCTTAACTTCCTCATCTGTACAATAACAGGATTAGACTACATGACCTCTGAAGTCCTTTCTGGTTCTACATCTATGATCCTATTTCCATGGTATTATCATAGATAGAGAAGTGCATTTGAAGTCAGAAGACCTGGGTTTGACTCCCAGCTCTGCCTTATATTACCTAAGTGATGTGGGGCAAATCTTTGAACTTCCTCAATTGGTAATTTCCTCATCTAGAAAATAAGGAGGTCAGACTAGATTATAGTCAAGGCTTTTTGTTTTGTTTCATTTTATCTAGTTCCAAATATTATGATAATGCCATTACTCAAAATTTCAGTATGTGTATTTATTAGACCAATGCTAAATTTCCTGATATGACCCCCAAAAGGACATTCCTAAATGTGTGCTTCAGATGAATGTTATTTTTTTTTAACTCCATTCAGTTCTTTTTTTTCTTCTTCTTCATTCCTGATTGACCCTTCTCTCTTTGGTCATACCATCTTCTAACTCAGGCCTGCACAACCTATGGCCTGTGGGCTGCTTTTAGCCTGACAAAGGATTTCGGATGGTCTGCAAAAAATATAGAGGAAAATTTTTCACAGGCCAACCCAAAATCCTTTGGCAGGTCGCAGGTTGTGCAGGCCTGTTCTAACTACATCTTCTAGTTTGTATCTCTCAATTCTAATACCAAATTTAATCATTCCTCACTAGAATGTCAACTTCTTGAGGGTAAGGGATTATTTTTGCCTGTCTTCACATATTCAACACTTAGCACAGTGCCTGGAACATGTGCTAAACAGGTAAATGCTCAAAGGAATTTCTCCTCTAAGCCATTTCCTACCACACCAACAATGACTACATTTGCCATGGGTTCAATGATTAAAATGATGGTAATAACTCATGCTCATATAGTATGTATATGATGTTTTGAAGTTTTACAAAGTACTTTTCATAGGAAAAAATTTGCATGGCACATGATACAAATATTAGTATCCTGACTTTGTTGATGAGAAAATTGAGGACCGATGAAGTTGGGACTTGTCCGTGGTCACAGAGCAAGTTAGGTATCAAAGTCAAGACTTAAACCCATTGTTTTCCACTTCACTACACTGGTCAAACATGTCCAGTATACCGTAGGTCCAAAAATTTGGTCATTTCAGATAGTTACTAACAGGTTTTAAGCAAGTCAGATTTAAAAGACTCTTAGGTCAATTATAATTTTTTTTTTCCTTCTTAAAATGTGAATGAAAAACACAACCCATTGTGACAGGGAGAGTAGATCTTCTATCCTGATATTTTCCCTTTCAGACCCATCATTGCTATTATTGTTATGACTATTACCTTTTCCACAATGCATGGTTTGTACAAAAACTTATCATCTCATAGAAAGGTTGTTTCAAAAGCCTGATCTGCTTTGTGAAAAACCTTAGTTCATCTCTGGGGAATCTGGTGCTGATGTCAGTGAACTCTAATTACGCTCTTACCTTGTAGCTGTGATGGTAGCCCCAGGAGATTCATCCTTCCTTACTCCCTCCCTCAAAACCTAACTGACAGGTTATTGTTAAGTAAGGGTTCCTCTGCCAATTTTTCAGAGAAGGATATATTTTTCATTCCCCTGAGTCTTAGGGTCGCAGAGCAGAGTTGTTAATGATGTGGGTCCCTGGTAGGCAGAGACCCTAGGAGTCCCTGAATGCTTGTGGGGGAGGGGTAGGAATAGAAGAGTAAAGGTTTGCTGGGTTGGGGGCCCGGAGGAGCCTACCAGCACTAACTAGCTTCCTTAAATTTCAAAGAGGGTGGGAGGAAATGTTGCAGCTTTCCCATAAACCACCTTTCCCACTGGAGATGTCCTTGAGCCATGGGGAGGGTAGCCTGGTGGTAGATAGCTGCTTAGCTTCAATCACCCAGCTAGCCAGCCCTGCTAATATTATATAATGATAAGACCTAAAATATTTGCTGTTAATTTCTAAGAACTCATTTTGCATAATATAACAATTCCCTCATGCATAATTTACGCAATATGCATGTGCCTAAAAAGGGACCCAGCTGAAACCTTTAGCTCTACGATGGAGCTAAAGAAACCAAAAAAGCATTACAGCTTTAACTCAAGGAGACTCAATAACATATCTTATCTAACATTCTCTGGCTCAAGGTGTGAGGCTCCAAAGTAAAATGCATGGGTTCTATCTAAAGCTGCCTTACATGAAAAATGCTATAAAAAGAAGTAAGCCTCTATGTGGATTAGCAAAACAGAAAGGTGGAAAAAAGACCTAGTATTTATCCCCACTCAAATACTTGCCCTCCCTCACTGAAACAAAACATTAGTCACTGAAGGGGAGAAACCCACATGAAATTCTCTGCACAAAAATATGGGAGCATCTATTTGACAGGTGAGGGGCTGAAAGCAACATGACACTAATGTGACTTGATGGGAGGGAGAAGAAGAGCCCTCCTTAGCACATCAACAGCTGATTAGTGCACAATGTAAAAATTTTTCATTTTCATTTTCATAGTGCTGCTGCTGCCGTCAGTAATAACCCAAGCACAAGTAGGCTATTCAGAGGGTATGCTGCTCTAATATTCCAGTGTATTTGTTGCTAATCACTATTTAACCTTCCAAGTGCCAAGTGCAGGTTAGCTGGCATTTAGCTGCAGACTCTAGCACACTTCATCATTGCTTCTCTTTCTTTAGCCATCAGATTATATAATACTTAGTTTATGTTGTGGAGAACCCCTGCTTTCTAAAAAAAAGGTCCATGACAGAGTTATAAATAGCCCAGACTTGGGCAAAATCAGAGGTTGCTCTTTTTTACAGTAATCAATTCTGACTGACAGTTTATGAAGAATTTGCATTCCTGTGCAATATCAGTAGGAAACAAAATCATAATTACATGTACAAATGCAGGAAATCAACTCAATAAATGTAGGTTTGTGAGAATGGCTTTTTAAGCAACAGTACTTGAAATGAAGATCACTGAATTAGAGCACTATTGATTATTCAAAAATCTATTTTGTCAAAAACCATTTTCTAACCTGAAAATTTCATCGTGACAAGGCATTTTGACATAGAAATGGGCATTGTCATAAATCATTTTGCATGGATATCATAGATGTAAGCAACTAAAGTCATAATTACCTTGTAAATGTCCAGAAATCCACATTGGTGATCAAATCTGGTATATAACTCATTCAACATGCTAATTACTTGCATCGGGGTGCACTGAGCACAGACAGCTGTGAAACCCACTATGTCAGAGAAGAGCATGGTGACATCATCAAACTTTCTGGCTTGCACTTGTTGTCCTTGCCATAACTGCCGGGCTACATCTCCAGGGAAAATGGAAAACAGAAGGTCCACTGTCTTCTTTTTCTCTTCTTCTAGAGCCTGGTGAGTTCTTTCTAATGTTGCCTTTAGTTTATCCATCCGCTTCTTTAGTCCATCCTGGGCTTTGGCCTGTTCCCCAACCAATATCACATCACGAGTTGCATCATGGATGGGAATATCTGAGAGATGCAGGCCTCGGCCCATGAGTTCATCCAACTTGTCTACACATGGAGATCCCAAAAACAAAATAGAATTTGATTCTGGAATGTGGATCATCTGTCCTTTGACTTCCATCACCTGAAAAATCAAAATGGAATTTAGATTTCATACTGTATATTACAGGAGGGTCTATAATTGCCGATGAAGCAAACAATGCAAAATGCTACTAGCTTCGAATTCAGTTGCATCAAACTTAAGTATAACATACAGCCTAGAGCAAAACTAGTCCCTCTACATAAGTACCAGTGTCACAGGTCATTGCTGAAGCTAAAAAAAGGAAGGGTAAACAGAGCTAGAAAAATAGTACAGGTTCTACTCAAAACCCATTTAATTCCAGAGCTAGTTTGCATAAAATATTCACTTGACATAACATTACATATAATGGTCCTGATATAACTCTAGACTTAGACTATGTCCATATGACAGAAAAATAGCTGACTAAGGTGGTCAATTCAATTAGAAAAAAAATCACTCTACCTGGAAGAAAATTCAGCAACCCAGTTGTTTAATATTATATAGAACAAATAGTTAACTAAGTGAAATTTTCACAATGAATTGTTATGACTCTGCAAGTACAACCTTGGAAAATGCAGTTGCTATGCATGAATGACAAGGCACCATGATATAGAGGACCAACTTGTAGTCAGAAAGACCTGAGTTCAGGTCCTGCTCTGATGCACATGCTTAACTATAGACAAATTCCTTAACCTCTCAATGCCCCCTGAACAATTCTGTAAGGCTTTAAGTTATAGATGAGCGGTTGACTTGCAGCAGCAGAGGAAGTTTCCACATCAGAAATTCTCTATGTTGATGAAATCCTAAGTACATATTTTAAAAAAAATCTCTGCATCATGACAACATTATGTTAGATAGTTTGACAATTCATTAGGATTTTTTTCTAGCTAGACCTACCTAGGCATTTATATTCAAGTATTATTTCAAAATGTCTGTATATACACTATATTTATCAATCTATGGATAGATATAGATAGAGAGATAGATAGATAGATAGATGGGTAGATAGAGACATATATAGTACATGTCAGTATATATTCTTGCTATAGCCTGTGTGTAAGAATGCCAGTTTGGCTGGACTGTGGTATACATGAAAGAGAGTAATATGTAACAAGACTGGAAAGAAAGGTGAGGTTCAGGATGTGAAAGGCTTTAAATGCTAAACAGAGTTTATATTTGATCCTAGAGGTAACAGTAAGTCATTGGATTTTATTGCAAAGTTGAATGACGTGGTCAGACCTGGACTTTAGGAAAATTCCTTTGACTGCTATGTGGAGGACTGATTGGGGCAGGAAGGAACTTGAGGCATGGAGAACACTTAAGAAACCCATATAAATCTAAGGTCCCTTCCAGCTCTAAATATATGACCCCCCAGATCATCTTTTTTCCCCTAGGCAACAGAGTTTCAACACATGAGAAACAATCTAATGGATTAATTGCACTGAGAAGAAGAAAGGACATCTGTCATTTCCCCTGTTACCTCCTCAGATGTCTTTTTAGCATCTTCCCCAGATATAGCTCCTACCCTAAACCGGATCATTTTGACCATGAAGTCTGCCCACAAGAGAATGTTTATTGTCTCACACTTAAAGAGGAAGTTCCTGGGAACATCATTTCATGTTAATGTTCCTGTGAGAACAATATACCTAAGGAGAACTACTGAAACAGTGACATTTCCTCACCTCTGAAACCATTAGTCCTTGTATGTTAGTTCATGCTGCCAAGTAAATATTAAAAACAATGATGTCCAACTTGAGTAATCTTGAGTTCATTCAGATTCCCACAAAGCTTAATCTAAGGGTTTAGAAAATGAGTGGGTGGGAAAGTGTATTCAAGGAGAGTTATCCAGTGCAATCACTTCACAATTCTAATTTTAGTAAAAACAAAACAAAAAAAATTAGATAGTTCTAAATGTTTCTAGAAGATTATTCAGGGCAACGTGAAACATAGGATATTTATTAAAAATAGAAAAATCCCTTTTTACAAGAACCTGGCTCTAAAACTTAACTTAGTCACATGTGGCCCTCTAGGTCCTCAAGCATGGCACTTAGACTGAATCCAAACTTTACAGAACAGATCCTCTTAATAAAAGGATTTGTTCCATAAAACTTGGACTCAATCAAAAGGCCACACCCAAGGACCTAGGAAGCCACATGTGGATTCTAGGCCACAAGTTCCCCACCCCTGCTCTAGACTGATCAATACCTGATTAGGAATCCTTTCTACAACATGCCTAACTAGTAATTATTTAGCCTCTGTTTGAAGATAAGTGATGGCTTACTCCACATAGCAAAGCCATTCTCTTTCACTTTGGGAGGGCTCTCATTTCTATCAAGTTTTTTTTTTCACTTATATCCTATTCAAATCTAACTCACTATAATATTAGCTCTGCAGGACCAAGGAAAAATTAAGTCTACTCTTTCAACCTAATAGTCTCTGATAGTTAGTCTTCCTTCAGTTAAATTATCTTTTTGCCAGTCTAAACAATCTTATTTCCCTTAAATGGATCCTCCTCACATATCAAGGTTTCCAGGCCCCTTTTCCTCCTGGACCTACTCCAGGAGGAGTTGTCAATGTCATCCTTCAATGTCATTGAGCTTGTCAATGTCATCCTTCAAATGTGACACCTGGAATTGAACAGGAAGCTCCAGAAGCGCTTTGAACAGAGCAGAGTAGGGCACAGTTCTTGCAAGATTTAATAGTGACCTGTTAGTTGGCCCATAGTTGATTTCTTTTTCATGAATGAGTCTTAATGAAAAAAGATAAATTTTATCTGCTTTTTCATGTGAGGAAAAACCCAAAGACCAAAACCCTAGATAACTACAAGAAAACTTTAGATATGGGCTTTTTCTCATATTTGTGAAGTAAGCAAGTAAAACTTTAGAGTATTTATGTGTCTTGTAAAAATGCATTCAGTTTCTAATTGGAAAATAACATATATTATTCATTTTTAAATTCTTGTCCCTTTCATTACAATTACAAAGCCAGAAATAAAGTATGCCTTACATACTTTAGGAATTTAGGAACGTGTTCATGTGTTTTATGGAATGGATATGTTTTTAACATAAGGAATACAGTTATGAAATCTTGGAAAACAGAGCTTAAAATAGAAGGTGCTTTCGAAGCTTTTTCCATATTAAATTACACAAAGACTGAATTGAAATAGACCAAAAGAAATATGCAAAATAAATTATTTTTAAACCAAAAAAGCCTCAAAAACTGTTATACATAAAAAATAAGCATGCTTGCCTCTGGGCACAAAATATTAAATTTACTGTAAAACTGTAGGGACTAAAAACCATTACCCTGCCACAAATGCTTAATCTTTTGGGAAAATGGGAAAAACTTTTGGGAAATGGCCATGGTATTATTTTAATGTGATAAATTATCTTTTCATATAATAAATTAATTATATAATACAATAAGATCATATTTTAATCCTATTATAATGTTAAAATTGCATATAGGTTGCTATTACTATTATCAATAAGCAATTATTTTTAAAGCACATACTGGATGCATGACCCTAAATTAAGTGTTACAATGTGTTTATAAAGATATAATTTCCTGCTCTCTAAGAGTTTACAGTAAAGATATTTAAAAAGTAGAATTGTAGAGTTCAAAGAGATTCCAGGAATTAACTCTTCCATCACAGATTGAGGAATGAGTCAGGACTACAATGTCCTCAATAATGATCATGAAACTTCCACATGAAGCCCCTTCGCTGACTACCTTTCCCAAGGGTCTCTTTATGAAAGCTATAAGTATTAGCAAGCTGAACTGTGTTTCTTTGTAACTTCCATTGGCATCTCTGGGACCAAGTAGAGCAGATCAAATTCCTCTTCTATAAGAAAACTTCACACTTGACAATGGTCATTGAATCTTACCTGAGCTGTCACGTCAGGATGTTAAATGTCCTAGGGTTACTTGATTGGATCTTCGTGACAATGTCTTTAGTCCCCTCTTTATCCTAACCACTCTTCTTTGTACTCACTCCCAACCTGTCAAGATTCTTCCTAAATGTGACATTCAGAACTTAACACAACAACAGACAACGGAACTACTGTTTTCCTCATTCTGAACACTAAATTCAAAATTGCATTTTTGTTTGTTTGTCATGCCATACTGTTGACTTACACTGGGCTAAGAATTCACTAAAATTCTCAGGTGTTTTTCAACATAAACCATCTCTAGCCATGTCTTTCCTATTCTGTACTTATGCAACTGGTATTTTGAACTCAAGTGCAAGACTTTACCTATTAAATTTCATCTTATGAGCTTCAGCCACTTTTTCTATCCTATATATATTATTTATTTTTCCTGAATCTGTTATCCACTTTAAAATATAATAAACATACCACTGATTCCTTTATTCACATAATTAATTTAAAATGTTGAACAAAATAGAACCAGTGACATAAATGTATAGCACTCTACTATAGACTTCTCCCTAGGCTTGCATTAATCATCACGGATGGGGTCTAGTGAGTTATCTTATTCTTAACCACTTAACTTTCTTGTCATCTAATCTTTATCTATTTATTCCTAACCATAAGACTTGAAGAAATTCAGGTATATTGTATTTCTAACATTTACCTGATCTAACAGTTTAGTAATCTTGTCCTAACATGAAGTAAGATTAATTTAGCACAAATGACTTTTAAGGAACCAAGCTGACAAATAGAAATGAATTATTACCTCCTTTTCTAAATGCTTACAAACTACCTCTTTAACAATCCCTTTTAGTATTTTTTCCCACCAAATCTTTATCTAGCTCATTAACCCGTATTTAGAAAAATCTGTTTTCTTGTCTCTTGGACATCTAGTCCTTCTCCTTCATTTTATAGATGAGAAAACTGAGGCCCATGTAGATGAAATGATTTTTCCAAGGTCATACAAGTAGTAAACAGCAGAATAATAATTCAAACCCTGATTTTCTAAATCCAAATCCAATATTCTTGGACATAATACTTTTGAGGTAAGTAACTCGAGATATTTTAGGGAGCTAGATGATCTCTCAAAAATTTGAAATTTTGGGGGCAGCTAGGTGGTGCAGTGAATAGAGCTCTGGCCTTGGAGTCAGGAGGACCTGAGTTCAAATCCAGCCTCAGATACTTAACACTTACTAAGTGTGCAACCCTGGACAAGTCTCTTAACCCCAATTGCCTCATCAAAAAACAAAAAAGAAATTTGTATTTTTGTTCCCTGTTAGGCAGTTTATAAGTCAATAATTATATATATATATATATATATATATATAAAACCTGAACTGACTATAAACATATGGAAACTTTAAAAATAATATTATATCATTAATGTAGAAAATGTGAATCCTTTTAAACACTTCCTACAAAGAAGTGTGAATTTTTGGCTAGTCTTAGTTTCCTCATTTATAAAGGTTTGTTAGATTAGATGATTACTAAAGTCCTATACAACTGGAAAATTGTATAAAATTTGTAAACTGTTAAGAAATCCAATAAAACAAAACTTTATCAGGCACTTTAAATATGGCATGAGTCTTAGGATTGGCTTCCTTCAAGGCTTGGCTTAAATGATGACTCCTAATCTCCCTGTTAGAATTCTCTTCTTCTTCAAATTTTCAAGACAGCATAGCATAGTTGAGAGAAGTTGGCACGGAGTGAAGATAGCCTGGGTTTAATCCCCGCAAGGACTAAATTTGTGACCCTCAAAGAGTTAATTAATCTCCTGGTGCCACAGGCAGATCTTTAAGACTATAAATTGTAGAACAGATGCCTATAGTGGAAAAGGGAGTTTCTTCATGGAGAACTTCCTGTAACAAGGAAATCATCTGCCAAGGCTGAAAAATAAACATCCATAGGTTTCATTCTCCCCTAATAGAAAATAGCTTCTTGAGGATAGGTACTTCAGTCTGTCTTGGTGCGGCCAGCACCTAGGACACAGTAGGCTTTGCACACAGCAGGCATCTAATAATAGTATATCACATTAGATTGCTTGTGTGGTGTAATGGAGAGAAAGCCAACCTCAGAGTCAGGAAAACCTGGATTTAAGTCCTATCTCTGACACATAATCGTCGTGTGTCTCTGAACAAGTCACAACCTCTCAGAGCTCTGGGCAGTTCTATAGGAATTCAGTTTGCACAAAAGGTGCTGATGTGCACTGGTAGAGAACTCCCTTAGGAGTTCCACGTATGCAGTAATGAAACCATATGTCCAGTCCCAATACCTCTCCTATTATATTGAACTGGATCACATTTTAATATGTGATAAAAAATAAAACCAGTCTCACAAATAAATGCTGTAGATATAATAGGAAATAGTAGCTGACATTTATATAGCACTTTCAAGTTTGCAAAGTTACATTCAATTTAATTGTAAGAAATACAGTAGCCTCCAGATCCACAAGTCAAAGAAGCCCTCAACGAAGCTTAAAAAAACCTCAAGTCACCAGTAAGGGCCCTAAGGCCCTTTTTCCTGAGAGGAAGTTTAAATATCAACTAGTAGCCAGGATCCTCCTCTTTTCCCCTCAGCATGAATCAGCATTAGTCCTGCATCATAAGTGACACCCCAGGTCCAATACCCCTGGCTTGCTGGCCCCAAAGCCTGATCCTGCTTGATTCAGATAAGAACCCTCTAAAATCCTGCCTTTCTTTCCCCTAATGTGTACCTAACACCATCCATGACCCCAGTAGACTACCCTGTGTGTGTGTGTCCCTCTTTCCTCACCACACATATATTATGTGACTATTTCCTCCTCAGTATAGCTTACTTGCTGCTTTCTCCCTTCTCTTGCTGCGTTTTCAGTCTGTACAGTGTTGCTGTACCTCCCACCCACAACTTTTTGTCTTCTTAGAGGCACAAGGCAGTCCATAAGACTGTGACTAAGGTCAGTAGTCTCACCTAACTTGCAACTTTGATTTCAGGAAAAGAAAGCAAGGGCTGAATCTAGAACCATGTGCCTCAAGGACAGGGTTCTTCATTTTTTTTCTCACCTTCTTTCCCACACTAGGGCTATGACTAAAAACTTGGCTTCAAACTGAGTGCTCCTAGAGAATTTTCCCCTGGTTGACTAAGTGGCAAATTAAGGGACATTGTTATTTTTCTTTGTATGGGAGTTTAGTATTTTTAACCTCCCCAGTCTTATATGAAGACATCAATTCAATAAGTTTTTATTAAGCACCTACTATCTGCCAGGCAGTGTGTTCAGTGAAGACACAAAGACAAATATGAAAGAGTCTCTACCCTCAAAGAACTTACATGACCTCATTTGAATTGAATTGAAACAGATTTAGAAAGGAAATCAAAGGCCATTTAATCATGTTTCTATCTGGAACTTATTGAAAGTTATTGTACAGAGTGTAGAGGAATACTCTGCATGATGTTGGCCTGAACTACATCATTCATAATGTAATCATTGGTAATATCCTTGGTTAAAGATAGTGACAATTTACCCACTTGTGAAGTGAAGTTCATCAGTTTACAGCTCTAAGGGTCCTTTTTTGGAGCCCTTCTTATGGACAGCAGTGACTATGGCCACTTGACTATCTTCCAGCTCAGTGGCCATGTGTCATGACAGAAGCATACTGTCTGGAGCTGGAAGAGAGCTTAGAGGTCAGCTAGCCCACTCTGCTCATTTAACATATAAGGAGATGAGCCCCCCAGAGGTTAAGCGGCTTACTCAAAGTCACAGAAGTGACATTGTAAACAGGGTTAAGATTTAAACTGAGGTTCTATGACTCCGAGTTCAGCATTCTTTCCACTGTACCAATCTACCTCCCTTACACATTGATCAAAAGTTCCCTAACTAATTCTTTGCTTTTCCTCAATATTCATAGTTGGAAGATATCTACATAGTTTCAGTAATTGGTCTATCTAGTTTGTCAATTAGGCTTTGGGTATATTGAGCAGTAATAACTACTTGAGCCAGTTTTCTGAACAGTCTTTTTCTCCTTTCCTGGTCCAGATTTGTCCTTTCACTTGTACAAAGTAGTGCCAAAGTAGGTAGCATCCTTGGATGCAGGTGTCTAATTTTCTGTAACTTATGGCTTTCAATTATAGCAGCTCTTTTTATGACAGGAAAGAAAAACTGAGGTAGTGTCCATTAATTGAGGAATGAGGAAATTATGGTATATGCAAAAGATGAAATACTAATGTGCTCTAAGAAATCATGAAAGGGATGATTGCAGAAAAACCTGGAAAGACTTATAGGAACCGATGCATAGTGAAGTGAGTGAAACCAGAAGAAAAATTATTCAATAAAAATACTGAAAAGATGACTTTGAAAGACTAAGGAATGCTGATTAGCACAATGGAAGCAATCACAGTTCCAGAAAACTCATAATAAAATATGCTGTCCATCTCCAGATGGATTTTTGGAAATTCATTATTTTTGACTAAATATATTTGTAGTGAGTTTTGTTTTTTCTTGTTTATTTTATGGATTGTTGTTCAGCTGTTCAGTCCTTTTATGAGTCTTGTTTTGCTTTGTTTTCTCTATAGGTAGAGGAAGAGAATTAGGAGGGAGAGAATTTGAAACTGAAAAAAATAAAATTTTTTAAAAAACCTATTTTTAGAGAATTCTCTGAGACATTAAAAGGTTAAGTGAGTTGATAAGTCAGAAGCAAGGTTTGTATCTAGGTCTTCCTGACACTGTGACAAGCTCTCTAATATGTCTTGCTATCTGTCATATGTCCTTTATTATACAATAAGGCAAAAAATTCATTCATTTTATTTACTTGCCTCTTCTCAACAGGAAAAACATTTTGCACTCTGTTGTCCTAGTGATTCTCTAATTGACTTTCTGCTTTTGATGAAGTTCATTAGCCACTTGTCATTGGATTTCAAGTCCCTTAAATCTGCTCATTGAGGTATTTTTTTAATCCAAGTTTATTTCTAGGTTGTTCCTGATAGACCATACTTTCTGAGTTTCCATCATATTCCTCACTTGAACAATCTTTCCATGTTTGAAGAAATCACTCTTTACCCTTTTGAAAGATTCTTGACTATGCTAATCAGCCAATCCAGAAAGTGAAAGAAGAAGGCTGTGAAAGTGATCTCATGTTCTTATAAGTGCTAATAAGGGAGCACCAACAGTGGAAGGCTTGCTAAGCTGAAGCTGAGAAGATAATAAGTCAAATAGTATTATCAAAGAAACAGCTTAGATAAATTCAGAAAGGCTTGTTCTCAGACAGTTGGCTGCCAGATGAGGGGTTTCATTTATTTATTTGTTTATTCATTAATTTATTCATTTGCTTATTTCTTTATTCATGTTCATTCCTTGTTTGACTATTTGTTTGACCATATTGGTCATAAACTTCTTGGCCATAGCAACTGAGGAAATTGCCTACTAAGTGTGGAGGATTTGAAATCTATCTGGGTAGAAAAGATACCCACATCTATACAATCATAATTCTTCCAACACATAGTGGCTGTATGACCCTAGGCAAGTCACTTAGCCTCTGGGTGCTCTAGGCAGCTTTCTAAGACTAAATCACAAAGAAAATGCTCACTTACACTGGCAGAATTCCCTTATCCAAAAGTTTACTCTGAAAATTAAATTTCAGATCTATTCACTATCTCTATGCCTTATTTCCTAAATTATTGAAGAATCTTTTCTAAATCTAATAAAATAGCCATGTAAAAGATACCTTTGGTTTTCCCCTCTGTTGCCAAAGTATTGAACTGAAAATAGTCTAATGAAGTGAAACAAATTCTTAGGTTCTTAAATATAACCCAGTCATTTTACAACTATATAAACTAAGGCCCAGAGATGATGTGACTTGCCAGTGGTCCCATACCTAGAAAACAGCAGATCTAGGATTTCTGACTCTTATTCCTGGTATTCTGTCCACCATGCTAAATTGAAGATCAACCCAGAAACCTAAATAGAACCCTTATTTCAGGAACTGAACAAAAGGTCACTACAAACTAGAACCCAAGTGTAGAAGAAAGCATTACATGCTAAAAATAAAAGTTACTATACTATCCCAAGATAACTGCCTGAGGTTCAGAAGGATAAATGACTTGCTCAGGGTTTGTTGCTGTTCAGTTGTTTTTTCAGTCGTATCCAATTCTCTGTGACTCCATCTGGGGTTTTCTTGGCAGAAATACTGGAATGTTTGCCATTTCTGTCTCTAGATCATTTTATAGATGATAAACTGAGGCAAACAGGGGTTAAATGACTTGCCCAGGGTCACACAGCTAATAGGTTTCTGAGGCTAGATTTGAACTCATGGACTTCAGGTCTGGCACTCTATTCACAGTGCCACCTAACTGTCCTTGCTCAGGATTACATATTTCATAAATATCAAAGGTAGGATTTGGACTCAGATTATTTTGATATAGGTAAGGGCATACCCTGAAATGTAACTTTTGTTGAGCTAAAGTATATTGCACTTCATATCACTTATTGATGAATTACCCCATTACAGTCTTGATTGGGTACTGTTATTATGTGACAATGATCTTGGGTTCTTAATCACTCTCTGCCAGTGATAATATGTAGCCAAGCTCTGGCTACCAATCAGGAAAGGTTTCAAATAGGGACCTAGCTATGGACTTTGCATCTCTCATCCATTCTGAACCTTCTCAGATAAGTTTAGAATGATACATCAACAGAAAGTTGGCCCATTAGACATGAACATTTTTAGCCATAGCAAAACCTGTCTACTAAGGCATGGAGGGTAAGTGATTCGCATGATGGAGGATGTACACATAATATTAAAAGTACCAATCATTTGAAGAATTTATGAATTCAATAAATAGAAGCTCTTTTGATATTTGATCTCAACATACTTGGTTCATTTCTCCATGTGTTTATATATGCATTTCTACACATTTAGCCTCTGAATTTCATCCTGAAAAATTTGCTTGAATCATACCTTTGTAAAAAAACTAGTAAACCACATAACCACACAGATTTAATGGTCTAAGATTAGATGCTATTTTTCCTTTCAAATCACAGCAGGGCTCATGCAATATTTAAAGGACACAGGTTTATGCTTTAAAGTTGAAAGAGACAAATCAGGAAATGCTTGGGGACTCTACAATGCAAATTCTAAAATGCAAATGCTTATGTTCAGCATTTTAAGTTGTATATTTCATTTTACCCCCTTTAGAAGTCTGAGATTTTACATTAATGGGAAATATCAGCTTCATAT
This sequence comes from Vombatus ursinus, assembly GCF_900497805.2. Lineage (NCBI taxonomy): Eukaryota > Metazoa > Chordata > Mammalia > Diprotodontia > Vombatidae > Vombatus > Vombatus ursinus. Next base: position 9,413,160 of record NW_020947390.1, read on the forward strand.
GTTGTGCTTAGCATATGATTAAAATTAAGAATAGGGATAGAGATTAGACCTATGATTTCTTCAATATTATAGGGAATTCCCAGATGATGAGACACCCTCTAACAATGCAGAACCTTCCTTCAAATTTATAGTCTTAGAGAGTTGCCTAGAGCAATGAGAGGTTAAGCTACTTGCCCCGCAGTCACAGAGACAATATGTGTCAAAGATAGGCCTTAAACACAGAACTTTCTGGCTCTAAAGCCATTTCAACATCCATTTCACCATACTGGCTATTATTTAAAAATAAGAATTATAATTCCTCAGATATATATTGCTTTCCAGCCTGAATCAAAATAGTATTTTTCTAATTTAATATGCAAGAGATAATCAGCACATCATATGAAATCTGACAGGAGAAGTTCTAAACTTTGTACTACCATTGTCAGAAACCTACAAGCCATACCTTCATTTCTCCCCTCTTCTCCTGTTACAGTACTGTCATTTTCATAACCCAGTGGAAATTCTGGCGCTTATGAAAGTTACTGAAATACATTTATGAAAAATTTGGGATTGGCAGTGAAATATTATTATGTCTTAATATGTCATAGAATTATACCACTTCCAAGATATTTTATCTGTGAAATTCCAGTCCTTGAACAAAATCATTTTTTTGCCACTTCTTCATCCACAATAAGAATGATTTGTTCTCATTATGACCTCTTATCTCCTAACTCTTCTCTACTCTCCCAGGTTTCTCAACTCAGACTTCATTTCTCTACATTTCTAGCCTTAACTTTTATGGTCGACCCATTTAATCAATCAAGCCCACCTATATAATCCCTAGCTCCTCAGACTTTTTTACTATTTCTATCCTGCTTATCCACAACTTTGGATAAACACTACCACCACCAACACCACCAAAATAACAACGCCACCCTTCAATTCCTTTGCTCTTCCTCTTGGACTATCACTTCAGCAGAATAATTCACTGCTACTAAACAGCTCTATCCCTCTCTTCACTTTCTAGCACATTCCTTAGAGGCACTGTTCCCCTTCTTTTCCTCTCTGCTCCAGGACCTAATCATAACCCCACATACCCATGCCTAAGAGCAGCAGGTTATTTAGCTTCTGATTTCACAAAGAAGTCAAGGCCATGGGACAAGAGCTCTCTCAGCTTGCCTCCACTACCCCCTCAAAATTTCTCTACAATAGCTCTATATAGCTCTAATGCTTTGTAAATAAATGCTTTATTCCTTTCCCTGTTCCCCTCTCTCTTCAGCCCCTAGAAATCTAATGTCTATGCCTATCATCAAACTAAAACTACTCTCCTAAAAGTCATTGATGATCTCTTAATTACCATATTCATTGGATGTTTTTTCAACCTTCATCCTCCTTAATTTAAATGCATATAGCTAGTGATACTTTTAAAAACTTCATCCTTCTGAATATTCTACCCTCATTTGACTTTAGAGATCACACTCTCTCCTAATTCTCATCTTGTTTTTTGTAATTGTTTTTTGTTTCCTTGCTGGTTCCTCTTCTTCTAATGGTCTCTTGGAGTGGGTCAACCTAAGGTGCTATCCCCATCGCTCTTTTCTTTTCTCTCTATGTTCTCCCTTAATCTCATTCATTCTGCTTTCTTCAACTATCATCTATGTCCAAATGATTCCTAAATTTAAATCTCCACCCCAGACCTTTCTCCCAAGCTCCTGAGTTCCTGACCTCTACCCCACTGTTGGCCTGTACACTGTATCCTCTAGCATAGCTTCCTAGATATCCTACCTTATTTAAAAGGCAGGGATAATTAAACTGGGGACAGGCATTGAAAAGGGCAGGGAGCAGTATTGTATCTTAAGAAAATATACCCAGGTGATAAAGAGGGGAGTGAAACCAAGCATATGGAATACCTTTGGGTAATGACAGAGGTATGCATAGAGCATGGGTTAAAATTAATGAGGGAAGAAACAGAATTGATATTTACATCAGAGTCCACTAGAGACCACCTGGGCAGAAAGAACTACGTGAGAAGATTAGGAAACAAGTAATATAAATCTGACACAGAGTAATGATGGAGAAAATAATTAAGACTTTTAATCATTCAGATATCTTCTGGAGCTCTTTGTCCAACTCAGAAAAGCTATTTTTTTATTTGCCTTAATGTATTATGTTATTCCTCACAAGATGATGGAAGAACTTGCAAAAGAAAATTCTATCTTGGATATGATTTTCACTGAAAAAGGAGGAAATGGTTCTGGTAGAAGTCACAGGAATTTAGGAGAGGAGTGACCCCTCCATGGAGCACAAACTAAATATCTGGTTCAATGACAGTTAAGAAGGCTAAGGCTATTTGGGGTGCATTGAGAAAATAACAGCTTCCAAGAGTAAGGAGGAAATAGTCCTGCTATACTCTGCCTTGGATAGAGAATGCTTATTCGGTTAAAAGTTAGATTCCAGGGTCTCTGGGGCCCTGTCCAACTCTATGATTCTGTGAATCCTACTTCTGTTCTTTTGTTCACACTGTTTTCTACTTCTAAAATGCCCTCTTTTCCTCTTGCTCTGCCTACTCAAATCCCACCCATGTTTTCAAAACCAGATAGGGTAATTAGGTGGCTTAGTGTCATGCCTGATGTCAGGAAGACATTCCTGAGTTTAAATCTGGCATCAGACAGCAGTATGACCATAGGCAAGTCACTTTAACCCTGTTTGCCTTAGCTTCTCATCCGTAAAAAATGAACTAGAGAAGGAAATGGCAAACTACTCCAGTATCTTTGCCAAGAAAATCCCAAATGGAGTCATGAAGACTCAGACCCAACTGAAATGACTGAACAACAACTACCACCCATAATATTGCCTGTAATCATAATCTTGTTCAGAAAGCATACAGCATTCTGACTGCACCTCTCATCTGTATCACACAATACTGTGTATGTGTTATCTGTGTAAGTACTATATCTCAGTTTAGACCACAAGACCAACAATCCTGTCATACAATCAATGTATCTTACCAGTAACAAGCATAGTGATCTATGCTTATGGGGTACTCAATAAAGTATTTCCAGAATAAATCATACTAGAATATGCCTTTTTGAATTTTCTCATAAATAGTGGGTTTTTTTTTATTATTTTGTTATTACTTTTGTTACTATATTATATTCATTTCTGTATATATGCTTCCCTACTATTCCTACCCAGGAGACTTTCCCTTAAAACAAAAATGGAAAAAGAAAAAGAAAAAAGTTCATCAAAGCCAACTGATACCTCAAGCATATCTGACTGAATATGCAATTTTCTCTACCCATTGTCCCCTATATTGCCAATAAAAGGAGGTAGGTACATTTTCTTGGTTTCTTCTCTAGGCCAAGCCTAGTCATTACAATTACAGAGGATTCATGAACAATGAATCCTTGACAGGTTGATAAAGCTCAGCAAAAGAAACTTTCCATTAGAGGCAGCATGATGTACTAGCAATAGCACCACTCTGTGACCTTGAACAAGTAAGTCATTTAAAAATTCTTGAGCTCAGTTGCCTCATTTAAAAAATGAAAAACCTAAACTAAATCTCAAAAGTTCTTTCTACCTCTCAAATTCTATGATTCCAGATATCCCCTAGCTATATGGGTCAATGCAGATATTCAATGTTATGATTACAGATTAGTATCTTAGACTATTTTTAAGATTGAGATTGTTTTTATAACTTGATTGTATACCTAAAATAAACTGTCCTGAAGTCAATTTTAATTTTTAGAGCCACTTTATTGACTTGTAGGACACCGTCTTGTTTACTTTGTATGCTGTAGGTACTCAGTAAATTTTGATTGATTAGTTTTTGCTATTTGGCCCAGCTACAGAACAAGGGTATATAGACAGATTTAATTTAAGGAAAAGTCTGATGTTACCAGAGAATTGAGACTGGTTAAAAAATAATGTCCAGGATGCAAAGATGTTCAATATTGAACTCCAACCTTAGAAGTCTAGTGCATTGTCAGAAGATGTTATTCTACAAAGCAAGAAAATAACTTTTACAAACTTATAGTTATTTATAGTAATCTCAGGGGTGTTATGTAATATGCATTAAACAGTAGCCAAGCTGAAGAACAGGCATACTTTTCCTGTCTTCTACTCATTAGGAAAAACAAGAATAGCATTTTATTTCCAGACCAAGTAGCAGGGTGGGAGACACGGGGGCAGATTTTTTTTTTCTTCCAATAAGGCCTTTGAGATTTCAAAGACAAACATTATTCTTGCCTTCCTTGATCTTTACTGAAAATTTTACTGTTTTTCAATTTGAGGTATTGAATCAAACCTAGAGTGGAAATGCATACGTTTTTCAATCTATAAATAATTTTTAGCTATTCTCAACAATATAACAATCTGAGACAATTTCAAGGGGCTAATGATGAAGCATACTATCCACTTCCAGAGAACTGATAGTTTGAATGCAGACTAAAGTATGCTATTTTCACTTTTTTTCTTTCATTCTTTTTCATTTATTCATGTCTTCTTGAACAAAATGACTAATATGGAAAAGTTTTACATGATTGCACATGGATAACCTATATCTGATTGTTTACCATCTCATGGAGCACGGAAGGGAGGAGCAGATAGAATTTAGAACTCAAAACTTCAAAAAAATGTTAAAAATTGTTTTAGCATGTAATTGGAGAAAATATGTATGTATACAAATTTTTTTTTTAAAAAAAGGTCAATGCAGAAACTGAAGCAAAATATAAGGAAGTTTAATTTTTTGTCATTTTTTTCAATTTGAATAGGATTAGCATAAACTGAAACTTAAGTATAAAATACTATAGCAATCACTAAAATAATAAATAAAAATGTAACTTTTTATGATATGATCTAAAATGAAGCTTTTGGTAACAGGGTAAAATTTTGATTGTCACTTAATGAATTGATCAAGTAGAGATCCTTCAGATATTTAACCTCCACATGGTAAGTTTAAAAGTTTTTTTTTTACATTTATGAAAATGTAAACATATTAAAGCTCTAACATGTCAATTCAAAAAATAGCTATAAAGTTCTCAATTACATTTCAACTTAAAATATTAGATTATTGAAGAATATGTGATATTTTACAGGACATTTTTCTGATTAAAAACAGCACACGAAAAAGATAATTGATCAAATTTTATTTTTAGTAGCAAGAAATATCACATTCCTTCTAAGAAGGATCATAGTGACTACTATAACTTACTAAAAAATGTTTTAAACACCATTTCACAGACAAGGCAACAGAAGACCCAAGAGGTTAAGTAATTTGTCAAAGCTTACCCAACTCCAAATGTCAGAAGTGAGATTCAAATCTAGGTCTCTCCCAACTCAAAATCCAAGCACTCTTTTCAGTATACTTCTCAGTAGAATAAAGTCAGTAATTCTGTCTTTTAGTGTTGGTTCTGGCATTTATGGAAGGGTGACTTTGTGGGGGGAAGGGGAGAATCACTCCATCTCCTCAGTTTCTACATTTGTAAAATGAGGTGGCTGAACTAAAGTCTCTATACTTCCATCTAGTTCAAAAATTCTATGATACTACAATTTTGAAACATTATTTAATCAATACTGTTGAAAGTGAATTTTGGAAAAGAAAAGGATTCTATCTTGTTCTATATCCTTCTCTTGTCTACCCCGCTGGGCAGTATTCTTTGATTTGGTGAAACAAGCCATACTAAGAAGATAACTCATATGTGTATATATGTGTGTGTGTGTGTGTATGTATGTATACTATGTACATATATATATACATATATGTAGATAGATAGCTAGATACATCAATCCTCAGCATTAGTGCATTTCACTTTCATGACTTCAAGAATTTGCATGATTTTATTAGTAACCTCATTGTCACTTTCACATTGGCAACTACACACTTTCACAGCCGTGCACAGTGGAGAAAAAAAAATGAGAAGTGCAATGCACACAAGTTTATGGAGCAGCTGGTATCCTACAAGGGCCTTCACTGGTCTTGTTTACTCTAGCATTCTAGAATAAAGAGCTCCCATGCATTCTTTGTGTATTTTCATCATTTGCCTTTAAAAATTAAGTTTTATGTTGCAATTTTGCCCCCTTTTCCCCCAAAAGCATAGTGCATATCCTTTGAGCTTTAAGATGATGTCAAGCCTACACCAGTCTTGGCATCTTCTGATAGCAACAACCAAAGTCCCCACAAACTCTTTCTTGATTTCAGAGGGCAGTCAGGGTAGAGTTTTACAGCACTATAGAATATAGAAAAACTCCTTCATACCACCATCAGACACAGTGGAAGGTAAGATTCAGCTTAAAAAATGTTTTACTTTTAAGAATCTCATTTGCTGTAGATTTCATGTGCTATAAAAAGTGAATACTGTCTGAAATCAATGTGTTATTTTTAATTGAGATGTTAGCACAGAAGGTCAGAATTCTACAGAATTACTGGCAAGAAAAAATGTTCTGCATGCTATCCATTTTATTTTGTATACTGCATTTTATGGGTTATTTCAAGGTTACTGTGTTAGGAAAAATGAATGTTACCAGAATTAGTTTTATTATAAAGTATTATATGCAAAAAAGTATATTTTCAGCAATTTCTAGTGAAAGATTACAGTTTTTATGAGCCATATGTCCAATGTATCAACATCCACGTTTTTGACTTTCACGTCATTTTCTAGGAACATTAACCACAAAAGGTAAAGAATGACTGTATATAATATATAGCCATTTAAAAAGATACTATTTTTCTTTGTATCACCACCTGTGTTTTAATGAAGTCATTTTTCTTTTTCTTTGTTTCATATATGTATAAATATTGCTTGTTAAATTATGAATGACACATTCCCCATCCACTGCTGGTGGGGCATACCATATTCTGAGTGTAATAAAGACTGCTTCTGATTTTTTCTGGCTTATTGGCATTAGCTAGTCAAATTGATAAGTAAATTCATGTGACAATACTCACAATTATCAAAAAATATACCACCTTGCGAAATAGCTATTATTCTCAACCTATGGCTGAATCCTGAATTTTAAAAAAATGAACTAATTTAATTAGTTACAGAAATTATTCTGGAACATAAGTATGACAGATGTTATTAGGCCCATTTTTCAGATAAGGAAACAAAAGCTCAAAATTATGAATCATCTTTATCACCATGACAAGCAATTTATCACAATGCCAGGCACTAACTATACCATAGAGGTGTTGCAGAATAACGCCTTGCCACTAACTAGTTGTGTGTACATGTCACTTAATGTTCATGTGGCTTAAGTTTCCTTCTCAGTAAAAGAGGTTTTTTGAAGGATATTATTTTTAATATTTCTTCCAGCTAGACTTCTATGATTCTAATAAATAATCCCTGCCTTAAAGGGATTTAGATTCCACAGTAGGAGACTGCAGGGTGCACATACTCTAGTAAACAAATCATATGTCCTGAAAGGTTTTGGAAATCATTGGTTTTAAAGCTAGAGGCTGAATTATATGATTTTTCAAATTACCAGCTCTACAATACTGTGATTGTGTAAGAAAGTACTTACTTGGAGGTGTCATGGGAGGAAGGAACTGAATTCAATAAGTAAATTTGCTTGTCCTCTCCTTCTGTTCTCCTAATTAACAATATGCCATTTTTAAAACTTGCTGTCAGTATTTAATATTGATTAAAAGTCAGGTTAGCCACACTACCTGTATTAGCATCAGAACAATCACTGTAAGTAAGCCTTCAAACAGAAACAGGACTCAAGCTGGTCAGTTACCACCCTAAGATTAGTTGCTCATAATTAAACCTCCTTGGAGGTAGTTAAAGATCAAAGTTTGCATTATTCTCTTTATCTGCTGTTCAGGGCTGATAACTTGGAACTACTTATGAAATACAACTTTATAACTGCAACCCATAACTGTATCATTTTTTATACCCTGGTTTTGCCCTTGCATAACTATGCTATGTCTAAATCATTAGAGGTAAAAAACCTGTTTGTATAAATTAGGAAGAGTTAGGATCTCTAGATAGACCCTACTGTGTCTTGTATATTTGTGGATTGTAGGAATGGATCAGTGATTCTTAAGCTGTTGTTGTTGTTGTTCACACCACAGTATTATTTGCTGCCATAAGGAAAAACAACACACGCAATGTTTAAGTTGGCAACGCTACAAGAGAGTTGAAAGACTCCCAAACTCAAATGCATGTATAAGTTCTGTACAATTTGGAACTTGAAAATAAGTTTTCAGAACCACTGGAATTTTAGCACAGACTTTGAGAACCACTGGAGTAGACTGTGATCTACCCAAATTGAGTTGCCTCTGGAAGCACCTCAAACACAGGCTGGGCTAGGCTATAACTGATTAATCTCTATGAGTCAGCTCCCTACTTCACAATTGGAGTAACAATGATGAAAGGAAAAGCCCTGGACAGCATTTCAGTGCAAAGTAATGGGCCTTTCATGTATTTCAGGGTGTTCCTCTGAATCTAAAGCCCACATGAGAAATCAGTCTACATATTGCAGGTTTCTGTTGGTTTGAATGTAGAGCCAGCATTAACTACAATGAATTAGAAAATAACTTCACAATGTTATCCTTTGTTTTTCTTTTTTTTTTTCTGGCTAGGCAATGAGGTTAAGTGACTTGCCCAGGGTCACACAGCTAGTAAGTGTCAAGTGTTTGGTCTGAGACCAGATTTGAACTTAGGTCCTCCTGAATCCAGAGCTGGTGCTCTCTCCACTGCCCCACCTAGCTGCCCTGTCAATGTTATCCTTTTGAAAGAAAAAATGTCTCACATTCAAGAAATATACATTATTTCAAACCCTTTCAAGTATTCTATAAATAATGTCATAACCTTGTTAACTCTGAATGTTTTACTTTTTCAGAAAACAAATGTTATTCTGGGGTGCCGGGAGAATATTTCATCTGAAAAAGGAAATCTCAAGGATGGATCAACCAGAGTATAAATTCTGGAAAAGTAGGAACCATGTTTTTGCTAATATTTGCTCTCCAATGCACAGCATGCTCTCCCACATTAGATGTTAAACCCCTACAGCAGGAGTTTGGTGAACTAAATTGAAATCAAATTAAGGACTATATTCTTTTGAATGCAAAACTAAAATTTTATTTAATGACTAGTGTGAGGTATTTGGAAAAGGGGGATTCCCACTCAAGTATGCTACCTTGCTTGGAAGCACATATTTTCAATTAGTTCCAGACATAAAGAAAAACATTTTCAGGATAAGGGGAAAAGCATCTGTTGAGTGGAAGTATAGTCATGCGGAAGCAAAGGAGGTTGGGTTTCCATGCCAGTTGAAGAAAAAAAGGGGAAAATACTCTCCAGATTATTCATTTCCTTCCTAAGAAGGACTAAAGATAAGACTCTATGTGTGATCTAACCATTGTACAATTTAGAAGGCCTATCACTTCCCTAGTTCTAGCCATTGGATCCTCCTAAATGCAGTCTGAGATTATAGTAGCTATTTTTGGCTGCTATACCACATTCCACACACACATACACACACACACACACACTCACCCCACTTGTGATCTACTACATCTACCAGATCTTTTTCAAAATGTTATATAGGCATGCCTCCCCATCTGGCAGGGGAAGGGGCAAGGGAACAAACATTGATTGTTTACAATGTGCCAGGCACTATGCTAAGGACTTTACAGATATGATCTCATTCATCAAATCAATTTCTCCAACTCAAGTGTAAAATTTTACATTTATCCCCACTGGATTTCATCTTGTTTCATGAAAAATCACACATCACAGACCAACACTCTAGCCTGTAGTTCTCTTTAGATTCTGATTCTGTCATCCAATATCTTAATTACCTTTCTAGGTTCAAATCTTAACTTCAATCATTATTAGATGTGTCAGCTACTCATTTATGGGAGAATCATTTAACCTCTCTAAGCTTGTTTCCATATTTTTAAATGAGGATAATGCCACAGGTAGTATCTATCTATCTTAGGCGGTTGTTGTGAGGTTCAAATGAGATAATGCATTTAAAGTGCTTCTAACACTTTCAAACTCCACATAAATATCAGTTGAATGGCTAACTTGGCTGAATGTAGACAATACTGGGATTAGAGTAAAGAAGACCAGGGTTCAGCTCCTGCTTCTGATGCTCATTACCTATGTGACCCAAGGCAAGACACTAAACCTTTATGTACTTCAAGCAATGTTGCACAGATGGATTATATAAAGCTAGAAATTACCAAACCAAATTCAGTGTACTGAAGAAATTAAAGTTCCTTTATATATTTGTTAATAAATAACAATTATTATCATTAACAAGTCTTCCATCTGACCCTTTATTCAAGCCATTGATTAATTTTTATCGAACTTTTTATTTTATCAATCTAAATCAATTTATTTTTATCATCTCTCAAGTCTCTATGGGAGACCTGAAAAGATAACGTTGAACCATTAATGACCACTTTTTGGGGTACAGTCATTCAAGAAGTTGCAAATTTGCCTAACTGGGTAGATCCACTATCATCTTACCCACATCTCTTCATCCTTTCCATTATATGTTTTTCAAAGAAAAACCCATTCTTTGACAAAAACTGCTGGGAGAACTGGAAGAGTATGGCAGAAACTAGGCATAGATCAAAATCTCACACCATATACCAAAATAAAGTCAAAATGGGTTCATGATTTAGATATAAAGGCTGATACTATAAGCAAACTGGGAGGGCAAGGAATAGTTTACCTATAAGATCTACGGAGAACAGAAGAATTCATGACCAAATAGGAGATAGAGAACATTGCAAAAAGCAAAATGGACAACTTTCATTACATTAAATTGAAAAGTTTTTGCACAAAGCCAATGCAACTAAGATTAGAAGGAAGGTAGAAAATTGGGAAAGAATTTTTACAACCAGTCTCTCTGATAAGGGCCTCATTTCTAAAATATATAGAGAATTAAGTCAAATCTATAAGAATACAAGTCATTTCCCAATTGATAAATGGTCAAAGGATATGAATAGACAGTTCTCAGATGAAGAAATTAAAGCCACCTATAGCCATATGAAAAAATGCTCTAAATCACTTTTGATTAGAGAAATGCAAATCAAAACAACTCTGAGGTACCACATCACACCTATTGGATTGGCCAACATGACAAAATAGGAAAATGATAAATGTTGAAGAAGATATGGGAAAATTGGAACACTAACGCATTGTTGGTGGAGTTGTGAAATGATCCAACCATTTTGGAGAGCAATTTGGAACTATGCCCAAAAGGCTATAAAAATGTGCATACCCTTTGACCCAGCAATAGTACTTCTAGGGCTATAGCCCAAAGAGATCATACAAATGGAAAAAAGACCCACATGTACAAAAATATTCATAGCAGCTCTTTTTGTGGTGGCAAAGAATTGGAAATTGAGGGGATGCCCACCAATTGGGGAATGGCTGAGCAAGTTGTGGTATATGAATGTAATGGAATACAATTGTGCTATAAGAAATGATGAACAGGCTGACTTCAGAAAAACCTGGAAAGACTTGTATAGTCTGAAGCTGAGTGAAGTGAGTAGAACCAAGAGAACGAGGTACACAATAACAGCGTTGTATGATGACTAACATTTATAAACTTAACCTTTCCCAGCAATACAAAGATCTAAGACATCTCCAAAGGCCTTGTGATGGAAAATGCTATCTACATCCAAAGAAAGAACTAGGGAGTTTGAATTGCTATTTTTTTCTCTTCTATTGAGTTTTGTTTCCTCTTTCTGGTGGTTCTTCCTATTGGTTTTAATTTTTACTTACAACATCATTAATGTGAAAATATGTTTAATAGGAATGTATATATATAGTCTATATCAGATTGTGTGCTGCCTTAGGGAGGGTGGCAGGGAGGAAGGGGGAGAAAAATTTTAAAATCAAAAGCATATTGAAGTGATTGTTGATAAATCAAAATAAATTAATAAAAAATTTTTAAAAAGAAAGAAAATTTTAAACTCAGAATCTTATGGAAGTGAATGTTTAAAATTGAAAATTAATTAATTAATTAAAAACAAAACAAAGCAAAAAGAATGTCAGCTCTCTGAAGGCACGGACTGTTTTTTTCCCTTTCTTTGTATTCTCAACACTTAGCACAATACCTGACATCTAGAAAGCTTTCATTGAAAGCCTGTGAACTGACTGGAGACAAGCACAATAATTCAAAGGAAAACTCTTTGAAAGACCACAGAATTCTCATCAATGCAGTTTGTTGTTAAGTCATTTCAAACATGTCTGACACTTTGTGACCCCATTTGTGGTTTTCTTGGCAAAGATATACTGGACTGATTTGCCATTTCCTTCTCCAGCTCATTTTACAGATGAGGAAACTAAGGCAAACAGGGTTAAGTGACTTGCCCAGGGTCACACAGCTATTGTCTGAGGCAGCAGATCTTCCTGAATACAGACTCAGTGCTCTATCTATTGTACCACCTAGCAGCCTTAACATATGAATATATGCCATATCACATGAAAAGCATTTTGTAGATTTAAAGAACTATATAATTACTAACAATTACTATTATAATTATTATTAGAAGAAGAAAATAAAAAAGTTCAGAAGGGAACGCCAACAAATAAGGTAATTTTTTCACTACTGTGTTAAATTTAATATACACTTTAAAAAAGCAGTAAATAAGAGAACAGATATGTCTGGTACATAGTCCATGCTAAATAAATATTTGCTGAATGAATTATGGAGAGCATAATCAAAGGTCCAACTCCAATGATAATATCAGTACAGACATTTTTATCCTGATGTAGCCTGTCCTTTTAATTTGCATTAAATCAAGATGAAAAATAGTTTAGTAGTCTCATGATTTTCTTAATTAAGTAGTAAGAATAATGTGCACTATACTCAATACTCAGGCTGTGTCTCTGTGATGGTGTGTTCAAATGAAATGAAAAAATACCTTAGTAAATGAAAGTGCTAGGTCATCTAAATAATGAGACTAAGTTAAGCACATGATTTCATCAGCATTTATTTGATTCAATCATTTTTCCTCCATTTTTTTCCCAAATGATTTCTGAACTGCTAAATCAGCCAGCCCAATTCCAGCAGAAATTCATTCTCTCATCCAGGCTTTCCTTGAATATTGTTTGACTGGCTCCTGGCTAGAACTGAGTTCTTAGGACAGGCTACTCAGAGACAAATGGTCAGTTGTCAAAAGTCTTTGATCATTTGCTTATTCTAATTACTCTATCCTGGTCTTTCTTTTTCCTTTAAAGTAATTTTCTTCATATTATTATTGAAGAAAGTAAGCTAGTATAAAAGATGACACAAATTAATGAGATGTTTTGTTACTATAACTTTGTTAAATTTGTTAAATTATATATGCATGTGTATACATACACATATGTATGGCCCCCTATTACTTCCGAGATCAAATATGAAATTCTCTGTTTCGCATTCAAAACTCTTCTTAACCTGCCCCTCCTCTTCCAGTCTTTTGCATTCCTCCTTCCCTCACCCTTGTACTTTTTGATCCAGTGACACTGTCCTCTTTTCTGTTTCTCACATGAGATGCTCGATCTCCAGACTCCAGGCATTTTCACTGGCTGTACCCCATTTCTAGAATGCTCTCCTTCCCCATCTTGACCTCCTGCCCTCCCTGCCTGCCTTCAAGACTCAGTTAAAATACTATCTTCTACAGGAAGCCATTCCTACTCTCTCTTTGATACTAATGCCTTCCCTCTGTTGATTATCTCCAATGTGTCCTGTAGGTAGCTTGTTTGTACATAGTTGTTTGCATGTTGTCTGCATCACTAGACTGGGCTCTTTGAATGCAAGGACTACCTTTTGCTTTGTATCCCCAGTGCTTAGCACAAAATCTGACACATGGTAGGTGCTTAATAAGTATTTATTGACTGAATGAATATAAATATTTCTTAAAACATGAACTGTAGCATAAAGTTTTTTTTTAAGTTTTATTTATGATAAAGACAATCTCCACCTCCCCCCAATTCTTTCAATTAGGTGCTATTCCTGGTGATCGTCTTCATTTTCTCCCTTACTTGGTAAGAACAGAAAAGATATGCCTACTTCCTCTCCTTATAACTAAGAGAAAAGAGCCCCCAAACTGTGGAGTTTGCATTTATTACCTTTTGTTTCCTGTGATTTCTATTTTTCAATCAGGAGAGAGATGTGATTACTAAACTGGCTTTCTGTCCCCTGCATCACTAACACTGGACCCAATTAACCCACACCTAAAAGCTTAGCCTGGCCCAGACCCTAGGACTAATCTTGTTTTGTTCTTATCAGTCTATATATGACTGGCACCTAGCCCTGTACTGAGGCCTGGTGGCTAGGTCTCTGATACCTGGTGTCAGACCTTCCTCATGCCACCTGCCTGGACCACTGTCTACTGCCTAACAGCTGAGTGCCCTGGCATCATGTATTGCCACCTGCTAAGACACCATCTCTATGCCAACCACCCAGCTATTCAGATTTCCATTAACTAACTACAGCAATACTTTCCTTCCACCCAAGCACTTGCCCAGATTTCTTCCTAGCACTCACTACTAGGACTTACTGCCTGGCACATAGTAGGTGTTTAATAAATGTTTATTGACTGATCAATTGATTGATTCCCTAAATAACAACCTGCTTCAGAAGGTTAAAGCTTTGTCTTCTAATACTGACAAGGAGTCATTCATTCCTAAAGTTTGGTAACTAACTTCCTGGCTATTTCCATACCATGTTGCCTCCACTTTGGCCATCACCCCCATTGCCTAGCTGCAGAAGACTTGGACTCCAGTTCAAATTTCACCCTGGCCTCTGACAGGCGAGCTGCTACCTTATGTTGCTTGGAACCAGGCCTCTATGACACCTCCTAAGTATCTGCACACTTGCTTTCTTTGTGCCCTTTTTTTTGTAGCCCTCTGTTATAAGGCCTTAAGGGCCAGAACTGGCCCTTTTTAAATTATTTTATACGTCCCAGTGCTTAGCTTGATGACTTGTGCATAGTATATACTTAATAAATATTTTATATATCTATATAACCTTGTAATCCCCATAAGATGCCTTTGAGGAGTTCAGGCCTCATACTTCTTAAAGAGCTCAGATCCCTTTTCTTTTTTCTTCATCCTTAGGGTTATTTTGAGAATTAAATGAGATAACATATGTAAAGTATTTTCCATACCTTAAAGTGCTAAGTAATTGATAGTTAATAGTTTTATGATACTCTGAACCACTTTTGGTTCACTAAGGGGAGAGAGTAGCTTCAAAGACTATCTTACAGTTATTTCTTCAAAGAATCTAGTTACTCCTGTAAAATGCAAATAGGACTTGATAGACTAATTTGCCAATGAAATATAGAGACAGAGATAAATTAGAAAGAACACTGAAGATGTTTATCTAGGGGACTCTAGTTATTGTTGTTCAGTCACGTCCAACTCCTCATGACCCCATTTGGGTTTTTCTCGAAAAAGACTTGGCCATTTCCTTTTCCAGTTCATTTTACAAATGAGGAAACTGAGGCAAACAGGATTAAGTGACTTGCTCAGGGTCACATAACTAGTAAGTGTTTGAGGCCAGACTTGAACTCATGTCTTCCTGACTCCAGGCCTGGCATTCTATTCTAGCCACCCAGTTGCCCTTTGGTTTTGGGGACTTTGGTTAGGCCCAGCTTATCTGGTCCTTGGTTCCTCATCTGTATAATGAGTTTTCAGCTCTACATCTAGGACCATATTTTCAGGCTGTGTCTGCACAGCACAAAGTGAGGTAATACTATGACAAATTATCTGTATTGTTCCATAAAGACATTTCACCTGGAAAATTCAGGTGTCTTTTTCCTGAATTTTCCCAGTGTGTTTGTTATTGTTGATCAAATTAACCTCACAACTGTCAAATCTATACATTGTAGCTTTGGTACAAGGGTCTCAAAGTGATTTATAAACGATGTCCCTATATCTGGCCTTTCACAGTTGCTGAAATTCAGTATACTTAGTTAAAACAGAGAGGGTAATTAGGAAATTTCCTACATAATATTCAGCAACTAATTCTTCATTATATGTTTGAGTGACTTATCAGTCACTTGAGTAGTCAACAAGTATTTATTAAGGACAATTGTTGCTATATTATATTGCTGGGCAGTTAAGTGGTACAGTGGATATAGTGCCAGGCCTAAAGTCAAGAAGACTTCTCTTCCTGAGTTCAAACCTGGCCTCAGAAACTTACTAGCTATGTGACCCTGTGCAAGTCACTTAACTCTGTTTGCCTCAGTTCCTCATCTGCAAAATGAGCTGGAGAAGGAAATGGCAAACTGTTTCAGTATCTTTACCAAGAAAACCTCAAACGGGTCATGAAGAGTTGGATACAACTGGAAACAGCTGAACTATAGCATTATTACTATACATCAGGCATGTGCCATTGGTTTCTATACAAAAGCACTTTTCCTGCCCTCAGGAAGCTCATATTTTAATAGGGGACATAACATGTAAATTACTCAGTAAATAGAGTATAAATAGAAGGTAATCTGAGGAGAGGGAGGTACTTCAAAAGGTCAAATATATAATCAGAGTATCTTTTTAAACAAACTTTTCTTGGATTCATGTGGTGTGAAATCAATTTCTATTTCTAGCGACAAAGCTTTCTGAATACGTCTGCCCTGTTTATGGACAAAAATAGAATATTCCTAGCTCTATTTGGAAGAGGTTACTGATGTATTGGTACTATGAACTCAGCATGTTCTTCAACCATTATTTTTCAATAGAAATGCTAAAATTCAGACTGAGTTTTGTGCAACAGAGTTAGGGAAACATAAAAATAGTGGTTTCCAGGATTGACATCTGGAGTGAAACTAGCTGGGCTATTAATGTTGATATGTTATTTGGAAAATCCTAGCGTTTAGGTCAGCTAAATAGCACAGTGGATAGCTCAATCGATTTAGAGGTAGAAATTGAGTTCAAATTCAGTTTTAGACATTTAGAAGCTTTGTGACCCTGAGCCAGTCACTTAACCGCACTGTGCCTCCATTTCTTCATCTGTAAAATGGGGATAATAATAGCACCTATCTCCCAGCATTGTCATTAAGATCAAATTAGATAATGTGTAAAATTCTTTGAAAACCTTAAAGCTAGTTAGTACTTTTTTCCTCCCTCATACCACTCTACCTTTCCCGCCATATCTTATAGTTTCCTCCACTACCTAGTCCAAGTACCAGCTAGGCTAAAACTAACCCGTGATTCTAGCATATTTCCTTTCTAACCCCTTATGCCTTTGGTCCCATGATTTCATATTTGTGGAATAGAATATTTCCATTCACTCTTCTTGATAAAATACTTTCTATATTTTAAGGCCTATTTCAGCACATCTTCCATGAATCTATTTCTGATGCCCCAGTTGGCAATGATCTTTTCTTCCTTTGAGTTCACGTATCACTTTATTCTCACTTCTCACAGGCATTTGTCATGAATTATTTTGTAGTCTAGTGCAAGTTCTCTTCCTTCCCAAAAGAGTGTAACCTCCATGAGGGTGGGGACCATGTTTTACTTTATTTTTTTTTTATCTCCCACAGTGGCCTCCATAGTTTGGCTCTACCCACAGTCTGAGCATAATACATTAGTAAGCAACCTGAGTACACGGACTGTTCTTGCTTTCTTTGTATTCCTAGTACTTAGCACTGTGCTTGGCACACAATAGAAATTTAATGTATTTCTTGCAGAGCTTTCCTGACTTCGAAGGTCTACTTCTTATGGTCAGCATTTTTCTATAAATCTTCCATTTATATGAAAAAAATATAAAATCAAAACATTCTTATTTTTTAATCAACTTTCTATGGAAGACTTTTTTTTTGGAGGAGGAGGAATGTCACTTTAAACTCTTAAACAATGTTTTGTTACTTATCTAACTTGTTACATTATTAATTTAGCCATCTATGTATATGCATGTGTGTGTCTACATATCTACCTCTACTAAAGTCCTACTATAATGCTGAATCATAGTATGGGGGTATGGTCTTGGTGTGTCATTGTTGAGCATATTCTTACCGGTTCTACCAAGTTGGGAAAGTTTTGAGCATGGGCCCAGTGATGGGCTGTGTATCTATTATTAGAGGGAGGACTACCTGGCTAGGTTGGCCACCAGGAAATGATTTTTTTTTCCTGACCATTATAACTTATCAGATCATTTACTGGGGGGGGGGGGGGAATTACAATCTATATGGGCATAGGGAATACCCACACTCATTGAATCATACTGATCTTTGAAGTACTGATTTTTGTAGCAGGAACACCCTTGTCACTGCCTAGAAAGCACAGGGATTCCTGGGCACCATAGCCCTAATGTGTTTAGCTACATCCGAGGCTCTCCCCCAAGATACTAACATCTGAGGTGGATGTACTCCTTTCTCCAGAAATGGACTTAAATCCTTCCCAGAGAAATCTGGAGATTATTTCCCTCACGCATCATGATCCTCTAGCAGGCTATATGTTAGGGAAGAATCCTTCCTAGGCCCAGGATGACATACCCAGGGTCCTCTCACCATGTCACCTTCTTCCCAGTCTTCCTCCTTTGCCTGCTCCCCCCCAACTGTATTATCCTCTATACTACTTCTATGCTCCCAACCCCAAATGTTTTTTGCCCCAAGTGAAAGCTCCTAATTAAGACTCTCCCCAGCACACTCGGTGTGGAGAGTAGAGATTTTTGTAATATTTATGGCTGTCTTAAAAGAGAATTGGTGTATTCTGGTACCACTCAAGTCATATGGATGAAGACTAGAAAAGGCACCAAACAGTGAGGGTAGTCAGAGAAAACAGTGAAGCCATGGGATATCTGAAGACAGACACTGACCACTGAAATGCAGGTGGAAAGAGGGAATGTAGGAGAGTGATCTTCAACCACGCACAGTGAAACAACATTGAAACACAAAGATTCAGAGAAAGAGATTGGTGCTCAAGGAAGCTGGATCCATACATCCCAAATCAGAAGGGCGAGTTGAGTTAAAATTGTGAGTAATGTGAGTGTCCTCCCGGGTTGCCACTAGGATGCTGAGAGAATTGCAGTACAATCCTGTGGTCACAGTTTTTCTTGCTAGGGAAACCTAGACATGCCCCTGTGTGAGCAGGTTAGAGAGGACTGCTGTTCTTCTGTCATACCCAGCTCTTCATGACCACTGTCCATGGGGCTTTCTTGGCAAAAAATACTGCAGTGGTTTGCCATTTCCTTCTCCAGTTTGCCTCCTAGGCAAACTGAATTAAGTGACTTGCCCAGGGTCGCAGAGCTAAGGTCTGAGGCAGGATCTGAACTCTTCAGATCTTCTAAAGTCTTCCTGACTCTAGGTCCAGTACTCTTATTCACTGAGCCACCTAGCTTGTCCCTAGAAAGGGCCAAACTATCCATATTGTAAGTAGATAGCAGCTTACATGTCTCACAATAGGGATGATATTGGGAGGGTCCCCATCAAAGGGATAGTCTACTCACTAGGATTATATTTTGGTCTCAGAAGAAGAGGAACCCAGATGACAAGTCTCATTCTTTCAAGTTTGTGTCCACTACAGCTGTGTTTTCTTAACAACAGCAGCCATTCTGGAAAACCATAATTCTGAGAAAAGGATGAATGAGAGCTGTCCCTATTTTTGACAGGGCTCATAGGATGGGTTTCATTACCAAGATCTCTAAGAGGTGGTGAAAGCTAAATAGATGATTGATTTCAGCCCATAAGGGGGATCTATATATTTACTCTTGCAATGACTTACAGCCAGAAAAACCCGCACTGGTGCTGGGTTATCTTTTCAGGAAACATGGAAATTGAAGGCAAATGGACCACACTGCTGCAGAGGAGATAACTGGTTAAAGGCAAATGCCTATCACTAGCAAACAGAATGGAGAATTTTTCATTAGGGAATAGTTCCTTTCCCCAGCAAACTTTGTGAAATGCTCCTAGAAATCCTCATGACATGTTGTAGTAATTACTGTGCCTACTTTTGGCAGCAGCCAATTAAGAGAGTCCGTCTTTTTACCATGCCTGGTAATAAAGAGCGCTGTTACTAATTTCCTACAAAAATGCTATTACATTGGAGTAGAGCCAAACAATACAGAATAAGCAGGATAGTTCAGTTTCCTCCTACACAAAAGAAAAACAATGACAAAGAAAAATGGGGAAATTTTTGCTTTGAGAAAAGTCAGCATGAGGTAGAAAAGGTTTTGAAAAATATTTCTTGATTACTTAAAAGTGATTGCATAATGAAAATAATTATCCTCCTTCATTTACCTATATGGCTTTTCTTATGATTTGTAAAGATGGGAAGGCAACTATTCTATTTCCTTATTTAATCTCAGTCTGGAGTCCTAGTACTGAATATCCTTTTAGTTACCACCTGCCAGACCACAGCCAATACATGTAGGTGTTTCCTAGGGTTCTATTCTGGGTACACTTTGCTTCTCCCTCTATTCTATTTCACTTGGTGATCTCATCAACTCCCAGGTTGCAATGATCATCTCTATGCTGATGATTCTCAGGCCTATTTATCCAGCGCTAACCTCTCTCCTAATCTCCAGACTTGCATCTCTAACTGCCTAGTTTACCTCAAACTAGATATCCCATAGATGTCTTAAATTGAATATATTCAAAACTGAACTCTTTCTCCCCAAATCCTCCTCCCATCCAAATTTTCCTATTACTATTGAGGTCATCACCATCCTCCCAGTCATCTCCCTCTCTCTCATTTCCCTATATCCAATCTCTTGCCAAGGTCTACTGACTTTACCTTCATAATATCTCAAAAACAAAACAAAACAAAACCTTTCTTTCCTCTGACACTTTCACCACCCTGGTGTGGTCCCTCATTATCTCATGCCTGGACTATTGAAATAGCCTACTGGTTGGTCCCCTGTCTAAAGTCTCTCTCTATTTGGGTCCAGCCTCCATTTAGCTGTCTAATTAATCTTCCTAAAATGCAGATCTGACCTTGTCACACACACACACACACACACACACACACACACACACACACACACTCACACCCCACTAAATAAACTCCAGTGACTCCCTATCACCTCCAAGATCAATTATAAAATCCTCTGTTTGGTATCCAAATACCTTCATAACCTGCCCCTCCACCCCTACACACAAGTACTCTGCGATTCAGTATCAACTGGCCTCTACTGTTTCTTGCACAAGACACTCCATTTCCAAATTCCAGTTACTAACTGTTCTACAGGAACACTTTCCTAATCCTCCTTAATGCCAGTGCCCTCCCTCTGTTCATTATTTCCAGTTTATCCTGTATGTATCTTATCTGTACAAAGTTTTTTGCATGTTGTCTCATCCATTAGACTGTGAACTCCCTAAGAGAAAGGATTGTCTTTTGCATTTCTTAACTCCCTAAGAGAAAAGATTGTCTTTTGCATTTTTTTTGTATTCCCACGCTTAGCACAATGCCACATGTAGCTGATGTTTTATAAATGTTTATTGACTGATTGACTGACTTCCTATCATCTAACCCAGGCCATCTCAGGGACATGTGAAAGTCAGAGCCAGACTCCCCTAGGGATTTGGTAGATTCTACAGGGGAACTTGAAAAGGGAGTATTCACTATAGACTATTTGATTGTGAAATACTCTACAAAACTTAAAGTAAAAAGAATGAGTTCAGAAATAATAAGAATATTTTATTTAAATATTATTTTATTTGCAAAAAAAATCAATGCACTTTGGTCTTGGTATTGTGGACCTCAGATTTTACTTTGGAAAAAAAATATCTCATTGTTTACCATTTCTCTAAGCTGATTTCAATAAAATCTGTGATTGTTTAATACCTAACAAAAGAGAAAACATTTTTTAAAAGATTACTTTCTGCCTTTTGCATAGTAGTTAAGATTGGGGACACAGGAAAATCTAAGAAGCATTTTTTATCAGATCCATTCAATTCCTTAGCATGTCAGTACGTATTCCTGATTATCTTTAAGTTGGTCCTCCCTATTGGCCTTATTAAAACCTTATTCCATTTCTGAAGCTCAGACACAGCTTCGCAACTAGTATGGAAGTCTGACTCATCGCCTCTTGCTTGTTATTCCTTCAAAATATTTACATTATGTTTCTTGTATTTCAAAACCAATATTTATAGGTTTAACTTTATTGCTAAAGCTTGAGGCCAAAGCAGAAAAATGAAAACAGTTATTGCAATGTTTCCCCTCCACCTCTCATTTTCCCATATCACTGATATATCAAAACATGTTTTCAAAATAACAATTTTTTAAAAATCATGCCTGGATGTAATTTCCTTGAGTAAATAGACCTGTCAAATAGAGGAGCTGGAGTGAAAGGCTACTTTCCCAGTAAGTGATAAGCTGTTAGAGGTTACCAGAAAACAAAGTCTTGTGCTTCCTTAAATACAATCAATAGAGAATGAATTTATAGGAGCTCTCTTACAATTCACTCCATCCACACACTTTTGGTCTCCTATGGCTACCACTGAAAGCAGAGCACCACCAGTGCATGAATAAAAACCCTACCCAGAGTCACCTCACCCTGGGGAAGAAAATCTGATCAATGTTTGGAATAAACCCAGAAGCAAAGATGACCTGAAAGAGTGTGTGTAACCAAAAAAAAAAAAAAAAAAAAATACCTTGGACCCCTAATCCCTCTTAATTCCAGTGTTTTCCCTCATTTAATTATTTCCCATTTATCCTATATATAGTTTGCTTTGTATATATTTGTATACTTGTTCTTTCCCCCATTAGACTGTAAGCTCCTTGAGGGCAGGGACTGTCTTTTGCCTTTTTTTGTATCCCCAGCACTTAGCACAGTGCCTGGCACTTAACAGGCACTTAAATGTTTATTGAATGTACTGAATGAACTTAAGTGTTCTCTTCCTTGAACATCAAGAAAAAAAAAGCAAAACTAAAATTCCCTGCTCTCTAGGAGCTCACATTTTGAGGGTGACAACAGGAAAACAACTATGTATTAACATGATACATACAGGATAAACTGGAGGATGTCAAGGAAAGGCTTCTTGCAGGTGGGACTTTAGGTATGACTTGAAGCCTTCCAGGGGAGTCAATATGAGGAGAGATTTATTGGCATGGGGGACAGCCTGGAATAAAGAGGAGACTATCTGGAGGGAAGGAATATATAAGAAAACTGGGAAGAGAGGAAGGAACAGGGTTGTAAAGAACTTTTACACACTGATCTTCTCGCCTTGGTATTTTGGCATGTAAAGGGGCAGCTAGGTGGCACAGTGGGTACAGCACCAGGCCTGGAGTTAGGAAGACTCATCTTTCTGAGTTCCAATCTGACTTCAGACACATACTAGATGTATGACACTGGGCAAGTCACTTAACCCTGTTTGCCTCAGTTTCCTTATCGGTAAAATGAGCTGGAGAAGGCAATGCCAAACCACTTTAGTATCTTTGCCAAGAAGACCCCAAATAAAGTCACAGAGAGTTGGACATGACTGGAAGTGACTGAACAACAACAAAGGTAAGCAGTCTCATTTTTTTTTAGTTCTCATTTATGTCAATCACCTTGGCTGTTATTAAACTCCTTAGTTGTTCTTTGTTATTTACTATGTATTATTTTTCTAAAGATTCTTCTTTTCCTTTGTTACCAGCTTTCAATGCAACTGAAAGCAGGTACTAAAGCTTCTAATTACTCAGCTTTCTTCTCCCAGACCAAGGAAATCACACTTGATTACTTTTTAAAGGTACCTTCAGCTCCTTAGAGGTTGCCATTGTATAAATAGAAAGTATTTCCTTTTAAGGAAATGATTGAAGCCCCTTTAATTAATATCTAGGCATATTTGAAAGACTACTGGTTCTATTATTTGGTCTTTTAATTCTCAAGCCCCCCCCAAAAAAAAGACTTCTTTCCCTCCCATCCTCCACCATTAATAAATTAGCATAACAACAGACTACGGCTTGAAATTAAAGAAGAAAAAATTTCATTTAAACTTGAATCAGGTATTTCTTAACTTGACTTTAATTTACTTGAAATTCAATAGAGATGTATAAGACAAGTGGGAAACATAAGCTATGAATTGATCAATTCAACCACTTATTAAGTGCAAAAGCACCATGCTATATTCTTGAGGGAGATATGAAGAAAATAAGACAAGGTATCTGACCTCAAGAAGTGTGTAACTCAGCAGGGGAAATGCAAGACATTAGTGAAAATACTATAATTGTACAATAATAATGACTCAGAATAAAATATGGTAAGAGATTATTTGCAATTGGGAGAATCAAGGAAGGATTCACTTAATGTAGGACAGATAGAATGAAGTGGCCCTCTAAGGATAGGTGGGCTTTCAACAGGTAAAAACGGGGCAAAGAAAGATGAGGAGTTACTGAGAGAACATTCAATACATAAAGAATCATGTGAGCAAACTCACCATGTCCAAAACTAAACTCATAATTCCCCCAAATCTATTCCTCTTCCAAACTTCTTTTTCTGTTAAGATAAACCTCACTCACAGCTGATTCTTTCCTTTGTCTCACCATCGTAACCAATCAGTCACCAAATTTTACTTCTTCTACTTCATAATAACATCTAACTCCTCTTCACCCACAGTTCTCACCACTGTGGTAGTCCAAGTCTGGACAATCAACAAAACAAGAAATCAAGCCCTGATCTGTAGCGTTCACTGATTTCTAAGGCAGAAGTGTTCACAATGAAATTTGAGCAATCAGTTCTTGCTAGCTCTTACGAGCTGGCTCTGTCATATCCCTGACTACATTTATTTCTACCCAGTCCTATTCAATACAATCATTTATTAAGCACTTACTATGTATGTGCAAGACACTATACCATGGTGTTGGGAAGAGGACAGAAATACGGCAAATGTTGCTTACTGGTGAAAGCTACCATAGACCAATATTAAATTTGAAGTCCTTCACTAGCTACTATATAGCTAAGTCTATATAGTAGGTAGGTATTGATGACCATAAAGAGAGATAAGACAGTCCATCCATGTTCTCAGGGGGCATTAAATTTAGTAAGAAAGATAAGATAGTACACAAATAGCTATACTACAACACAATGTTTGATAAGTGGCAAAAGACACAATCAAACAGGAGTCCAGAATAAGGAGAAATCACTTTTGACTAGAGACATAATCAGGAAAGAATTCATGGACAAAGTAACATTTTTTTCTCCATATTCTTAGTAAAAAGAAACATTGTGTTGTGGATAGAGCACTGGCTTTAGAGCCAGAAAGACATTGGTTCTAGGTCTGCCTTCGATACCTGCTGAGTGTATGACACTGGACAATTTCATTTAATCTCTTAGTGGTCTAATTAGAAGTAATTTGGAAGTACATTTAACAAAACTGAAGTCACCTAATTGGTAATGGGTTTGTTTCACATTTCAAATTGGTGAATTTTCTGTATCAGTTATGTCAAGCAACTTATCATAATTTGGTTACTGCTAAAATAATTTACCTATTGTTGGTTATTGTTTTAATGTGTAAACTAGTCAATGTGTAATGTAGTTTTAATGTGTAAACTAGTGGGTTATGTATGGCTTGCTGAGAATTTGCAAGTGTATAGAAATCTCTAATGATTGGCTTTTTACATTAGGATAAATTTAAGTTTGAGATGTAAATCCTGGAAAAGTTTTTCCTAAGCTGTGATTAGTAAAACTTGCTGTTTGAGGTAAAAGCTCATAGGATTTTATTTTGAGTTGTCTGATGGGTCATAATCTATCTATAATCAATAATCAACCATCTGAGAGAAATGCCACAAGCTACTCAGAGAAAGTGATAATGGTGGGAAGTCAGCATTGGGAAAAGCTGAGAGGACAATTTTAGCCTCAGTCTAAGATGGGATTCTCCTGGCTCAGTTTCCCCATTATATTCCTTTGAAAAGGAAAGTTACCCACCTGGCTATTCCTGAGTCTGTCTATGAGGTGGATTTGATACTGCATGGTTGGAAAACTGAATTATCTGAATCCAAATAGAGCTAAGGATGTTTTATTCTCTCATTTCGGCCCTAAATCTAGTCCCTGTTTTATATCTGGGCCCTGCAGTCTTTTCTGTCAGATTTGTGTCCTCCAGACTACAGGCCATTCACCTACCATTGGTAGCAAACAGCAAATACTAGCCAATGTCTCCCAGCATTCCTGGTTCCAGCCTGTGCTCAGTTCCAGTCAACGTCTTCTTTGAGATCCCCTCGAGGCAGGGACAGCTCTATGCCCCTTGCCAGCAGGAAGCAGTTTCAGAAGCTGAGACCTTCACCCCTTACTCCAAAAGAATTTGGGTCCCATTCATTTTAGGGGGGAATGATGGGGTTGGGATCTGGGCCTGAGAAAGGAAAAACCCTGGACTTTCCCATATGGTCAAATCACTGGAGTTTGCCTGAGGCTATAATCAATTGACCTTTCATTGTGGCTACACCCAATCTCCACTCCATTGTCTTACCTCCCTATGGCCCCCAGCCATTTCCCACCCTTAATTCTAGCTAGGCTCCATTCTCCCTTGGCCACTAGATCCAGGTCCCAGGAGTTCTGTTTACCCCAGCTTACTGGCCCTCCCACAGTCTTTCTGTATATAAGGTCCATCTTGTCTCCATTAAGATGCTTAGATTCTTAAAATCTAGCCATTGCTGGGATTCTTATAATCTAGCCATGGCTCAGATTCTTAAAATCTAACCAATAGCTTACTAATATTTAGACTCCTTAAGAGTCTGCCCAATATGCAGATTCCTATAATCTGGCCACTGCTTACCCATGTTCAGACTCTTAGAACATCCATCATATTGGGCAGACTCTAATTAACCTCGTCCTTGACTGAAGAAAAAAAATTGTTTGAATCCTTGCCAGGATTTTCTTTGGACTCTAAGAAGCTTTTGTTCTAGTCTTTCTGGGTCAGCTTCTCTTAAAGCATCTATGAGGTGGCCCATATAGTCTTCTTTTCTTCCTCTCATTCCATTAGGCTCTTTCTCCCTGACAGTGGAACTCCCTTCCTCTTCCCCATCATATGTGGTCAGAAGTTGTTTGTATATTAGGATTGTTTCCTTAAGAAAGTACATTAGGGAGAAGAAAGTCCCTAAGAAAGTAAGATTCTAGATGGCTCTTGATTTTTACTTTGAATATAACAATATTGACCTATAATCTTCCTTGGCATTTCTGTGTTACTACTTATGCTGCATGATTTCTCTGTTCTTTAGTTTTAATATTCTACATAACAAATACTGTTTGTCATCTGTATAACCAAACAATGGAATATATTTTGTTTTATATGTACAATGTATTTTCTCTGACCAGAAATTTGGAAGATGGAATCATCACTGAAAAACATTTGCTGAGTGCTACATTTAGGGCATCATGCTAGAAACTGGGGATACAAAAAGGTATGCAGAACATCCCTGCCCAGGAAAGATTTATAATCATATTGGGCAGACAAGACACACAGTCAAATCAACTAAAGCTAACATATATTTCATGCCAAAAAAGGAACTCCATCTATCTATCTTATCTATCATCCATCTATATCCATCTATTTGTCTAAAATGCTCTAGAGTTAGAGCCATCATCAAGGAAACTCCTGGCTATTTCAAGTGATCAACCATCGTTGTAAACTATTTGATTATTTATGTTATATGGGATAAAGGATGAGATAACTGGGATAAAATGTTCAAATATCCCCCTAAATTTCAGATGCAGGTCAGTTAAAATTCCAAAAGTTGTTTTTTTTTTTTGGTAATTATTTTACAATGCTTTAAAAGTAAAGAGGAGGGGGACAGCTAGGTGGCGCAGTGGATAGAGCACATGCCCTGGATTCAGGAGGGCCTGAGTTCAAATCTGACCTCGGACACATAACACTTAATAGCTGTGTGACCTTGGGCAAGTCACTTAGCCCCATTGCCTAGCCAAAAAAAAAAAAGAAAAAGTAAAAGTAAAGATGATTCCTTTTATAAATCCCCCTTTAAAATGGGCCTAACAATTTCTTCAAAAAGAGAGAAGTAATCATTGACCATAGTAAGAACATCGATTCAGAATTTGATGGTATTTTAGAGGTATTCTAGTCTGATTCATTCTCTCTCTCTCTCTCTCTCTCTCTCTCTCTCTCTCTCTCTCTCTCTCTCTCTCCTTTCATGATATCAGTACAAATTTATGCCCAGAAAGACAAATTGACTTGCCCAAGGTGACACACACACAATAAAGGTCAGAGCTGGGGTTGATTCAGTGAAATTTTCTGCAACAGTACCCTCAAATAGGAAGAAAATTAATCTTAGTTGCAGTTGAAAGAAGGAACTCATAAGTGGAGTCACAGGTAAAACACAGCAAGATCAAGACACAGGAGATTTCAGCCTCTTCAGGCTAGTTTTCTCATAGCTACACATAGAACATTACCATCTAGTGGCAAAACCTCCAAACTGCAAAGACAAGATGTTGATAAGTCAAGTTTTGAGGGAGTGTGCCTGGCAGATTCAACTCATTCCTGCCATGGTAAATGTAGCAGCACCCACAGGACATGGAGCGTTGACGTAGGCATTGATGATAAAGCATCAGTCTCTTTATTTCTTCCATTATCTTCCTCTCTGTATTCTACAGGACTGAAAATAAAAGTTAGGGCTCCTGTGTCTAAACTGATATGCTTACAACCGATAGTAGCTAATAATTGCCAAGTAATAATACGACATCAGACTGCAGTGAAACCCCTTTATCTTGCTTCAAAGACATCAAACATGTTATCTGGAACACTCCCTGAACTAAAAATGGACAGAC
Source organism: Vombatus ursinus (assembly GCF_900497805.2). Lineage (NCBI taxonomy): Eukaryota > Metazoa > Chordata > Mammalia > Diprotodontia > Vombatidae > Vombatus > Vombatus ursinus. The sequence continues at coordinate 9,441,777 of NW_020947390.1, forward strand.
TGTTTCTTATAAAATATTTCAGTGAAATATCTTGCTGAGGTAGACAGATCTCTACCATTCCCTACCACCAAAATGTCTGTGTTCCTTAAAAACTTGAATTTTCTGCTCCTATAGCAAAATCTAATGAGTTGGGATAAGTGACCCAGACAAAGAAGTTTGATTTTTGAGATTCTATGATTCATTGACCTTTGCCCAACTAGATATTGATAGAAAACTAGCTGCCAAAGTGATTTTCCTAAAGTACAGGTCCTACTGTGTCACCACCACCCCTACTCAGTGAATTCCAGTGCCTCCTTATTGCCTCTAGAATCAAATATCAAATTCTCCGTTAAGCATTTGAACAGAGGATAACCCCCTCCTACCTTTCCAGTCTTCTTACAACTTAGTCCCTAACACATGCTCTTCAATCCAAAACATTGCACCCCCCCAAGAACAAGACTCCCTCTACTACAGGCATTTTCTCTGCCTGTCCCCCCTTCCTGGAATGTTCTCCTTCCACATCTCCACCTCTTGGCTTACCTGGCTTCCTTCAAGTTCCCAGTAAAATCTTATCTTCTTTTGAGAGCTTCTCCCAACCTCTCTTAATTCTAGTGCTTTTCCTCTCTTTCCTATTTATCATGTAAATGGCTTATTTTTACATCTTTGTTTATTTGTTGTCTCCCCAGTTAGATTGTGAGCTCCTTAAGGGCAGAGACTATTTTTTTGCCTCTTTTTGTATCCCTAGTGCTTAGCAAAGTACCAGGCACAGAGTAAGCTTAATATATGTTTATTTACTGACTGAGAGGTTAGCAGGAGATCATGGACGGTTGTGAATGCTGTGCTGGGCTTAAACTATGTCCTGCAAGCAATCTACAATGTCTGAACCAAGCCTTGACCTCCTTTCTTCAGACTATTTTGAGGAATCTAGTATATTGTTACAATGACCTGACTCTTGCCAGCATTTTATAAAATTAACTAATAAATGAAAATGAGAAACAAAACATTAAAGTAATTATGGCTGTCTTTCCATCTAAAATCAAATTATCAAAAGCCTAACTAAAAATCAAGGTACTTCTAAAATGGCACGTTCAAACAAGAATTAAATATTGTATTCATTAAAATATGAGTATTTCAACTCCCCCAAAGTATAGTAAGTTATAAGCAGTAAGGGATAATGGATGTTGTCTCATACATAACTTATCAAGTTGCCCATGCATGCTTAATTTATTTTTCATGCCCTCCTGGATAGCAGATACATATTAGCCTTGAGCTGGTTAGATATAAATTGCAAGAAGAAAATTAAATTCAGCAAAGTCTGACAACAGGACTCATTCAAAACTTCTGGGCACACCCAAAGTAGCATCTAGGCACAATCCTTGCCATCTGTTTTGTCAAAGACTGCCTCTTATCTTAATATACTCTCTCATCCTTAAGTAAACTATCTTGCCTAGATTAAAATCAGCCATACTGAAAAGGAGAGATACATATGCCTGTAGCATATTAGAGAATATAAGTATTTAGATTGTAAAGACGTCTCCATAATTTTCCAAAGTCTAAGAAATGGAGATAATGATTTGTTGCCTAGTTAAATATGCACTAGAAGTATATCTTTCAGCTCTTTTGTCAAAAGCAATGGGCAGAATCAGGGGAGTAATTATCAACAGCTTAGCCCAGTTACTAATAATTGCCTTTAACTTTTCTGTAGGGTAGAAGATAGTCTTTTATGTGAACATGACAAAACTAACTCTTAGCATATGGCCTATTGGTAGTGAACCATGGAAAGTCCCACTATCCTTTAAGATTCAGCTCATATGTTGTCTTTTCTATGAAGCTTTCCCTTCCCCCCAGTTAGAATTGATCTCTCCTTCCTCAGAATTCACATAGCATTTTGTTTACCTGTCTTATGCACATCCCATCTTGGATTATGTTTATTTGTATAATATTTTCTCCTCTATGAGAAGTCATGATTCATGATGGATAAATGGTTTGGCCTTGATCAAGAAAGACCTGAAGTCCTGACTTTGACGTGTAGTAACTATGTGAGCCTGGGAAAAATCACCTAATCTCTAATTGCTCTAGACAATTCTTTAAAACTATTAGTTGCAAAGGAGGTGTCAACTTGAATTAATAGAAGGAATTTCCTCATCTGGAAGTTCCTTGTATCAATAAAATCTCAGGCCCAATCCTTATCCCTATCTATCATTATCTCTTCTACTAGATTACAAACTCCTCAACGGCAGAGTTTGTTTCTTATTTAATCTTTTTTTTCTCTCCTTTGGTGTCTAACACAGTACTTTGCACATAGCAATCAATGGGTGCTGAAATAATAATCAATAACATCATGAAGATACATATTAAGTGTAATGAGGCAATTAAGAAGGTACTGGACATATATTCCCCCTCCCTAGAGGTCTTGAAGGGAATACTAAACACTTGGTGGGAATACTATAAAGAGAATTCTTATTCAGCTACGGGTTGAATTGACGGCCTTCGAGGTTTCTTCCAACATTGAAATGCTGGGATTCTGAGATTATATACTGAGATTAATACATAGTGAATAGAATTTATAAATTATCTTAATACATAATAATTTCCATGTCTTCTTCTGAGTGACCACAATAACCTGAGTAGACAATATAGTTAGATTACGTTTATGCTCTCTCTTTTTTTCATAGATTAAACTGAGAGAGACAGGAGGGTGTAGCCTCCTGGGATGTGTGTGGGGATCATAGGGAAGATAAAAGTGAAGTCTGAAGTAGACAAATCATAGGGGCCAGGGGTGATGAAGGGACCGTTTTTGGTCTCTGAAGTGGGGTACTTGTAGAGTGGGAGGGGAGGAGTCACGAACACCTTTCAATGCAAAGAGGCAGACAGGGCCCAATCTGCCATCTATGATTGGCCATGCCTTCCTTTCCCTGTTAATACCCTGCAGGTAACCTGCAGGCAAAAGGGAGAGATTTGTGGTCATATCAAAGTCCCTTCAAACTTCATAGTCACAACTAACTTAATTCAGCATGAGTTGTTTTTCATAATTCAATTTCCCAATAACTGAAACACTCCTTTAAGTTGATAGATAGATAGACAGACAGACAGATAGATCAACAGATAGATAATTTGTCAATCACTTACCATATGCCAGACCCTGTCTACTTGTCAGCCTGTGAAGCCAATGTAAGCAAGTAATATAGGCGCCAGACTTCAAAGAACTTACATTAGTAGACTGGGGGAAGCTGGGAAGGGGTGGGGTAGGATACATGCATGGTGGCATGGAATGGAAATGTGTGAGAAATTATGTAGCAGGCCTGCTTCCTGACAAGACAAAGAGAAAGCTCATCTATCAGAGCCTGGGGTGACTCAAGAGACAGCCCAAGGTCCTTGTGGTGAGAAAATAAGGATGACGGTTGCAGGGCAGGCAGAATAGTTTAGAAATGGGGGCTGAAAAGCCACAAAACATTTACAACAATCTTATGTAAAAATCTTTCTAAAACGTAGCAACATAATTGTAATGACCAGTCTTAAAATGGAAGAACAGATGATGAAACACACTTCCATCCATCTTGTAGAAAGGTAGAAGACTACTATAGATGAAGACTATTGGCATATGCTTTCGTATGCAGGTATTGTCTGTGTATGTTCATTGGGGTCATGGAGAAGAGGCAGGAGGAAGGGCATATCATGAAAGGACTGGGACATAAAAACAAAAAGGATCAATAAAGTTCTAAAACAATAACACAGAAAAATGAAATATATTACATTTCCCTGCCTTCTTAAATTGAGTATGCTGAGCACAAAACTTCCCTTAATTCAATATTCACTATTTTAATATATATTGTGTCTACTACACAAGAGACATTATGGAGGATTCCAGCATGAATGAGGGACAAGATGTGCACAAAAAAACTTTAAGACCAGGTAAAATTTGTGGCAAAGCAGATAATGCAATGGAAAAATCACTTCAGCTCAGGAAGTTGGGAAAGGCTTCATGGAAAAGGTAACACTAGCTGTGGACTTATTTCAATGTCACATTACAAACACTACCCAATTGTGCTAAAATATAGGAATGCCATCTGGAATTTCTGAGATGTGTAAGGCTGTTTGTCCCTAGACAAAAATAGTCTTAGAATGCTAAATTTTGTAAATTCTTTAGTTTACTTGTTATACATTTCCTTCCTTCTTCCTTGTTATAAGAATGTAAACTTGTTTAATTGCTACTGACAGTGTGCTTGCCTCTATTACAATCCTTTCCTCACCCCCTTTTCTTCCAATTTATCCTTTCTAATCTGGGAGAGGAAAGTGGGCAGCCAATAACAGTTAGAATTTGGCCTACAATAACAGCATATTATTTCTGAGTGAAGATCTGAAAGTCCCTCCTTTGGTAAACGAAGTACATGAGCTTTAATACATGGGTTTTGTGACATTTTGAATGATCATAAGCCTTCTTTGCTCACTTCCTGATTCTCATTGCCTATTCTGAGTAGTTGATATTTTTAGGTATTCAATGTAAGTAAAATAAGATGTTATTGTATCATCATATCTTCTTTTTTTTTAACTGGACTTGTGATTTCATCTGTGTGGGGAGCTCGCAGGAAGCTACTTCTTTCCCCATCAAAGCAGATCATTGCCTTCTCTGCAATTTATCACTTAGACAATTGCTGAGACACCAAGAGATTAATCAACTCTCCCAGGATTACATAACCATTATGTGACATCGATGAGACTTGAATCCAAGTCTTTCTTTCCTGAGGCCATGCTGCTTCTCATATCATCATTACACAATTATAATTATTTAATTGGTTCTAGATGAATGTCAAAAGTCACTTCTGCCACTGCCAGTGTGACATTTCTGAGAGAGGCAGTGTTGTCTAGTGGATAGAATGACAGGGTCAGAGTTAGGAAGCCCTGGGTTTGAAACCTGCCTCAGATACTTATTAGCTGTGTGACACTGGACAAATAACTTTATCTCTCTGAGCCCCTGCTGTCTCGTGTAAAACAGGTACAATAATAGCTCTAAGCATCGGGTTGGTTTTTTGAACAAATAAGTTTTCTAAGCCTTAAAGTGCCATATGAAGGTGAGTTACTATTATTCTTGTTGCAGTTCCTGATACTGTTGATAGCTGTATGTTATTTGGGTTACATGAAGATAGAGAGTTGCTGATGGATGATTTTTCTTGGCCACCCTCAAGTTCTAAAGACTCTTTTTTTGCCCATTTTGGGAGTTCTCCTTCAATATATACACTACCCAAACTACCATCACCTTTCTGTTCCTCCTGTGATAAGAGAATTTCTGGCTTAACTTTCTTACTGCCATTTCCTTAAGTTGAGAAGGTCACATAACTAGCAAGAGTCTTCAAAATCAAGCTGAGATAGCAACTATTTCCCTAAAGTTAATTCTGCTTGCAAATTCCAGCTTCAGGTATCAACTATAGCTCTCATGTTTGCTGGCTAGTTTCCTGTGTGATCTGTATAGATCTTTCCCTTTGCTATCTGTTCTTTGGTCTGTAAATCATCATCTTCCCTTATTTATTCTTTGAAATTCCTTTGTATTCATCCAGCTATGTATACAAAACCTTCACAAAGTTGCTGAAACTATCGAACCAGGACTCCCTGGTTTTTGCATAAAGTGATGCCTATGCTCTAAGCATAGTAAACAAAGTTTTTCTGTATCTCTGCATCGACTGTATAATCGGCAGCAGTACCTATCAACTGATCCTCAGACAATGTTTCACCACATTCTAAACAGGATATTGACATATTATACTCTGACTAAAAGTCCAAGTGTAAGGCAGCAATCTAATTAAAGCTCAGTGGCATAAGAAGGTTATTCAAGCTTGCCGCTACCATCTTAAAGATTATTCTACTTTCCTCAAGTCAAGTGGTTCTCCAAGTGTTGTGTAGGGATTCCTGGAAGTCCCCAAGACATTTTCAAGGGGTGTCTAAAGTCAAAACTATTTTAATAATAATACTGAAGTGTTTTAATTTCTGATAGTGTAGACAAAAATTCTTTGGGGTCTTCACTAATTTTTAGGTGTATCAGGGGTTGCTAAGACTAAAGCATTTGAGAGTTGCTGCTATAGACCAATAATAATCATCCTTTGTATAGAGAGGTAAGTTAGAGTTAAGGAAAGAAAGATTCTGACATCCTGGGTCTCCCCCTCACTCACCCACCCACCCATTATCTCCCACTATCGTTACTACACAATTTACATGTTTCAGATGGGTAACCATAATCTTTTCATTCTGAAGCCTCCAAGTCCCTTAGAAATGTTCAAGCATTTAATACAATCAATACTAACTATACAAAGAAATTAACCAATTGCTTTTGTGCTCTCAGAACTTAAGAGTGCACCAAAGAGCTAGGTCCTGTCACAAATAGGAAGGGCAGAAATAACTGTGAGGAGGGGAATGGTTAACATTTTGTTTTTGTTTCAGTCTCTTGTACATTCCAACCTGAGATTTGGTAATTACATAATTGTTCTGAACAAATAGCTATTTTAAAAAAACTATTCAAAAAACATTAAAAAACATCTTAACTCCAATGGAAATATTTCTTCCCACCAAGAATTTCAGAAAAGCAACAAAACTTCAATAAACAAGTAATGAAAAAGGGGGATCAATTGTATAAGACATTGAATAGTTTTTCTCTTAATTAGGTGTTGGGGGGAACCATACTAAGAATAATAATAGCTAGCATTTGCATAGCACTTTAAGATTGTAAAGCACTCAAAATATTATCTCATTTTATCCTCATAGCAACCCTGAGAGGTAGATGCCATTATTTTCCCTATTTTACAGATGAAGTTAAGGGATTTGTCCAGGGTCACATAATGAGCAGTCAGTAAGAATTTATTAAGCACCAACCTTGTGCTAAGCACTCTGCTAGGTACTGGGAATACAAAGAAAGGCAAAAGACAATGCCTGATCTCAAGGATCTCACAGTCTGATGGGGATACAACACACAACTATTATGACCAACTTATATACAGGATAAATTAGAAATAATCAACAGAGGAAAGAAACTATAAAGGGGAATCAAGAAAGGATCCCTATAGAAGATGGGATTTTAGGTGGTATTTGAAGGAAGCCAGGGAAGCAAGAAGGCAGAGAGGAGAAAAGGGAGCATTCTTTGCATGGAATTTTCCAAGCCAGTGAAATTTCCCAGAGGGTAAAGATTGAATTTATCGTTCAAGAAACAGTAAGGAGACCAGTGTCACTGGATCACAAAGTGGAGTGGGAATAGGGAGCAAGTAAAGGAAAAATTGTTGGGGAGGGGGGAGGAGTGTTAAGAAGGATTTTGAATGTCAAACAAAAGTCTGGAGTTTATTGGGGGGGGGGAGGGAGTGAAAGAAGAATGACACAGTCAGACCTGAGTCTTAGGTAGATCACTTTGGCAGCTGAATAGATGATGGACTGGAGTGCAAAGAAACTTATGGAAGGTAAAGAAACCAGCAGGCTATTGAAATTTTCCAGGAATGAAGTTATGAAGGCCTGGACCAGGGTGGTGGCAGTGTCAGATAAGAAAGGGGGACATGTATGAGAGATGTTATAAAGGTAAAAAAGCAACAAGCCTTGGCAATTTTAATTTAAGATGTCTATAGGATATCCAGTTTAAGAAGTCTAATAGTCAGTAGGATACTCAAAACAAAGTCGGAGTTAGATAAGTAGATTTAAGAAATATCAGCATAGAGTTGATAATTGAAGCCATAGGAGCAGATGAAATCACATGAGTGAAATAGCACAGAGGAAGATGAAAAGAGGGCCCAGTACAGAGCCTTTTGGGACACCTACGGTGAATGGTCAAGTCCTGGCTGAAGATCCAGCGAAGGAGCCTGAAAAGGAGCAGTGAGACAGGTGGGAGGAGAAACATGAAAGAAGAGTGTCCCAAAAACCTAGAGAGAGAGAAGAAAGTGTCAAGGAAAAGAGAGTGATTGACAGTGTCAAAGACTGTACAATAGTCAAGACGATAATGATTGAGAAAAGACCATTAGATTTGTTAATTAAGAGATCACTGGCAACTTTGGAGACAGCAGTTTAATTTGAATGATGAGGTCAGAAGCCAAACTATAGCGTTTAGAAGAGGAAGAAGAAAAGCAATAGATGCACCTATTGTAGACAGGCTTCTCAAAGAATTATCCACAAAAGGGAAGAGAAATATGGCACAATATCTAATGGGTGCAGATAGATAAAATGAACCTTTTTTGAGGATAGGGAGACCTGGATATGTTTGTAGGCAATAGGGAAGCAACCTAGAAAATAATGAAGATAAGTGAAAGAGTGAGGATTATAGAGAACACAATCTGTGGGAGAAGACTGGATGAAATGGGATCACTTGGGCACATAGAGAGGTTTGCCATGTCAAAGAGAAAAAGCCACGTGAGATAGAGGTGAAAGTGGAGATAAAAATGGCAGAGATCATCTAGGGAGATGTGACTGGAGGAAGAGGAAGAAAAGGCAGCTCTACCAATGTGTCTGGGGACATATCTGAGCTCAGGTCATCCTGATTCTATTCTAATCAACTGAGCCACCTAGTTGCCAGAGAATATATAAGAATGTAAAACTATATAATACACTAGATTTTAGAAATTATGTACACAGGCCTATTGAATTACAGAGTTTCAAAGATAGAAAAAAAAAAACAACTCAGAAACTATCTGCTTCAACCTCTTTCCTGAAGAATGATCTTCTTTACAACACTTCTAGGGCAGGGAGGTGGCAGAGTGGATAGAGTGTAATGCATGGAGTCAGGAAGACTCATTTTCCTGAGTTCAAACCAGGCCTCAGACACTTACTAGCTGTATGACCCTAGGTAAGTCACTTAACCCTGTTTGCCTCAGTTTTCTCATCTGTAAAATGAGCTGGAGAAAGAAATGGTAAACCACTCTAAAATCTCTGCCAAGAAAATCCCAAATGGGATTTTGCTATTCCTCTCAGAACTTCCTTTGTAAGGAGGAGGTCCAAATGGGGTGACAAAGAGTCAGACATGACTGAAAATGACTGAACAACAAACAATACTTCTAACAAGCAATAATCCAGTCCCCATCATCACTGCTGGTGATGAACTTACTACCTTTCTAGGCAGACCATTTTACTTTTGGATAGCTCCAAATGTTAGGAAATGTACTAACCCAAACTAATCCTCTTCACAATTTCCATTCACTATCCCTAATTTTCCCTCTTGGTCTGAACAAAACAAGCATGGTATGTCTTCTACTCAACAGTCCTTCAATTGCTTAAACAGCTATCATGCTTCTCCCAGGTTTCTTCAGTTCCTTCAACTAATCTTCGCACGACCTGTTTTCCAGCATCCTCTCTACATTAAAGTGTGAGCTCTTTGACAGCAAGGATACAAATAAAAACAATGAATCCATCTTCACCCCAGAAGCTAATTCCCCTGTCTGATGACTTCTCACATTGGAAGTACCCTCGCAGTCTTTGGTCGCTCCTTCTGAGTAACTATTCCTCTCAGAACTTCCTTTGTAAGGAGGAGGTCCAGGCCAACCATGACTTCACTCTTCTTCAGGCTGAACTCTATTCATTGCCCCCACTAGAATGCAAATTCCTGATGGCTGAAACTGTCTTTTTCTCAGTTTGTACTTGTATCCTAAGTTTTTAGCATAGAGCCTGGGATATAGAAAGTGCTTCATAAATACTTGATGACTGACTTCTCCCAAGGAGTATACCTCATGCTAATTTATTTTTCAGTCCACCAAAATTCCTACATTTTTTTTCATGTTATCTGACTATGTCTGTCCCAGTCTGCATTTGTACAGTTGATTTTTTTTTTGTTTTTTAACGTTTTTATTTAAAGTTTTGAGTTTCAAATTCTATCTCTTCCTCCTGTAGAAGGTAGGCAATCAGATATAGGTTATACATGTGGAATTATGTAAAATATTTCCATATTAGTCATTTTGTACAAGAAGACATAAAAAAATGAAAGAAAGTAGAAAATAGCATGCTGTAGTCTGTATTCAGTCAATATCAGTTCTTTCTCTGGAGGTCTATAGATAGTGTACTTCCTCATTAGTCCTTTGGGATTGTCTTGGATCATTGTGTTACTGAGACTAGCTGAATTATTCACAATTCTTCACAATATTGTTGTTATTGTGCACAACATTCTCCTGGTTCTGTTCACTTCACTATGCATCAGTTCAGATTTTTCCAGATTTTTCTGAAATCATCTGTACAGTTAGTTTTTTATAAATCCCTGGGATATTAACTTAATTCCTATTATATTCCATCTTCTTATACTGTTGACATCTTTGGAGATTCCAATTCTCTGTTCCATTACATTAGCTTTCATTCCCATCTTTATATCATCTGCAGATTTGATTGGCAATCTGTCATTCAATTCACTAATAAGAATTCCAGTGAGAAAAGGGCCAAGAACAGAAAGCACTGCCCTATTCTCAGCTCCAAAAATGGAAAAGCAAGCCATTATAGGGGAGAATAAAAGTATTTTAAGTGCCCTAAGGTTACACAAAAATGGAGAGTAGAATCACACACACACACACACACACACACACACACACACACCCCTTTCTACAAACAAGGACAATATTGATTAAATGTCACCTACTCACTGAAACCTCCCCTACCCACAAGATTTAGAACTGCTCTTTCCCTCATCTGAACCCCTTATGAAACTTTCTTTTTTCATTGTATGAAAAAATAAATCTTTATCCTCTAGTAAAGGAGAGAAGCCAGCTTGCTAAATGCATTCCTGAGTAGCTGAAATTTTTGTCAATAAGCTAATGCCTACCTAGAGAATCAACTGATTTCTTTTCCAAATCAGAAGAAACCCATTAACGAGTGAATGTCTTCTTGTTCCATGTGACTTGGCTAGTATTCTGCAGAAAGATGCCAAAGGAAGGGTTAGAAAATAGGAAATTCCCAGATGATACGAAAAGGCAGTTTCTATGCAGGATTTAAGCAGATGGGGTTAAGTCAAGAAAACTGAATGACTGAGCCTTTGACTAACATAGGCTAAGAAATCATGGTTCATAAACTCATCTATTTCTATGTTTTTCTATTTATTTTCTCCTAGTTAAAAGTTCCTTTTGAAAAATCTCATCCTCATTTAAACTCAGCTAAGAGGAAAGGTGATTTTTCACACTTAGGCAGGACAAATAAGGGTAAGACAGAGAAGACAAAAAGACAAAAGGGACAGGGATACAGGATCACAAGTTTAAAATTGGAAAGGTCCTGTTCAACCCTTTCATTTTACAGATGAGGAAACTGAGGTCCAGTAAAGTTAAGTGACTTATCTGAGATCAAATCAATGAAAGGTAGGGTTCAAATCTAGTTTCTCTGACTCTACAGTGAATGTTCTTTCCACTGTACCCCAGGTCAGAAAGAGTTGTAAATCCTATCCGGCCTGGAATTTTCACATACTCATGAACTTTATCCCATTCTCCTTGTATTGTAATTATTTTTTGCACATGTCTTTTCTGTCATGGCTGACCCAGCTCATTGCCTCTATTTCCTCTGTTTCACACAGAAATAGCTACCCTGGGACATATATGGCCCTCAGACTAGTGGGGTATAAGAATTCTTGGTTCCAAAGATCAGAGATTTAGAGTCTAGCCAGCCTTATTGCTGACTGTGCTTTGATCGTGTGCTTTATTTTCAGTGACAAGACCTTCAATGTATTCCTTTTAACCAAGCCCTGACCTTATACCCAAGTTCTAAGTCCCTGCCTCGTTCTCCCATATAGAATCATAAAATCTGATTTTGGCCATTAGTCCCATCTATACCTGAAAAAGAATCCCTTGTGGACAAATGGTTATTTGGCCTTCACTTTAAGAACCTCAAGAATGAGGAACTTACCATTTCCAGAGGCAGTTCATTCCATTTTGGGATTCTTAACTGTTAAAAAATTCTTATACCAAACCATAATATGCCATTTCACAATTTCCAACAATTCTTCCTACTTTTTTCTCTCTTGGGTCAAAAAGAATTACATCAATTCTACATGTCTGCCCTTCAAATACTGAAAGACAGTTAACATGTCTCTCTTGAGTCTTTTCTTCTTCAACTAAACATTTCTTGCTCCTTCAGCTGATACTCATATGACATAAAGGATAACAAGAACCTCTCAGTAACTGGAATACTGCCTTTAAATTTCAGTCTACATGTCTGATACCCTAATGCTGGACTCCTAACCTCTGTGATACTAACAACCCGCCTGCCTACAACTCTTCCTATTACTAAACCACCTCCCTCTATCCATCTGTTGGTATAAATACCTGTCATCCACTGATGATGCCCTCTTACTCGACAGTACTTCTCTGCCTATCACCTGTCGCCAGGCACACCAGTGCCACACTCTATTTATCCACTGAAGCATCTACTGGTTGTCTGTCTACCCTTCCTGATTGCCAAATGAGACTTTCCTTTATGAGTCTGCCTAGTCTGATTAATTCCACTACTGAATAATAATAAATGAATAGTATAGCAAAGTTAAACTAATTCTCTCGATCAACAGAAGACAATTCTAAGTGTTTACTATTACTACTACTGCTGCTGACGTAGGTAAATTTAAGTATATTTACATATGATTTACATATATATGTAATAAGATATATTATTTTATCTCATGATAACTCTGTGAGTTACTTTGTACTCTATAAACATTATTACTCTAATCTACACATGAGGAAACAGAAGGTCAGAAAGTTTCAGTGACTTGCCCAAGGTCACACAATTAGTAAATGGCAGATCAAGAACTTAGAGCCAGTTCTGGCTTCAGGTCCAAGGTAACACAATGTCTCCTTAGCAGACTGAGAGAGAGCGTGAATTTTACTATTCCCAGACATTTGTCTCCTGCTCAGCATCCATAAATAGATTTGGCAGGAATGAAGACCATAGAGAGAAAGACTCAAGAATCTAATATCCCTGTAGGTCCAAAGAGGAATCTTTGAATGAGTCACTGTCAATCAACCATGTCCAGTTCTAGTTTGGCTTTGCTACTATATAGTAAGTTGCTCCTCTAAGTTAAATTAGTGCACTGGTACTATTTTTCTTTTTATCTTGGAGTAATGATAAAACATTCCCCTTCATTGACTGAAGCCCGGGATTCCAGCTCTGCTACTTTGCATAAAGGAAATAGCCAAATGAGTCCATTAAAATGCAGATTGTCACTGTTGTGTACTTAAATGTTCTACAAATGCTGTCTGTTGGGCCATGGAAAATATTTCAGCAGAAGTACATTCTGTCTCTATTATTATACACGCACTCACACACACACAAACCAACATATACACACAAACAGGCAGATAATATTAGGTAGAAATTTTTTTCAGAAGACATTGATTACTAAAAGTGATCCTTTGGCAAAGTTGCAGGTTATAAAATAAACCCACATAAATCATCAGCATTTTTATATATTACCAACAAAGCCCAACAGCAAGAGATAGAAAGAGAAATTCCATTTAAAGTTACTGTAGACATTATAAAATATTTAGGAATCTACCTGCTGAAACAAACCCAGGAACTATATGAACACAATTACAAAACACTCTCCACACAAATAAAGTCAGATCTAAATAATTGGAAAAACTTCAGTTGCTCATGGGTAGGCTGAGGTAATATAATAAAAATGACAATTCTACCTAAGTTAATTTACTTATTCAGTGCCACACCAATCAAACTACCAAAAATTATTTTATGTAGCTAGAAAAAATAATAACAAGATTCATTTGGAATAACAAAAGGTCCAGAAAATCAAGGGAACTAATGAAAAGAAATGCAGGCGAAGGTGGCCTAGACATTCCAGATCTTAAATTGTATTATAAAGCAGCAATCATCAAAACTGCTTGGTACTGGCTAAGAAATAGAGTGGTGGATCAGCGGAACAAGTTGGGTACACAAGACACAGTAGTCAATGACTATAGCAATCTACTGTTTGACAAACCCAAAGACCCTAGCTTCTGTGATAAGAACTTACTATTTGACAAAAACTGCTGGGAAAACTGGAAAAGAATATGGCAGAAACTAGGCATAGACCATCATCTCACATCATATACCAAAATAAAGTCAAAATGGGTACACAATTTAGATATAAAGGCTGATACTATAAGCAAACTGGAAGAGCAAGAAATAGTTCACCTGTCAGATTTATGGAGAACAGAAGAATTTATGACCAAACAAGAGACAGAGAAGATTATGAAATGCAAAATGGATAATTTTGATGACATTAAGTTGAAAAGGTTATGCATAAACAAAGCCAATGCAAGCAACATTAGGAAGGAAGCAGAAAACTGGGAAAGAATTTTTACAACCAGCGTCTCTGATAAAGGCCTCATTTCTAAAATATATAGAGAATTAAGTCAAATTTATAACAATACAAGTCATCTGATAAATGGTCATAGGATATGATCAGGCAGTTCTCAGATGAAGAAATTAAAGCCATCTATAGTCATATGAAAAAATGCTCTAAATCACTATTGATTAGAGACATACAAATCAAAACAACTCTGAGGTACCACATCACACCTATCAGATTGCCCAACATGACAAAACAGGAAAATGATAAATGTTGGAGAAGATGTGGGAAAATTGGAACACTGATGTATTGTTGGTGAAGTTGTGAACTGATCCAACCATTTGGGAGAACAATTTGGAACTATGCCCAAAGGGCTATAAAAATGTGCATAGCTTTGACCCAGCAATAGGACTTCTAAGGCTGTATCACAAAGAGATCATACAAATGGGAAAAGGACCCACATGCACAAAAATATTTATAGCAGTTCTTTCTGTGGTGGCAAAGAATTGGAAATTGAAGGGATACCCCTCAGTTGAGGAATAGCCGAACAAGTTGTAGTATATAAATGTAATGGAATACTATTGTGCCATAAGAAATGATGAGCAAGCTCACTTCAGAAAAACCTGGAAAGACTTGTATGGACTGATGCTGAGTGAAGTGATCAGAATCAGGAGAACATTGTACACAATAACAGCACATTGTACGGTGACTAACTTTGATAGACTTAGCCCTTCTCGGAAATGCAAGGATCTAAGACATAGCCAAAAGTCTCATGATGGAAAATGCTATCCACATCCAGAGAACGAACTATGAAGTCTGAATGCAGATCAAAGCATACTATTTGCTCTTTTTTTTCTTCTTCTGTTTTGTTTTGCTTCTTCTTTCTTGTGGTTCCTCTTATTGGTTCTAATTATTTATAATATGATTAACGTGAAAATATGTAGAGCCTATATCAGATTGCATGCCACCTTGGGGGGAGGGGGAGAAAATTTTAAAACTCAAAAGCTTATGGAAATGATTGTTGAAAACTTAAAATAAATTAATTAATAAAAAAAAAGAAAAAAGTGATCCCAATAGATCATTTTTACCAGGTATATAAGTTTGCATATGTGCATATATACACTTCTATGCATACGGGTATATGTGTGTACCTAATATGTATATGTATGCATGCATTCATGCATGCATGTATATACACACATATATATACACATATACCTAAATATACATGTGTGTATTTTTTTTCCTGGAGATTGAGTTGGATTTTATCTCTGTCATGGAAGTTCTGCAACAGATTTTGTAGACAAAAGCATTCTAAACCTGGCCTTGAAGAATACTATGGTGAGAGTTGGTTCTGACGTTATGAAAGTTTGACTTGGGATTGTAAAGGAGCTTTGTATATTAGGTTAGGAACCACTGAATATCAGTAAGTTTAAATGATTTTATAAATATTTCCAGATGCTAACTTGTAAAAAATGAAAGTATATGTGTATATCTATATATATAGTATATACATACACACATATATAAAACTTCCATATATACATATTCACACATATATGTATATAAACTTACATGTGTACATGTATATAAATATACACATTTCCCTACTTGATCAAAAAGGGAATGTCATGGTACCATTTTTTCTCTTAGCTTTTGCTCCATTCATGTTCTTGTTGATAAATTAAGGGAGATAAACTTTTTATTCTTGGCATGAGAAACATATTGCTGTCTTTTGCTATTGTAGTGGCAGAACCAAAACTGAGGTGACAGAAAATTGGCAGAGTGGGCAATCTTTCTGAAATTGCTCCGCATCCTGAGGATGGAGTTTCCAAAATCAAGTGTATACTAATAAGGAAAAGCAACCAAAGCAATATTGACCATCCCATATAATTGGGAACTGTCAGACATTTTGTATCCCCATGAAGAGAATCCGAGAGCTTTTTAATTTTATTGGGGAAAGTTCTGTATTGCTAATAAGTTGTTGAGGTGTTTGGCGGTAATTCTGCAGATGGATGTACCATTTAAAACTAAAGAAAATTCAGCATTTCAGAAATGTGGAAATTTGGTAGACAAATGTTTGGTGCAGTTTGCCAAAAACACATTATTTTGTAATAGCTTTACATTTTTGAAGTGTTAATAATATGATGGGGAATGTTTCTGCAAGATAAGGCACTTGTACATACATATCTAAAAAGGAACATCTATGAACTGCTGATTTATCAGTATCATTATAGTACATTTGGTGGGCTTATTGAAGAACATCTGCTGGACAGAATTACCCTGCAAAAAATTTAAGATGCTTGGGCAGCCAGATAGTACAGTAGGAGTCTAAGTTTTCCAGTGAATAGAGTATTAGACCTGACATCATGAAGATATGAGCTCGAATTTGGCCTTAGTTGTATGACCCTGAGCAAGTCACTTAACCTCTGTCTGCCTCATTTTCGTCTTCTGTAAAATGAGAACAAAAATAGCACCTACCTCTCAGGACCATCGTGAGGATAAAATGAGATAATCTTAATCTTAAATCACCATATAAATACTAGCTATTATAATTAGTGAAAAATTATGAAAATTCTCTAGCTCAGGAACTTTGCAAATAAAGATTCTCCAGACCACAGAAGTCCAGAGGTTTCTACCTTCATACATAGCAATGTCTAGAGTTTAAAAAGATAACTATGGATGTTAATATAAACCTAAGAAACATAAGATTATATAGTACAGAGGTTTTTAACCTTTTTTATGGCATGTACCCATTTGGCAGGTGGGTGAAATCTATTGACTATTGACCTCCTTTTGAGAATAATGTTTTTAAATAATTGAAAGCAATGTTAAATTTCTATTAGAGGTTAATAAAAATAAAGATGTAATTTTTCCCCATTCAAGTTCATAGACCCCCTGAAACCTATCCATGGAATATTTGGAAGACCCAACCTTAAAAACTTCTGGTCTTCTAGAATCATTTTGTCCAGGATCATTAGTCTATGCCCCTTGAAGAAAGTTGTACTTAGTATTATCAACCAATGTACATTTTTATCAGAGACAACATATTGTACTAAAAATATTATCTAACCCTGGGCAAGTCACTTCATAAATCTGAATTTGTTTCCACTTTGATAAAGTGAGAGGTTTGCATTTGATGATCTCTAAAAGTCCTTGCAACTCAAAATGTCTATGATTCTATGATTAACTTGGTTGTATAGAAGACTACCTAAGAATCCCCAGGAATATAATTCAGTTGACCTAGCCTGTAACTACAAACAAAATTCTTACAATTCTGTGTTGGATATAGCATGGTGGCTCTCAGAGTTTCATTTTAGTTGTTTTTTTTTTTAATTAATATTGAGTATGTGAATAATCTCCCATCATGCTCTCCGTGTTTCTGTCAAACTAGAATACCAGTTTCTTGTTAGTTTCATCCCCGATCTCTCCCACTCCTGCACATTTGTATAACCTTTGGTCTGGAATATACCTCCTAATCATTTCCATTTATTAAAATTATTCTTTTCTCTTCCTTCAAGGGAAACTGGATGCCACCTCCTTCCAAAAGATGCCCTTACTTTCTCCAGCATAATGTAGAAGCAAATGGGTGACACAGTGTATAGAGTGCTAGACTTGGAGTGAGGAAAACCTGAGTTCAAATTCAGCCTCAGAGAGCAGCTAGCCTCAAGATACATGCTAGCTGTGTGACCCTGGACAAGTCATTTAACCCTGTTTACCTCAGTTCCTCATCTGTAAAAATGAGCTGGAGAAGGAAATGGCAAACAACTCCAGTATCTTTGCTAAGAAAATCCCAAATGAGGTCACAAAGAATTGAACACAACTGAAATGACTGAACAACAAAAGTCACTATGAGTGTAATGGAGAAGCCCCAAATCTTTCAGAGAGAAGTTTCCAAAAACATTAGAAAGGTGGAAAACATATAATACAATTAGCAGGAACTTTTTACAAGATAGAAACAAAGAAAAAAATAAATCCAGATAAGGCTTATATAAATCAGGCATTAAGTCTAAAACTACAATATTGCACCAATGACATCACTTAAACATCTTCTAGATTAGGATTAATGAAGGGAAATTCATAAAAATGTGGGAAGTTAATTGCTTTGGAAAAATATTAAAGCCTAATAGAATATAAAATTACAGTTAGATTACATGGAGGATAAAGTGACATGAAAGAGCTTTTTGAGGATGAGTATGGGAACATGACTGTTGCTACCAACACATGTTCCCACTCTCCTTCCAAAAACAAACAGAAAAAAAAACTGAAGAGGAGAAAAGAACTGTTGGCAAATCATTGAATTATGTTTTCTATATCTAATGCTCTCATGAAGAAAAATAGTACATATTGTCAGACTAAGTGACACCATAGGCCTTAAGTAGAGAATCACAAAATTTCATTATTGGAAGGGACTTCAAGAGCCATCTAGCCCAGTTTATTGGGGCAGCAATGGGCAGGTGGGGGTGGAGGAGTAGGGGGAAACTTCTACATTATAATCAGGAAGTAGTTATCTAGCCATTGCTTTTAGACCCTTACTGAGGTAGAACCCACTGCCCCAGAAGAAAACTCTATTTCTTCCAAAAAAGCTTGAATTTGCCTCATTTCAATTTCTACTGATTGCTCCTACTTATCAATTAATTAGTAAGTATTTAGTAAGCACCTACTATGTACCAGGCACTGTTCTGGGCACTGGGAATATTAAAGAATGAAACAATCCCTACTCACAGGAAGGTGACAGCAAGTAATAGATAAAGCATGACTATAAAGTAAATAAATACAAATAGATTCAAAATAGTTAATTAGACATAAAGTAATATTAGAGGGAGGCAATGGCAGTTAGAGACTATATTTTCTGAGGTCAGGTAAAACACATTTAATCTCTCTCTCATGTAGCAGCCTTTCCAATACTTGAAGATAGCTATTAGACCCTCCCAATTCTTCTCTTCTCCACACCAAACATTCTCCATTCCTTTGACCCACCTTCATATAACATTAACTCAAGGCCCTTCACTATCCCTAACGTTCTCTTCTGGATCTTCTCAGCTATATCATCTATGCTTCTGAAACTGTGATGTGGTTTGATTAGGTCTGAATATAGCAGGGACATCACCCCTTTGTTCCTGAAGGCCATGTATCTCTTAATGCAGACTAAGATTACACTTTCCTACTTGGCTGCTTTATTATGCTATGGATTTACATAGAGCTTCTAGTAGACTCACACCCAGTATCTGTTTCAGATGAAGTTCTGTTTAGCCATGCTTCCCCATATTATATTTGTGAAATGGATTTCTGGGCCTAAATGCAAGGCTTTACATTTATCATTTTACATTATCCAAGCAAGTTTCATCTTGCTTGTAGACAGTTACAGTGCCCCAGGGGACAGAGTGCTAGACCTGGAATGGGAAAGACTTAAGTTCAAATTTTACCTAGGATATCTGTTCGTTGTGTGACCCTGAGCAAGTCACTTAACTTCAGTTTCTTCATTTATAAAATGAGGATAATGAGAATAATGAGGGTTGTTAGGATGACAAAATAGGATGATAATTGTAAAGTGCCTTGCAAACTTTAAATGCTACATAAATGCTAGTTGTTATTGTTATTATTATTACTATTATCCTATTGGAACTGGACCAATAAAGGCATTGGCAAATGAAAAGATGAACTAGATATTTATACTTAGCATTGACAGAGTCTATTATTTCTATTCCAAAATTAAGAATGTGAAATTTGATACATTTGTGGAAATACACACTGGAATCCAAGGTCTTAATTAGTTTACCAATCAATAAATATTTAAATACCTATCTTTTGATATTTCTATGCTTTCTTGAATTTGAAAATTGTGTGGTTATTTGGAATGTGTAATTTATACCTTCATTTATAGTTATACTTGAGACTAAAAATGCTTTCTCCCATCTTTAAAATATTGGCAAGCCTTGGGGAATGGTAGAACAAATTGTGGTATATGAACGTAATGGAGTACTATTGTGCTATAAGAAATGATGAACAGGCAGACTTCAGAAAAACCTAGAAAGACTTATATGAACTGATGCTGAGTGAAGTGAGCAAAACCAGGAGAACATTGTACATAGTAACAGCCACATTATGTGATGACTAACTTTGATAGACTTATCTCTTCTTAGCAATGCAAGGATCTAGGACAACTCCAAAAGACTCTCATAATGGAAAATATTATCCACATTCAGAGAAAGAATTATGGAGTCTGAATGCAGATTGAAGCATATTATTTGCTCTCTCTCTCTTTTTGTTATTTCTTCTTTCTCATGGTTTCTCTCATTGGTTATAATTCTTCTTTACAATATGACTAATGTGAAAATAGGTTTAATATGAATGTGTATGTACAGCCTATATCAGATTGCACTCCATCTTGGGGTGGGGGAGAGAAATGATGGGGATAAAATTTGGAACTCAAAATCTTATGAAAGTGAATGTTGAAAATTAAAAATAAATAAATAAATATTTAAAAAAATATTGGCAAGCTTATGATAACTTAAACTCTCTTTTAGTCATGTTGACATATTCTACATTCAAAGTTGGTTTTCTTGAAATAAAAGAATCATTGAATCATATAGCATAAAGCAGAAAAGGATGCAGCTTCCTGATATTAGACAAGTTATCATTATTCTTTTTTATGGATGAAGAAATTGACACCAAAGAAATTAAAGTGACTTGCTCAAAGGTACAACTTACTAATTACTGCTAAGGATGATGAGTAGATAATAGATACAGAGCTGAATGGGATGGCAGAAAGGTTAAGTGACTTGAATAACAGTACAAAGCCAGTAAACAGCAGAGTTGAGAATCAAATACAGGCCCTTTGATTCTTTTCACTGAAACACACAGTAGGTCTCCTGACTTTTAGGTCAGTGCTCTTTATATTAACCAAGCAAGGGAATAAATTGATAAAACTCAAAAAGAAAAAAAAAATCCATTTTAACAAACTGCAAAGGACTATCCATATTCTTTCATTGTATGGGAATGCCAGCCAGTTTAAATTTGGCTTAATAAATGGGAATTATTTAAGGTTTGGAAATATTCTACTTAAATATATGTTTATTACTAACTAATTAACATGAGAGTTTTCTTAAACTATCTTAGTAGATTCCATCTTGGAGAAGCAATGTGGCATGGTGGATAGAGCACTGGATTTGGATCAGAAAGACCACAGTTATAATTCTAACTTAGATATTTACTAGCCTTAGGCAAGTCATTTAAACTCTCTGGGACTTGGCGTCTTCCCCTTTGTTAAAATGTGGACAAGAGGAACACTCATGTACTACAGAATTGTTTACAAGCAAGTAAGATAACAGATAGAAAGCATTTCAAAAACCTTAATGTGCTACGTAACTATAAGCTATAATTTTTGTTATTATTGTGTTGATATGATTAAGGAGAAAAAAAGGTGATTTATTTTCTCTCTTATGATGACTTAATAGAAATGAGAGGGAGGAGATTGATGACGGCTCAGTTTTTGAAAGGGTATCAATGAATTAACATAAAGTCTATTGTGGTATTTACTTCAATGTCCATCAGAAAGCCCTATCAAAACCTCAGTATAATTGTCTATGTGATTATGAATGGCAGGAAACCCAGAACTGCCATCCTTTCCATCCTGATGAGTCTTTGCAAGCCATGATATAAGTGATATGAGGCACTGTCAAAAAGAAGATGGATTCTCAATTTTGTATCCATATCTGATGCATGATAATTATAGAGAAAAGGACTTAGAATGTGTCAAAATATACTGACTGGAATATGGAGACAATTACCCAGTTAATTCAAGTCCAAGGAGTATTAGGCCTGGATTGTTAAAAAAAAATGATATCTCATGCTAATCAAATTATCCAAAAAATTACCCATCTCCCAGTTCCCTTTACCTGTCTGGATTATTGTTAAAATGTTCACAACTAAATTCAACAAAGATATTAATCATAACTAGCAACTGAAATTGGGATAAGGAGAAGAACCATTCACATAGCTATTACAGTGCTTTTTCCCAGGCCCAAGGTGATATGTGATGTGCATGTGATTTAAGATTGAATATTTTTACATGAAGAAGACACAAATCATCTCCTAGGATTTAATAGCATGACCAAGAGAAACTATGTGGACCTTCGACTGAGCAATGGTGCTGGTATTCCAGCACCTTTAGTATACTTTAGTACCTTAGTATAATTTCTAATTCAGTGAGAATTAGACATCCTAAAAAGTATGTTTAATTGCCTTCATCATTTATTGCCAACATCCTTTAAAGAAAGGTATTCTCACTAACAAAGTGATCTTATATAGGTTTTCTTTTTTTCTGAGTACTGACCAGAAATATCATTTTGAGATATTGACAGCTGTGACTTCATAAAAAGTGGCATATGCCAGAGATTCCAGAAGAACAATTCTTCTTTCCCACATTAAGATTCTCTTCACAGCAGCACACAGAAACTAAAGATTTGGGGGGTCATGATTAGCAAGCAGATTTTCCAATGTCTTTGTCATCTTCTCTGTGCACACAAGTCTGTGTCTGGATAAAGAAAGGTGATATTTGGTTTTGATATTACACATTGAAAGCATCCAGAAAAAGTGAATTATTATGGTGATGGATTAAAATGACATGACTATCCATTTATATTCATTCTGTTGTGTGCCCTGATAGCATCTTTCAAATCCCACAGAGGCTGAGAACAAACTTCACGTCTCATCCTTGAAGCTTGTTGATTTGACATTCACCTTCTTTTTTCTTTTTTTCCCACCTACACCTAAACCTCAAGTCAGCCAACAGGTACACAGATCTGTGGATATCTCTATCTCCCCCTGTATCATGTTTTTATAATACATACATATGTACATTTGTCCCTAAAAATCCACTACTACACCTGAAAAACTAAATCCTAACTGCTAAAAAAGAAAGGGAAAAAAGCTCAGGTTTTAACCCTCTTTTAATTATTCCAGGATGATTCCTAGACATATCTTTAAAGGGAAAATAACTTGGATTTTCACAATGTCATTAATTTATGATGCAGGTCCTTCCAAGCAGAGTGCTCATCTACTTGCTATATCCCCTCAACAAATTATTTCCCCCATTCTCAGTTTTGAAGAAATGAATTTGTTCCTCAGAGGACAATGGAGACAGGGTGGTCTCCCTCAAGGCTGTGGAAACAGAGGACCTGGGTTCAAATCCTACCTCTAACATATACTACCTATGTAATATTGGTCAGTTCAGTTAATCTCCCTATGACTGTCTCCTCTTCAATAAAATGAGGATGTTGGATTAAATGACCTCTGAGGTCCTTTCCAACTCTAGGTCCTATGATTTTTTTTTCTAAAAGAAGGACCAAGTATGTTCAGAAAATTTCTCCTGCAACTAACAGGTTAGCAAGGTTTTGACTTTACCAGAAAAAGCCATAGCAGGTACCATTCTACTTGGCAATGTGGAGCAACTCAAAATAGTTTATATATATATATATACATATATATATATATATATGAATTCAAATTATAATAATTCAAAATAGCAATTATTCAAGTAGAGTATATGCTCCTTGAGGGCAATAACTGTTCCTTTGTTGTTGTTGTTGTTTGTTTGTTTGTCGGGGGGAGGGCTGTGGTTTTCTCCACCCTAATCGAGGAAAACACAGCTCATCATAAGCCTCAATAATTGAAACAAAAGTGCTCTGGATATCACTCATTAAGACGAAACTATTTGTAACTGTTTTAAAATCTTTTAAGTAGTGTTCATACTGCCTGTGTCTGTGAAAGAGGAAGGTCCTTGCCAGATGAGGAAAGTCTTCTGTTATGCCTTCTGTACAGTACATTAGAAGAAAGAGCTAGCACCAAAATGAAAGACAAGAGACTTAGATTTTAGTCCCAAATTTGACACTAAATTAGCTATTTGACCTTATGCAAGTCACTTGACTACTTGGAGATTTTATTTCCTCATCTGTAAAAATGAAAGAGCTTGAAACTAAATGAGCTCTAAAATCCCTCCTACACATCCTCTTGTGCTTATTCCAAGCTATGCAGAAACATTCACTTGTCCCAAGGAGTGTTTCAACTCCAAATTAAGAAATTTAAGGTAAATTGAAAAAAGTCAACCTAAGACATAGGCTGAGGGCTAGAATAAGTAGTCATTGTAAAAGTTAAGGACTAATAAGTAGGTATTTGTTTATATTTATATTATTTATATAAACTACTATTTATATTTCTTTAAATTAGTAATATTGCAGAGGCAGAGCCAAGATGGCAGAGTAAAAGCAATGACTTGCTTGAGCTCTCCCCAAACCCCTCCAAATACCTGTAAAAATAACTTTAAACAAATTCTAGAGCAGCTGAACCCACAAAAAGACAAAGTGAAGCAAATTCCCAGCCCATGACAACCTAGTTGGTTGATAGGAAAGTTCTATTGTGCCAGGCTGATGTGCCACGCAGGCAAAGACTGGGCCTCCACAAACCTAGAGCAGTCCTCAGTGGATTGAATCAAGGGGAGCTGTGGCGGCTTCCAGATTTCTCAACCAATAGACATCGAAGACAACTTAGAAGGTCAGTAGAAAAGATCCGACTGACCACGGTGATAGAAGAGCTCAGTCCAGCCCCTGTCTCTGATATTCTAGAACCAGAAGGTAAAATAGAAATGTAGAGAATCCACCAATCACCTCCTGAAAGAGATCCCCAAAGGAAAACTTTTAGGAATATTAGAGCCAAATTCTAGAGTTTCCAGGTCAAGGAGAAAATATTGCAAACAGCCAGAAAGAAACAATTCAAGTATTGTGGAAACACAATCAGGATAATACAAGATTTAGCAGCTTCTATATTGAAGGATTAGAGGGCTTGGAATATGATATTCTGCAGGTCAAAGGAGCTAGGATTAAGACCAAGAATCACCTACGCAGCAAAACTGAGTATAATCCTGCAGGGGAAAAAAATGGACATTAAGTGAAATAGAGGACTTTCAAGCATTCTTGATGAAAAGACCAGAGCTGAATAGAAAATTTGACTTTCAAATACAAGACTCAAGAGAAGCATGAAAAGGTAAACAGGAAAGAAAAATCATAAGGGACTTATTAAAGTTGAACTGTTTCTATTCCTACATGGAAAGATGATATTTGTAACTCATGAGACCTTTGTCAGTATTAGAGTAGTTGAAAGGGGAAAAATGATATGGATAGATAGATAGATAGATAGATAGATAGATAGATAGATAGATAGAT
>NW_020947390.1:9467244-9608832 GCF_900497805.2 Vombatus ursinus
GATAGATAGATAGATAGATAGATAGATAGATAGATAGATAGATAGATAGATAGATAGATGGCACAGGGTGAGTTGAAGATGAAGGGGTGATAAAATAAAATTAAGAGGTAAGAGAAGATTATACTGGGAGAAGGAGATAGAGAGAGATAGAATGGGGCAAATTATCTCATATAAAAAGACAAGATAAAGCTTTTATAGTGGAGGGGAAACAGGGAAGGCGAGAGGGAATGAGTGAATCTTATTCTCATCAGATTTGGCTTAAGGAGGGAATAACATACACACTCAATTGGGTATGGAAATCTATCTTACCCTACAGGAAAATATGGGGGAAGGGGATAAGGGAGCGGAGGGATGATAGAAGGGAGGGCAGATTTTGGGGAAGGAGGCAATCAGAAGCAAACACTTCTGAGGAGAGACAGGGTTAAAATAGAGAATAGAATAAATGGGAGGCAGGATAGGATGAAGGTAAATATAGTTAGTTTTTCATAACATGACTACTATGGAAGTGTTTTGCATGACTACACATGTATAACCTGAATCAAGTTGCTTGCCTTCTCAGTGAGGGTGAGTGGGGATGAAGGGAGGGAGGAAATTAAATGTTAAAAACTGTTTTCACATTCAACTGGAAAATAAGATATACAGGCAATGGCGTATAGAAATCTACCCTGCCCTACAGGAAAATAGAAGGGGAAGGGGATAAGAGAAGGGGGGTGGGTGATAGAAGCGAGGGCAGATTAGGAGAAGAGGTATTCAGAATGCATGCTGTCTTGGGGTGAGGGGAGGGGCAAGAGGGAGAGAAAATTTGGAACTCAAAATCTTGTGGAAGTGAATATTAAAAACTAAAAATAAATAACTGAATAAATGTTTAATATAAAAACAATTATTACTATTGTTAAATTATTTAGATTATTTATATTTCTTTAAAACCTAAAATGATTGTGCATATGTGTGAGAAAATTTCTACTGCAATTAACAGGGAGCAAGTTTTCACCTTAATTGGAAAAAGCCATACAAGTTTCCATTCCACTTGGCAATGTTTAGCAACCCAAAATACCTTTTATATATGTGGGGGTGGCTAGGCAGTGGGTACTGGCCTGGAGTTAGGAAGACTTCATCTTCTCAAGTTCAAATCTGGTCTCAAAGCCTTACTAGCTCTGTGACCCTAAGCAAGTCATTTAACCCTGTTTGCCTCAGTTTCCTCATTTGTAAAATGAGCTAGAGAAGGGAATGGCAAACCTCTCTAGCTTCTTTGCCAAGAAAACCTCAAATGGGGCCATTAAGAGACAGACATGACTGAAAATACCTGAACCACAACAACATATATATGTGTATCATTTTAAGGTCTACAAAGTACTATCAGTCATTTTGTCCTACTATATTCATGTCTACTTAAAACTATATTTATCTTTTAATATCAACCCAGATATCATCTCTTCCATGAGGCCTTCTCTGAAATACCCAACATGAAATTCATCTTCCTGTGAACTCTCATACTACTTTACTTGTACATCTGTCACATTCTATTATTTATGATAGTTTTCTGTGTCCGTCTTATCTCCTTCTAAAATACCAACTATTCGACTAGGAGACTATGTCTTACTTATGTGTGTATATGCTCTAAAATTTGGTGGGAAGTTGAGCCCAATCAATGCTTATTTAAAATGTATTCTTGTTAATTTACAAAATGGGAGAAATAATCCCTTACTGTTACATAAGTATGTCACAGAATTCCAGAATCTCAGAGTTAGATAAGACCTCAGAAGATTTCTAGTCTAATCTGTATCTGAATAAAAATCCATTTACAGTGACCACAGCAATCTGTCACTACTTGAAAACTTCAAATAATGGGGAACTCATTACTCGATAGGGAAGTCATTCTGCTTTCTTATAAATAGAAATGCTAATGATTTATGTGGGTTTATTTTGTATCCTGCAATTTTGCTAAATTTATTAATAATTTCAGGTAGTTTTTAGTTGATTCTCTATGATTTTCTAAGTATAACATCATATCATCTGCAAAGAGTGATCATTTTGTTTCCTCATTGCCTTTTCTAAATCCTTCAATTTCTTTTTCTCTTATTGCTATAGCTAATATTTTAGCACAATATTAAATAATGGAGGTGATAATGGGCATACTTGCTTTACCCCTGACTGTATTGGGAAAGCTTCTCACTTATCCCCATTACAGATAATGTTTGCTGATGGTTTTAGAAAAATATTACTTATCATTTTAATGCAAGCTCCATTTATTCCTATGTTCTCAAGTTTTTTTTTTAATAGGAATGGGCGCTGTATTTTGTCAAAGGCTTTTTTCTGCATCTATTGAGATAATCATATGTGTTGGCTTTGTTATTGATATGGTCAATACTGTAGGATTTGGGGTTTTTAATTCTTTCTGCTAACCACTTTTACTATATGGACGAGTTCATCACATTCACATTTATAGTTATAATAACTATTTCCCTCCATACTATTTTCCCCTTCTCTCTCTCTCTCTCTCTCTCTCTCTCTCTCCCTCCTTGCCAAATGTTTTCTTTCTGATCACTTCCTCCCCCAATATACTCTCTGTTTTATCAGTCCTCCCTCCCTTTTCTATTATCCCCATGCCTTTTTAATTCCTTACAGGGGAAGATAGATTTCTATATCCAACTGAATATATGCTGTTCCCTCTTTGAGCCAATTTTGGTAAGAGTGAGGTTTAAACTTTGCTCACCGCTCCCCCCACCCCATCTTCCTATCCTTATACTACCTCTTTCATGCCTCTCTTATATGGGAGAATTTACCCCATTCAACCTCACTCCTCCTTCTTCCAATGTAATTTTCTTTCTCATCCCTTTATTTTGTTCTTTGGGGTATCATCCCATCAAAGTCATATATCCACACCTTTTATATACATATACTCCTTCTAATTGTTCTTATGTAATGAAGTTAAAAGTTACAAATGTTATCTTGCCATATAGAAATATAAAAAGTTTAAACTTATTGAATTTCTTATGTTTTCTCTTATTTCTTTTTTAACCTTTTTATGTTTCCCTTGAGTCTTATATTTGGAAATCAATTTTTTTTTAAATTCAGCTATGATCTTTTCATTATAAATACTTGAAAGTTCTCTATTTCATTAAATATTCATTTTTCCCCCAAAAGATCATATTCAATTTGGCTGGGTAGGTGATCCTTGTTTGTAATCCTACCTCCTTTGCCTTCCATATTCCTATATTCATATTCCTAGATCTCTAGTTCTTTAATGTGGAAGCTGCCAAATCCTGCATAATCCTGATTGTAGCTCCACAATATTTGAATTGTTTCTTTTGGGCTGCTTGCAATACTTTCTGCTTGACTTGTAAACTCTGAAATTTGTCTATGATGTCCCTGGAAGTTTTCATTTTGGGATCTCTTTCAGGCAGAGATAGGTAAGTTCTTTCAATTTTTTTTTTTTTTGCTCTCTAGTTCTAACATATCAAGGCAGTTTTCTTTGATAATTTCTTGAAAGATGTCCAGAGTTTTGATTTTAATCATGGCTTTCATATAGTCCAATAATTCTTATATTATCTCTCCTGGGTCTGTTTTCTAGATCATTTGTTTTTCCAATGAGAAATTTCACATTTTCTTCTATTTTTTCTACTTTTTTATTTTGTTTTATCATATCTTGATATCTCAAAGAGCCATTAGTTTCCACTTGTTCAATTCTAATTTTTTAAGGAATTATTTTCTTTAGTGAGCTTTTGTACTTCCTTTTCCATTTGGCCAATTCTATTTTTAGAAAGTTATTTTCTTTGGTAAATTTTTGATTATCTTTTCCCATGCTATTGACTCTTTTCTCATGATTCACTTGCATTACTCTCATTTCTTTTCACAATTTTTCTTCTACTTCTCTAATTTGCTTTTTAAAATTCTTTTTAAAGTTCTTTTAGGAATTCTTTTTTGGGTCTGAGACCAAAATATATTTTTCTTTGAGGCTTCACATGCAGCCATTTTGATACTATTGCCTCTTCTTAGTTCATGCCTTGATCATGCCTATCACCATAGTAACTTTCTATAGTCAAGTTCTCTTTTTTGTATTTTTTTGTTGTTCATTTTTTCTGTCTTTTTTTGTGACTTGGTGTTTTTATGTGAGAGTTGGACTCTTGTCCCATACTGTCCCAAGCTTTTTGTGCTGGGGCTCTGAGTCTTACTGCTGGCTTTCACTAGGCTTCAGGGTTTAGCTGCTTGCTTTCTTTGAAGGGTAGGCTTCCCTTCTGGCTTGTGCTGAGGGATGGGGCCTCCCCTTGAGTTTGGAGTTTAGCTGCTGACCTGCTCCAGGGTTGGGGCCTTGCTACTGGGTTGTTATGGTAACAGAGTCTTTCTGGTAGCTGGACCTGGAAGAGGGTTCTTATTGCTGGGCTGCCCCAGGGATGGGTCCCTGCCTGTGGAAACTCAAGGACTCTGCTAGCAGGCCATGGAGGAGTAATTTTGTTGCTGATCTGACCCAAGGGGTACTGCTGTTGGGTTGCTGTGGAAACAGCATCTCTCTGCTAGTAGGCCCCAATCTCAGGGTCTTCAGCCTTGGGGTGGGGTTTCACTACTGGTCATCAATGGGGTCAAGGCCTTACTGGTGGCTGATGCTCAGATTGGGTTGCTGGGGTGGGGCCTTGCTGCTCTGCATAGACTGCTCACTTCCCTAGGAGGCTGCTAATTTGCAGGAGGGCAGGGACTAGGTGGTGTATTGCCCCAGGCTTGAAGCCTTCCTGCAGGACCACTGCAAGCGAAGCTGGCTGTTGCTGTTCTTGGACATTATTTCCCTCTCATCCCAGTGAGACAGACCTTTCCTGTTATGCTGGTAAGCTGCTTCCCTGCTCCTAGCTCAATTCTGAAGTAGTTTCCTAGTTGTTTGGAGGGGGATTTTGGGAGGGTTTCAGAGGGTTCTTCCTCCATCTGCCATCTTAGCACTGGAAGTCTGTCCTCATTTAAAAGATGATATAAACTAAGATTTAGAAAAGTTAAGGGCATTGTTCATGGGCGCACAGTTAAGTCTTCCCGATTCCAAGTCCAGCACTCTATTACACTGTGCTGCCTTGTAAGAGTTCATGAGCCTAAGCAGATCAGCTAAGAGAAGAGGATTTGGATGAAATATATAAAAACCTCATAAACAACAGCTTTCTTGCAAGATCTTTTGTGACATCCAAGAAAGATCTGTGGGATTATATATTACCTACATCAATTCTTCACTAAAGTTCTACTCTGATATTTCATCATAATGTAGAAGGGATCCTGGATTCTCTAAGGTTATGTCCCTGATAGGTCCCATTGACATGACATTCAATTTGGGATCTTTGGTATTATATGTCATCTAGGGACCAGCCTAGCTAAATTTGTAAAGGCTAATCACCAGAAGTTTTGCCACAGGGTTCTGAATTGGGAGTGAAGTTATGGTGGAGCATAGCAATGAATAGAAGCCATCTGTTAAAGCATGGAGGGGATCTTATCTCCATAGGTCAAATATCCACACCAATGAAATGGTTCATGGATC
The DNA here is from genome assembly GCF_900497805.2 of Vombatus ursinus. Taxonomy (NCBI): domain Eukaryota; kingdom Metazoa; phylum Chordata; class Mammalia; order Diprotodontia; family Vombatidae; genus Vombatus; species Vombatus ursinus. Next base: position 9,472,751 of record NW_020947390.1, read on the forward strand.
CTTGAGGTAATGAAATATATATTCCCATTAATGTATTAGTGATTTTTAACTAACATATATTGTAATATTTATCTTTAAGCCAATAGGGTCAGAGTCCTAATCCTTTTTTCTGTATCTGGAGCTCAGTTCACCTCTCCAGTTCTGGTCAAATTGTTCTAAAATTTGCCTGTGAAGGTCTCTTTGAAGAGAGAATGAGTAATAGCCTAAAGCTAGCTGCTGAGTTCTGAGGGTTGCTCAGCTGTGAAAGTCCTTTAAAGATGCTGAGCACTAAAAATGATTCTGAATGAACATCCTATTTTTATTTCACCACACTTGGGATAGGAAATTCATCATCATGTACTGTTGGAAAGGGAGTCTATATGTTTTCATTTTCCTAATCCTTTGCTTTCTTTAAGGGATTGTGTTTTTCCTTTATAGCCAACAGGTGTTAGCACCACAACAAGGGCAATGATTTAGTATAGAATCTAACTTATCTCTCCTAATTGTGGGGAAAGCTGGTTATTTGTAATTGTTTACTTGTCCCATATGGATAATTAGAAAATTAATTTCCTTCTGTGCTGTATATTCCCTTTAATCAATAGAACAACAATTGAATTCCTTTCCAAAGAGCCACTTTGATTTATCCTATCACTTTGGTCATTTACTGAACAACTCACTTTTAAAAGTTTATTTAGGGCTGGAGGAGATGGGAAAAGTGTAAAGTGCTATAAATAGCACAAAATGTCCACTGAAGATATACCAAAGAATGGGCATCTTCAATGTACAGATTAAAAAAGAAAGGTTGTTTTTTTCTGTCAGTAGTCTTCATCAAAAGGCATACAAAAGTTGTTCATCAGACCAAATGAAATTAAGTGAGCTGGGCTGTATTTTCATATGCAAACATTAAAACGAGAGGTAACCTTAAGGCCATTTTATTTGTCTTCCACAGCTTTACAGAGCAGTATTTCCCTATTCTGTTTTCTAGTTATCTTTTGTACTCATATAAAACCTTCCTCTAAAGGAATGAAAGCATCATTTAACCTAGAAGATAATTATGTCAAACATATCACAGATAAGATAGTAGAGGAATTGTATCTGTGGTTCCATTGGTATAGAGAACTCTCAGGTGAGGAAATGCCTTTCTCTATAGCTTATAGTTATAGAAAGTTGCCTGGAACACTGAAAGGTTAAGTGACTTGCTCATGGTTGCACAGCCAGTTCTTAGCAGAGGGAGAACTTGAACTCAGGTCCTCTTGGCTTCCAAGCTGCCTCTCTCACAGATAAAAGACAATTTTTGCCTGCTCTCAGTACTTCATTTTTCTGCTACGTGTTGAACTTCCCTTAGCTTACAGACACCTCCAAAGAAGACCAGGTAGTGGTACAGCTCAGTAGCTCAGTGGATAGAGCTCTATTCCTGCTGTTTGGAAGATCTAGGTTCAAGTCTAGCCACAGATATTTGCTAACTAACTGTGTGACCCAGGGAAAGTCAATGATCCTCTGCCTCAGTTTCCTCATTTGTAAAATGGGATAACAATAGCAAGCACCTACCTCTCAGAGGTATTACAAGAATAAAATGAAATAATATTTGCTAAATACTTTGAAAAATTTAAAGTGCTATATAAACGCTTATTATTATTGTGGTAGTTGCTATTGTTATGGGAAGAGACAGGAAGGAAGGTAAAAATTAATTATTTGGTCACAAATCAAGTCAGTCACACTCATCTTAACAGTATTACAAAGTGTTGCCTCTTACACCTAGCCAACCAATAGGGAGGTTTTCCCTAACAAGGTTTTCATTACAAAATCTTTTTTCTAGCACTACAGTTCACATATTAGACAAGTGAAACATCTATTAATTTATTACAAGACTTCTGGAATTTGAAGAGATTTATAAAACAAAGATTAGATTGATATGATTATGTATGAAATGCATGTGTTTTTTTTAATTGTGAAATTTCTTGAAAAGATTGCCAAATTACAGTGTGTGTCAGCTGCCTTGCCTCCTGCTGTTCTGGAGGGTTCCAGTCCTTCCAATCATACCAGTCTATGACACGCTGTGCATGAAGTTTTACATCCTCACTGAAGAGTGTCAGGAAAAAGAGAAGATTGTATTAGTATATACCTTTCACAAGGTTAAAGAAGCATATTATTCATCACAAACTTTTTTTTCTTTTTTATAATGGTCTTCAATCATTTCTTCAAATGGGTTTTAGTGCCAATTTTTTGGCATGAAAGCTAAAGGCAAATTTAATTCTTGAAATAAGTTCAAGACTAAGCACAAATGATACAATTAGATAGAGGTCAACAAGAAAGAACCTTTTATAATGTGAAACATTCCTTGACATTCTTTCTAATGTCTTGAAAAATAAATTTGCAAATTAAACTTTTGAAATTGTTTCCAAAATTAAGTATTTCTATTTAAATACGCAATATGCTATATCTTCATGTATGCATGTATTCTATGCTATACTGAAGCTTCCAAAGTCCTTGGACAGGGCCATAACTTAATCTTCTCTCTGAAGAATGGCATTGTCCCATCATCATTTCTATGAAAGTTCTTAAACATTCCTGATGAAGACATGTTCCTTTGATTATCGTATTCTGGAAGTATATTTGTAGTTTTGTAACCTTGATCTCCAACTTGCCAATAAATGACCATTACTACAAATTTCCTGATCAGTATTACCTTGTCCTGAGCCTCCTGCCCATCTATCTTTATGCATGCAGAGTTTTCCCTAGTTTCACTTGACCTCCACTGTCATTTTCAGTTGCCATCCTATATCCAATCTGAGGGAAATCACTTAAGTCTTCAGACCTCAGTTTCTTTGTCTACAAAATAGAGGATTATGAAAGATGATAATAACAATAGTTAATATTTACAAAGGGTTTTTAAAGTTTGTAAGGCACTTTACATATATCATCTCATTTGAGCCTCATAGTGTTAGGTCGGTGCTATTATTATCCTAATTTTACAGATGAGAAAACTAAGGATGAGAGAGGTAAGGTGACTTGCCCAGAGTCATGCAGCTAAGGCAAGATTCCAACTCAGGTCTTCCTGGCTCCAAGTCCAGCATTCTCATCCCTTATCCCAAGATGCTTCTACATAATTTGTAAGGTCTGTTCTGGATCTAAAATCATGTGTTTTCATGATCTTTCTTCCTGGGAAAATTTTCTAACTAGGTTTTCAACACCTGTCAACTCTACTTCTTCACCACTAACTTTTCCCTTCATTCTGTGAAAACAAGCTTCTATCAATCATGTAACCAGAAACACATTCACAAAATAACCTGTGGAAACCTACTCATGGAAAAATCCAATGATCTCTTCTTTAATATGGCAGGGATAGTATAAGAATACCCTTCTGCCTAATGGCCTACCGTTAGACACTAGGTTAAGAGACTTAAGTTCTAATCCCACAACTGAAATAAGTTAGCTATATGACATTGGTAGCAAGTCATTTAATGCTAGGCCTCAGTTTCTTCATCTTTAAAGTGAAGGGGGTAGAGCTAGATGATCTTTAAAGTTCCTTTTAATTTTGTGATTCTGTGCCTTTTTTTCTCTTCACAGACAGTAATGCTTCAGATCCTGTCCTCTGAACCATCATACTCTCCCTGTTCTCATGAGATTTCTAAAGGTGTTAACCTTATCACCTATACTGCCTTCTTCTCCCATTAACTATTTTTTTATGAAGGCTCAGTATATGTCCTTTTATACTTTCCTCCTCTTGAGGAGTTGGTAATTTCAATTACCCCCTCTACACAGTGACTCACAATACTGATTTCTCACACCCTCTTCAGTACCATATTTCTTGCTGTCTACAGAATATAACCACTTGAATGGCCTGCTGTGTATTGACTTCTCCCAAAAACTTCCAGTCTTCTCAACTCCATGAGCATAGTTCCCTAGCTTCAAAAATGCATATACTTAAAGAACATTAGAATTCAGGAGACTTCAGCTTCCGGGAGCCAAGATGGCGGAGTAAAAAGGTAGTCGCTCTCACCCTCCCCTATCAACCTCTGAAAACCCAGAAAATATCACCCCAGAAAATACCCTGGAACAGCTGAACCAGAAGAAAGATGGGGTGCAGCAGTGCAGTAGCCCAGGTAGCTAGAGGCATTAACGGGAAAGGCCCCTCTTACCCTGGGGGAAGGGAAGCAGTAAGAAACAGGAATTCCCTAGCCAGCTAGAGGAAAGACCTACTTTAGCACATGAGGAGGAGATTCTGATGCCTTGGCATCCTACAGCAAACGGGTCTCCCAGTACCTCAGCAAAAATAAGGGAAGCAGCACAACAAAGGGCCCGAGGAGGATAAGCACCCGGCAGCATTTGTCTGAAAGGAGCTGAAGAAAGCAACCTAGAGATGCCAAAAAGTTCCAGCCTTGTTGATTCCAGCCCAACACCAGGTAAGCTGTCAGAACCCTACAGCCTCCAACTGCCAACCAGGAGAAGATCCCAAAGCCCAGGTGGTTGAGCAGGCAAACACCAACAGCTGTACCTCCGAGTACCTCAGTGAGGGTGGGGTAACTGGTGGAAACCAGCTCAGAAAACCACCAGGTGCCTCAGCATTCTACACCAAAGAAGTCTCCCAGTGCCTCAACAGAAATAAGGGAGGCAGCACTGCAAGGGGCCTGAGGCAGGTAAACACCTGGCAGCACTTACCTAAAACGAGCTAAACAAAGCTAAAGGAAAGGAACAGCAGGCAACCTAAATTTACCTGAAAGTCCCAGCCTTGCTTATTCCAGGCCAACACCAGATAAGCTGCCAGAACCCAGCAGCCTCCAACTGACAACATAAGAGGCCCCAACTCCCAAAGCCAGTGACCAAGACCTAGGCTTCCAACACAAGAAGCTTGGGACACTGCCTTCTGATCCCCAGCAGGAGAGCTTAATCTCTTTAAATGCCAGGGAATAAAGAAACACCATGAGTAAAAAGAAATGTACAATAGATTCTTATTATGAGAAGAGTGAAGCTCAAGGCAGAAATTCTGAAGAGGACAACACTGTCATCAAACCCACATTTGCAACATCAACAGGGAATATGTACTGGTCTGAAGTCCAAAAAGCCTTCTTAGAAGAACTCAAGAAGGATTTTAAAAGTCAAATGAGAGAGGTAGAGGAGTCCTTTAAAAGTACAATTGGCCAATTGGAAAAAAAAGTAAACTGAAGAAAACAAGTCCCTAAAACACACAATTGGCCAATTGGAAAAAAGTACAATGAAGAAAATAAAACTCTTAAAAACACAATTGACCAACTGGAGAAGAAAGTACAAATCTAACAAAAAAACAATATGTTAAAAATTAGAATTGAACAAATGGAAACTAATGACTATGAGAGAGCAAGAATCAGTCAAACAGAAACAAAAACGTGAAAAAAATAGACGAAAAACTAAAATACCTCATGGGTAAAACAACTGACCTGGAAAATCGATCCAGGAGAGACAATTTAAAAATTATAGGCCTACCTGAAAGTCATGATGAAAAAAAGAGCCTGGACAACATCCTTCAGGAAATCATAAAGGAAAACTGCCCTGAAGTCCTAGAACCTGAAGGTAAAATAACTATAGAAAGAATCCATCACTCCCCACCTGAAAGAGATCCCAAATTGAAAACATCAAGGAATATAATAGCTAAATTCCAAAATTACCAGATTAAAGAGAAATTACTGCAAACAGCCAGAAAGAAACAATTTAAATATCATGGAACCACAGTCAGGATTACACAGGACATTGCAGCCTCTACATTAAAAAAACCATAGGGCATGGAACATGATATTCCATAAGGCAAAGGAGCTTGGAATGCAGCCAAGGATTAACTGCCCAGTGAAAATGAGCATGATTTTTCAGGGAAGGAGATGGATATTCAATGAAATAGGGGACTTCCAAACATACCTGATAAAAAGACCAGAGCTCAACAAAAAATTTGATCTTCAAGTACAAGATTCAAGAGAAACATAAAAAGGTAAATGGGACAGAAAGATACAATAGGTTGTTAATAAGGGCAAAATGTTTACATCCCTACAAGGGAAGATGACATTTGCAACTCTTGAGAACTGTATTGTTATTATACCATGTTAAAGGAGTATACATAAAGGGGGTGGATATAAGTTGACTTTGATGTAATGATAAAAAAAAATTTAATCAAGTGGGTTAAATGGATCCAAGTAAGTGGATCAGTCTGAGCTAAGAAAATGTACTGAGAAAGGAGGAGGCAGACAAGGGTAAATTACATTACAGGAAAAGACACAAAAACCTATTGGAGCAGAGGTAAAGAAGGGAGGGGGATGAGCATTGTTTGAACCTTACTCTCATCAGATTTGGCTCAAGAAGGGAATAACATAATCAGTTAGGTATAGAAATCTAACTTGCACTATAGGCAGTAGAAGGCAAAAGGGGAAAGAAAAGGGAGGGGGGGATAGAAGGGAGGGAAGAAGCAGTAAGGGTAAAGGGGAAGAAAAGGGAAAGGGATAATAGAAGGGGGGTGGGGCCGAAGGAGGTGCTGGTCAAAAACAAAACACTAGTGGGGGGGGAGAAAGGAGAAAGAAAAGCATAAACAGGGGGAAAAAAAGGATGGAGAAAAAGACACAGATAGTAATCATAACTGTAAATGTGAATGGGATGAACTCTCCCATAAAACGGAAGCTTATAGCAGATTGGATTAAAAACTATAATCCTACAATACGTTGTTTACAGGAAACACATTTGAAAAAGAGCAACACATACAGGGTAAAGGTAAAAGGCTGGAGCAAAATATATTATGCTTCAGCTGAAGTAAAAAAAAAAAAGCAGGGGTAGCAATCCTGATCTCAGACAAAGCAAAAGCAAAAATAGCTTTATCAAAAGAGATAAGGAAGGAAACTACATCCTGCTAAAAGACACAATAGACAATGAAGTAATATCATTACTAAACATATATGCACCAAATGATACAGCATCCAGATTCTTAGAGGAGAAGTGTAGGGAGTTACAGGAAGAAATAGACAGCAAAACTATACTAGTGGGGGACCTCAACCTCCCCCTCTCTGAACTAGATAAATCTAACCACAAAATAAATAAGAAAGAAGTTAAGGAGGTGAATAGAGCATTAGAAAAGTTAGGTATGATAGACCTGTGGAGAAAACTGAATGGGGATAGAAAGGAATATATTTTTTTCTCAGCAGTACATGGCACATACACAAAAATTGACCATGTAGTAGGGCATAAAAACCTCACAATCCAGTGCAGAAAGGCAGAAATAGTAAATGCATCCTTTTCAGATCATGATGCAATAAAAATTACATGTAATAAAGGGCCATGGAGAGATAGACTAAAAAATAATTGGAAAAAAAATCTAATCCTAAAAAATGATTGGGTCAAACAACAAATCATAGAAACAATAATTTAATTCAAGAGAATAACAATAATGAGACAACATAACAAAACTTATGGGATGCAGCAAAAGCAGTTCTTAGGGGAAGTTTTATATCTCTAAATGCTTATATAAATAAAATAGAAAAAGAGGAGATCAATGAATTGGGCATACAACTAAAAGAACTAGAAAAAGAACAAATTAAAAATCCTCAATTAAGCACCAAATTAGAAATATTGAAAACCAAAGGAAAAATTAATAAAATTGAAATTAAGAAAACTATTGAACTAATAAATAAAACTAAGAGCTGGTTTTATGAAAAAATCAATAAAATAGATAAACCTTTTGTGAATCTAATTAAAAAAAAGAAAGAAGAAAACCAAATTACTAGTATCAAGAATGAAAAGGGTGAAACTACCACCAAGGAAGAAGAAATTAAAACAACAGTTAGGAATTATTTTGCCCAACTATATGCCAACAAATTTGGCAATTTTAGTGAAATGGATATATATTTACAAAAATATAAATTGCCCAGATTAACAGAAGAGGAAGTAAAATACTTAAATAACCCCATCTCAGAAAAAGAAATTGAATAAGTCATTGATGAACTCCCTAGGCAAAAATCTCCAGGGCCAGATGGATTTACATGCGAATTCTATCAAACATTTAAAGAACAATTAATTCCAATACTATATAAACTATTTGGTAAAATAGGTAAAGAAGGAATCTTACCAAATTCTTTTTATGATACAAATATGGTGCTGATACCTAAACCAGGAAGGGTCAAAACAGAGAAAGAAAATTATAGACCAATTTCTCTAATGAATATAGATGCAAAAATTTAAAACAAAATATTAGCGAACAGCAACTTATCACATGAATAATACACTATGACCAGGTAGGATTTATACCAGGAATGCAGGGCTGGTTCAATATAAGGAAAACTATCAGCATAATCCATCATATCAACACCAAAACTAACAGGAACCACATGATCATTTCAATAGATGCAGAAAAAGCTTTTGACAAAATACAACACCCATTCCTATTAAAAACACTAGAGAGCATAGGTATAAATGGAGTCTTCCTTAAAATAATAAATAGCATCTATCTAAAACCTTCAGCAAGCATAATATGTAATGGGGACAAGTTAATAATATTTCCAATAAGATCAGGGGTGAAACAAAGATGTCCATTATCACCACTGTTATTCAACATCATACTGGAAAAGTTAGCTTTAGCAATAAGAGAAGAAAAAGACATTGAAGGCATTAGAATAGGCAAAGAAGAAACAAAGCTATCACTCATTGCAGATGACATGATGTTATACTTAGAGAATCCCAGAGAATCAAATAAAAAACTACTTGAAATAATAAACAACTTCAGCAAAGTTGCAGGCTATAAAATAAACCCACATACATCATCGACATTTCTATATATTACCAACAAAGCCCAACAGCAAGGGATAGAAAGAGAAATTCCATTTAAACTTACTATAGACATTATAAAATATTTAGGAGTCTACCTCCCAAAACAAGCCCAGGAACTCCATGAACACAATTACAAAATACTTTTCACGCAAATAAAATCAGATCTAAATAATTGGAAAAACATCAGTTGCTCATGGGTAGGCCGAGCTAATATAATAAAAATAACAATTCCTCCTAAGCTAATTTACTTATTCAGTGCCATATCAAACTACCAAAAAATTATTTTATAGAGTTAGAAAAAATAATAACAAGATTTATTTGGAAGAACAAAAGGTCCAGAATATCAAGAGAACTAATGAAAAGAAATGCAGGGGAAGATGGCCCAGACATTCCAGATCTTAAATTGTATTATAAAGCAGCAATCATCAAACTGCTTGGTACTGGTTAAGAAATAGAGTTGTGGATCAGTGGAATAGGTTAAGTATGCAAGACACAGTAGTCAATGACTATAGTAATATATTATTTGATAAACCCAAAGACCCCAGCTTCTGGGAAAAGAACCCACTCTTTGAAAAAAACGGTTGGGAAAACTGGAAAAGAGTATGGCAGAAACTAGGCATAGATCAAAATCTCCCACCATATACTAAAATAAAGTCAAAATGGGTTCATGATTTAGATATAAAAGTTGATACAATAAGCACACTGAGAGAGCAAGGAATAGTTTACCTGTCAGATCTATGGAGAACAGAAGAATTCATGACCAAACAGGAGATAGAGAACATTACAAAAAGCAAAATAGATAATTTTGATTACATTAAATTGAAAAGTTTTTGCGCAAACAAAGCCAATGCAACTAATATTAGAAGGAAGGTAGAAAATTGGGAAAGAATTTTTACAACCAGTCTCTCTGATAAGGGCCTCATTTCTAAAATATATAGAGAATTAAGTCAAATCTATAAGAATACAAGCCATTCCCCAATTGATAAGTGGTCAAAGGATATGAACAGACAGTTCTCAGATGAAGAAATTAAAGCCATCTATAGTCATATGAAAAAAATGCTCTAAATCACTATTGATTAGAGAAATGCAAATCAAAACAACTCTGAGGTACCACATCACACCTATCAGAATGGCCAACATGACAAAACAGGAAAATGATAAATGTTGGAGAAGATGTGGGAAAATTGGAACACATGCATTGTTGGTGGAGTTGTGAAATGATCTAACCATTTTGGAGAGCAATTTGGAACTATGCCCAAAGGGCTATAAAAATGTGCATACCCTTCGACCCAGCAATAGCACTTCTAGGGTTATGTACCAAAGAGATCACACAAATGGGAAAAGGACCTACCTGTACAAAAATATTCATAGCAGCTCTTTTTGGGGTGGCAAAGAATTGGAAATTGAGAGGATGCCCATCATTTGGGGAATGGTTCAGCAAGTTGTGTTATATGAGTGTGAGAAGGATGTTGGGATGGTTTGGTTTCCCCTTTTGTAACACAGTGGATTGAGTTCTGAACTTGGAGTCAGTAAGACCTCAGTCCAAAACCCACCTCTGACACTCACTAGCTGTATGACTGAGCAAATTACATCTTCTCCGAACCTCAGTTTCTTCATTTAGAAAATGAGGAGAGTAAGACTAGATGGTCTCTACGGTCCCTTCCAGCTCTAAATCTATCATCTTATGATCCTATATCCTGTTTGTCCAGAGACACAGAGGACAATTGCCCTTGGATTCCCTCCTTTCCCAAGATACACGGTACTCCTATTCAAAGCTATATCCTTCCACATCTTGGGATACAGGAGGGAAGAGGAATTCAAGCCCAATTACAATCACAGTTAAATTAGCTTCTGTGATCCTCTCACCCACCTGAATCTTCCCTGGGTAGAGATTGTGATACTTATGTCTGATAATAATAGCCAACCTCCAGAGTGATTACCCACCTGAAGTTTCAAGTACTACAGTCTTTCGCTAGATTCTTAATTCAAATTAGTAGCAGACCCTGGGCAAGGCATTTAATCCTGTTTGCTTCAGTTTCCTCATCTTTAAAATGAACTGGAGAATAAAATGGCAAACTGCTCCAGTATCTCTAGCAAGAAAACCCCAAATGGGTCACAAAGATTTGGATACAACTAAAAGAACTCAACAACAACAACTGTGTTCTCATAGACTCTTATTCCCTTAAATGTATTCACCTTCTCTATGAACTTCTGTTTATCTCATAGTTAAGAAGGTTTAAGAAAGTAATCACAAAACTTCATTGCAGAAATAATGCCACTGGCAAAAAAAAAAAATAAAGCCCTATCGTAGAGAAATAGAAAGATAATGCATAAAATTGGTCAAATAACTGAGTCATTAAGGAATCGGCCTCATCATCATTATTTTAGCAATCGGGTTTTGAACAAGAAATCAGATAGAAATATGGAGAAAGACTGTAACTAACCTCTTTAAGACTCTGCATCTACAAAAGTCAAGCATTAGGCTCCAAATAAAGGCACCCACAAATTTTCCTGCCCACGGTTAAACAAATTTTATTCATGATAAATTCTTCTTTAATGTATGCTTAAAATATACTTCCTAAAAGCATTTAAATAACATTGCCAAAATCATATCTAAAGCCTTTAAAAGGCTGTCTGAGACATAATATCATGAAGATGCCCTCACTTATGACCAAAAACATGGAGAGCCCTGATAAGTGGAGACCACCAATTATGTATTTATAAACATTGAAAAACTATTTTGGCTTAGACGTTTGACTGAACACAAAACTTGAAAAGTCCAACTGAACAAAAGTATTAAATAATGTGGAATTACAAATAAAACCCCTGATTATTTGGAGGATGAGTAATCCAAAAAACAAATCCTGGTTTCATTGTTGCTTCTGTTGTTTTCTCTGATAGTGGGACTAGCTACATTGAAGACACTTTGAAATTTTGCCAAGAAGTGGCAGAGACATTGTTCAAAAGAAAAATGTTGAGGAATCCTTTCTGAAGAAAATTAGGTATTTGAATTTGTAATTCCAAGTAAATTAACCTTGGTTAAGGATTATTTCTTTAAAATATTCTTATAAAACAAAAAAACAGCATTTACAGAAAGTGTTTTATCGAAACTACATAATTGAGAAGAATAAAGTGGGGATATGAAAGTGGAAATGTCCTACATGAAGACAATTTATAGCAGCCCAAAGTATGCTGTGTTTCCATGGAGAGGTAAATAGAGCAATGTGGGTGAGTTCATGTATCATAAATTAATTCAGACATAATTAAAGAACTTGGGCTGTGCCAACATGATGCCAAAACAATGATTTAAATAGAGAAAAAATTCAAGCAATCAATTCCATTTTCACTCTTCTACATAACGAGTTTTAAGTTTGTTTTTTTCACTGAATTTACAAAAACAAGCACTTGTACACACAGCCTTAACTATAGCATCAATCTGGAATCATGATTATTTTAAATGAATATTTAATCTGCTAACATATGAGACTTGGCAGTAGTTAAAATGTCTAGATGAAAAACAAGACAATATATTCACCTAAAATAAACAAAACCCATGAGAATAGAAGCTATTTTATTTGATAAGAAAAAATACAACTAATTCAATTACATACACATGAATATATGTGTCGATGTACACATTTACATGTATTTTGTTGTTCAGTCATTTCAGCTGTGTCCAACTCTTCACGACCGCATTTGATGTTTTCTTGGCAAAGATACTGTAGTGGTTTGCATTTTGCTTCTCTAGCTCATTTTGCAGATGAGGAACTGAGGTAAACGAGGTTAAATGACTCACCCTGGGTCACACAGCTAGTAAGTGTTTGAGGCCAGTTTTGAACTCACAAAGTCTTCCTGACTCCAACATACCATCCACTGTACCACCTACCTGCCCCATACATATGTATGTCTGTATACACACATGCATATATGCATGCACACATTTGTATGTACATGTGTATGCATGCATACCTGTATGCATTTGTGTATATATGCCTGTGTGTGTGCATACCTATACCCAAGGCTTTGTACTTGAATAGAAAATAGAAAAAGAATTTACTATTTACATTTGTTCTAAAGAAGTAGCTTTGGCATTATTGTTCATTGGTAGTTGCTTTTATTGGGGCGGCTAGGTTGCACAGTGGATAGAGCACCAGGCTTAGAGTCAGGAAGACCTAAGTTCAAATACAGTCTCTGACACTTACTGTGTGACCCTTGGTGAATCATATATGACTCAGTTTCTTCTAACATAAAATGGACATAATGACAGAACCTACCTCTCAAGATTTTTCCGAGGATCAAATGAGATAGTGTATGTAAAGCATTTTGCATAGTGCTGTCACATTGTAGGTACTACATAAATGTTGTTGTTGCTGTTGTTATTTTATTCATTGAGACTTATTTTCCCAAGAAATATTTCTAAATATATCTTTTCCAACCCCAGTTCCTCAGGAGCCTCTTCCAAGATTTATTTAATTTCTAAAAGTTCAAGAGTTGTTTTCATCAATCTTAAAAATCACTATTTATACTCATTTTTATTCAAACAGAAATCTATATGCATGCTCAGTGAAAGTATTCTAGGAGGCAATGGGAAATAGAGATGCAGATATGTGCCCTAGTGCCTTGAAATTTAGGAAATTTGCAGTTAAGGAAGGCTAATTTATGCCCAGGATCACAAAGTAAGTGACTGAAGCAGAATTTGGACTCAGGTCATTCTACCTATTATAGAACATATCCAGAGCCCTCATTTTATACATGAGGAAGTTGAGGCCAGAAAGATAAAATGACTGTTTAAGGAAAAGTCTTCGTTTAAAAAGAGAAGTAGCCCAAATTTCCCTGTCATAGGTAAAAGTATGTTGTTTCTAGAAAAGACATAACTATTTAAGGACATATAACTATTTAATATATCTACCTCTAACATAAAGACATTTAACTACCTGTATTTACATAGCAAAGTTTAGACAATTATGATTCTTCATCCACTTGGTGTTTCCTGTATGGATCATTAGGTCAAAATATTTTGAGTAATTATGGATCTTTTAGGAGGCCCTGCAATGTTCATGGGCCTAACGAAATCAGCACAATGACATTTTCAAATAGGAGCATGTGAAGTGCTTCACCATCTATAAAGAATCTCTCATTTGGACTCTACCATGGTCGTCTTCCATGACAGTGACAAACATTTTTGGCAAGCATGTGCCTCTCTGTTTTATGCCTGGATGATATTAACAATTAGATGATGTTAAAGAAAATCACCTCCACTGCTGCAAAATTTCAAAGGAATCTTGTATGATTTTAACATGTGTATAGGAAACGCCTCATAGGAGCAGAGCCTCTAATGTCATCTTTTGCTCTACTAAACTAAATACCTTTTTAAAAAAATTAACAAACAATAAACATGACAGAATTTTATATTCTCTGTGTCTTTCAGTAAATTGTTTGACTGTAAAGATGTGGTCCTTAAAAAAAAGAGTCATTTGTTAAAAGTTTACTTGGTACCTTTTCATACTCAAATCAATAATTTCTTTGCTGTGTATGTAGATTTTTTTTATATAAGTTTTGTAAATATGGGAATGCAAACACGTAAGTGTTTTCCCAATCACCTTTTTTTTTTTGGTATTCAAAACAGCTAAGATGTTTTCCTGTCTTTGGTATCCTTCCCTCTTGCAAATATCTTCCACATTGATCCATCAAAGAACATAAAACTGAACTGGATTCAACACAGACCTCCTCCAGGTGTGGTTGGTTTTGTGCAGTCTTTCATCCTGCCTTTGCTTTCTTGAGCATTCTTTCTATTTCTTCATACTGGGAATTATGTTGTTAGAGTCCAAAGGTGCTACCTCCAATATCTTTGATGCAAAGAATTATTTTTATAGCAATTTTGACAGATCTTTTCCATTTTTCATCTGTTTGCTAGTCTTCCAGTTTCGTCCTTAAATCGCCTGAGGATGATCCAGCTTAATTTGGTATTTGTTAATGCATTTTTCCTCTTCTCATTTTTAAAATGAGATAATCCTGCTCACAATTCTTCTACTATTCTTCTCTATATTTATATATATATGAATTTATACACATATACACACATATTGTATCCCAAAAATTTATTTAAAAGTTATTGCAGCTTATAACTTAACTAAAATTTTTAGGACACCCTGTATGTATACACATGCATGCATGCATGTATCTATTTATGCACATATATGCATCGCATCTACATGTACATATATACTTACATTCATACCTACATATATGTTAGGGATATGAACATATGAGTATATACACATATATAAGCATATATATGTATATCTATATCTATTTAAAAATTAGTAAAGCTTAAATTTTTTTTAAGTTATTACAGTTTAAAACTTCACTAAAAATTTTGGAATACACTGTGTGTATGTATGTATACTGTGTGTGTATGTATATATGTGTTTGTATATATACATAGGGCTATAAACATGCATGCATATGCATGTGCATACATATACACACCTGTTCATATATAAATTATATGTATTGTATGCCTATATATTCACAAATATATGTCTCACTCTAGCTGGAAGAACAAGGGCTTCTCACAGACCCAAACCCATTCACTGCCCCATATCGTACCTAGGCCAGTTCTTCCCACTTCTACCTTTTAGACAACCTGTTGCCTCCCTCCACCAACTCCCATGAATTCACCACATTTTTTTTTTTTGGTGAGGCAATCAGAGTTAAGTGACTTGCCTAGGATCACACAGCTAGTAAGTATCATGTGTCTGAGGCCAGATTTGAACTCAGGTCCTCCTGACTCCAGGGCCTGTGTTCTATCCACTGCGCCACCTAGCTGCCCCTATGGAATTCACCATATTAATGACACAGCTCAAATGTTCTATCAATAGGCTTAGCCCACTACAGCTCAACATCCCAAGTTTAACAGATCCAGCAGCCTCAGCCTTCCTAACAGTAGGAATTATAGGCAAGCACACAGAGTCAACAAATTTATATTCTAAAAGAGACATTGCCCTCGGCTGCCACATCTCTTTCAACTTAAGGAGATCAAGTGTTTTATTTTGCTTGCTTGCTAAATGCTTTCAGTCTTTTCATTGTAGCCATTGACTTAAATCAATTAGATTTCCTTAAGAAATGGTAATATCTATGTTGATCTCTCTTTTTTTAGTCATTTCTACTTTTTCAGGGTCAGCAGCTTGTATAAATAGGTCACATTGAAGGATACCTTCTCATTTTTATTCTTTTGACTAATTTAGTATTGATTTTTATATTTTCTTTAACACGTTTCTTGCCTAAGTGTGCACAAAAGACTAACTTGTAAGTAATTCTTATTTGCAACCAATAATTTTGTGTCTATTAAGATATAGTTGATTTCATTTTCGTATGTGTTATTTCTGGTTCACAATGTATAGTAACTTCCAGCTGTCTTATAGCGACACCAGAGGTATGAGGCTTCTGTGCAGTCTACAAGTTGGGGTTATTATGATTATATTTCACTAATTCATCCTCTTCACTGAAATACAATCTATAGTAATGATGATAACAACAATAATAATACCATATCATCATTTGTATATCACTATTGTATCCTCCCAGTTTTACAGAGGAAAAAAGCCTGGAGAGATCAAGTAATTTGTCCAAGTATATAAAGCTTGCAAAGAGCAGAGACAAAACTAGAACTTAGGTGGTTTAAAATTATTAAATTTTAAATTATTAAATTTCCTTTCACTATGCCAAGTCCCCTATGCACAAGTACAATTCTATTAATATAAAATATAAATATATAGCTTAGTAAATCATCTCTTTTCTTTACCTAAGGTAATTGATTCAAATTATGTTAAAAGTTATAACTCTATAAAAATTTGTATCAATTTGACTCTACTATTACAATTCCATATTAAAATGAGGGTGGGAAGCTTTTTCAAAAGAAAAAAAACCAGCAATTTCCAAATATTTTGCATGTAGAAAAAGAGATAAACTGAGCACAAACAGTATCTATTTTAAAATAGAGATAAGAAAATATGAAACAGATACAGACAATTCATTATCAAGTCACACTCTTGTAATGGATTTTGCAAAGCCACAGAAAACTTACATATAAAGCATTATAATATGCAAATCAATAACTCATCATTAAATATGTAAGTTCAAAGTTGTAATTCTTCAAACAAGAATCCCATCTGCCAAGTGATACCTATGTATATATACATATATATAGAGAGAGAACATTGAATATTGGAGATAGAAGGATATTTGTAAATAATATTGCAAAAATTATTAATGGTAATAATAGTATGTATGTGTATGCTGAGATGAGAATGTGAATCTTGAAGGTAGAGATCTGATGATTTTAGAAATTTTATGTTATGTCTATAACTATAAAATTTAAATAAAGAATGGAGGTAATTACTCCAAAGAAAGGATAGTATTGCTTCATTCCAAGTACATTATTGACTTTAGATACTTAGTTAATTCCCTCAAAAATCACTTGAAGTGAAGCAAAAGTGGTTGTTTCCTTGAGTTTTTTGTTGTTGTTGTTGTTGTTGTTGTTGTTTGAATCACCTGGATTACCTTAATTCTTCACAATTAAGAATATGGAGAAATGCAAAAAGGCACAGCAGAAGATAAAAGGGACAGGCAAAGGGTCAGAACATGAAAGCAAAGACCAGAATGAATCAGAGACAGTCTAGTTATTTATCAAGGACCCTGGTATACACTGAAATATAGATATAACTCACTTTATAACAGATGCTTTCCTCAAAAGCTGTGTTTAATTGAATTTTTAATAAACTGAGTCATAAGGCTAATGCTGAAAAGGAATTTGCTTTTTATAGTAACATTCTGTTATTTTTTTTAATGAATAATCTTTAAATGCAAATAATCATTGGGAAATGTTTTGTTTTGTAAGCTTGAAATTCCATATCATGGATTTTCAATTAATTAACAAATATCCATTGGGTGCCTACTGTGTGTGTGCTCAAGACTGGTTAAAGACTATTATAATTCCTTGAATTTATATAGAGAGCTTTTATTTACATAGACCTTTGGCATGTATTATCTAATTTAATCTTCATCATAATTCTCTGAAATAGGTGAGGAAAATATTCTTATCCCTAATTATTGACTGAGAAATCGCAGGGGGAAGGGAAATAGGAGATAAAAGGCTTCTTGAATGCACAGACAGATTAAGAGGCAGATGAGAAGCCATGCATTCTGATTTCCTTTTATTTCTTCCCCCCATGCTGAAGAGACAGGTGCTTATAAGGTTACAAGGACAGGAGAAATTAAACAAGGAGGAAAGAAGAGAGAATAAACTGAGACCAAAAAAAAAAAAAAATATATATATATATATATATAATACACACACACAATGGAGCCAATTAAATCTAAAGGTGCTAATGTGACTAGGCTGAGGAATGTATAGAAGGCAACTAGAATATGAAAAGAATTGGCAGCCATTTTGTATAAAGATTATCTGAAGCAACTAAGGATCTATTGAGTATTTATGGTATAGGAAAGAAGACTCAAGAAGACATAATCATTTTCATCAATAATCAATTTCATGAATAATTATTGTAGAAGAGTGACTGTATAGATATATTGTAAGGCAATGTGTGTGGTGGACAGCAAGCTAGGCTTGGAGGCTTGAGTCCTAGGTTTAAACTAATCTTCAAACATTTATGAGCTATCTATGAGATAATGGGTACAGTGTTAACTTCAGAGCCTCCATTTCCTAACCTGTAAAATGGGATTAATAATGCTTCACTCACCTAAAAGGATTACTGTGAGCAAAGTGCTTCACAAACAATAAAGTGTTATACAAATGTAAGTTGTTATGATTTTGCCTGGCCTCAAAGGGCAAAGCTAGAACTGAAAAATGAAAATTACAATGAGACAAACTTTGACTGAATGTGTGGAATATGGCCCCTGGGGTCCCTCTCAACTCTGAGATTCTGGGATTCTGGAAACTTTCTAACAACTAACGCTTTCTAAAAACAGAATAAGCTATTTGGTTAAAAAAAAACAGTTCTCTTACCGGAAATCTTCAAGTGATGGCTGGATGAATGCTTTGGGTAGTAGTTTAAGTAGCTCAATTCTACTTACCCAAAAAAGAGGAGTATTTTGGATGTTCAAGGATTCACAACAAAACAGTGAACTTTTCTTATGGTAAAATTCTAGAACATATGAAAGGGAGGACTACTGGTCTCAAAGGATACAGTAATCTCAAAGAATCAACATAGCTTCATAAGCAAGAAGTCATTCCAAACTAACCTCATGTGGTTACTAGACAGAT
Source organism: Vombatus ursinus (assembly GCF_900497805.2). Taxonomy (NCBI): domain Eukaryota; kingdom Metazoa; phylum Chordata; class Mammalia; order Diprotodontia; family Vombatidae; genus Vombatus; species Vombatus ursinus. The sequence goes on from NW_020947390.1 coordinate 9,491,787, forward strand.
TTACATGTGTGCTTGTATGTGCGTGTATACAAAATGCATCATTGTTGTTGTTCAGTCATTTTTCAGTCATGTCCAACTCTTTGTGATGCCATTTGAGGTTTTTTTTGGCAAAGATACTGGAGTGGGTTGCCATTCACTTCTCCAGCTCATTTTAAGGATGAGGAAACTGAGGCAAACAGGGTTAAAAGACTTGCCCAGGGTAACACAGCTAATAATTGTCTGAGGCAGGATTTAAACTCAGGAAGAAGAGTCTTCCTGTTTCTAAGTCCAGTGCTCTGTCTATTTGTGTATATACAGTTTTTACTAGGATTTTAGCAAAATGTTTTATAAAATCTCTCATTTTATTCTTATGAAAAAAGGGAGATATGTAATAGTTAGGGGTCTTACAGAACTGGCTGAATGGATGGACTCCCAAAACGCAGCTGTTAATAGTTCAGTATCAACTTGGAAGGAGATCTCTAGTCAAATGCCTCAGGGATCTGTGCTTGGTCCTGTGCTACTTAACATGTGATGAAATTTGCAGATGATACAATGTTATGGGTTGATGAATAACACATTGAATAATAATTAGAATCCAAATAATATCTTCAATAGTTAGAACACCAGACCGAATCTAATAAACGGAAAGGAAATCTTTTATTTCAAATAAGCTGAAATCAATGTAAAGTCTTCTTCTTGGGTTCAAAAAATCAACTTTAAAATACAACATGGGAGATAGAAATCTGGATAATAGTTTACCTTAAAAAATATGGAAATTGTAGTGGACTTAATATAAATTATCAATGTGATATGGCAACTAAGAAAGTTAATGCTATTTTAGGCTACATTGAAGGGCATACTGTCTAGGCCCAGGGACTTTAGTAATAGTATTCCAGTTTGCCCTAGTCAGATTATCTGGAGTACTGCGTTCAGTTCTGGATGCCACACTACAGAAAGAAAATTGATAAATTGAAGAAGGTCCAAAGGAAGGCACCTATCATAATTAAGGACCTTAAGTTAACATCATATTAAGATCTTTTGTAAGAAGTGAAGATGTTCATCTTAGAAAACACAAGACTTAAGGGGCAGCTAGGTGGCACAGTGGATAGAGCACTGGCCCTGAAGTCAGAAGGACCTGAGTTCAAATCCGGCCTCAGACCAAACACTTGACACATACTAACTGTGTGACCTTGGGCAAGTCACTTAACCCCAATTGCCTTACCAAAAAAAGAAAAAAGAAAAGAAAAGACAAGACAAGACTTGGAGAAGTATGATAGTTTAAAGCTCTTACATGGAAAAATAAGTAAACTTATTCTGTTGATCCCATAGTATAAAAGTTGCAAAGGTAGATTTAGTTTTGTTTTGAGGAAAAAACAATTCCAAATGATTTATGCTGTACAAAAATGAAATAGGCTACCAAAGAAAGGCATGGGTTCTCCCTTCTTGGATGTATTCAGACAGAAGTGTATGACTACTTGACCTCTGAGTTCCCTTCCATCTATAAGATTCTATGATTTAAAATACAAAAGTAATACAAAAAAATGAAAGTAGAAGTCAAAAAAAGTTAAAACAGACAAATAACTTAATTTTTCTCCAAAAGTCATTCTGAGAACCTTTATGACAGTAGTAGAAATTATATCTCTTGCTTTTCATTTCTCCCCAGTGTCTAATACAGGAATAGTCAATCTGTGCCTTCAACTGATTGTGTTCCCTGATTAGTTAGATGAAAGAAATTCAATGATGCAAGAAATATTTTTAAGTGACTGGCTATAGATTACTATGCTTAAAGTAAAAACAGGGTCCCTGGCCTTATGAAATTTACAATCTAAGAGGGATATAATATAAACACAATAAAATATAATATACTGTAATTGATATGTTTAGTTAAAAAGTTCCTAACAAAGGACTGTTGGGTCCAAAGGGGAAGGCCATTACCCCTAGGGATAATAATGGGCATCTTTAATGAGAGAAGATGTTTGAGTTGTGCTGAATTCAGGCATAGGAACTGTATGGGTGAAGGTGTAGAATTGGGAAAGAAAGGCATGTGAGGTTTAAATAGAATGATTTTATCTCCTTAGAACATCGAGTACATAGAAGAAAGTAATATGAAATAATACTGAGAAGATGAAGTTGAGACAGATGGCAGAAACAGTTTACACCAGGCAAAGGGTTTTGAATTTTACTGAGTAGGTAATAGGTAGGAGAGAAGCTGACAAACATTTATTATGCACCTAATCTGTGCTAGACACTATGCTAAACATTTTATAAATATTATCTCATAGGTAATAAGTAGCTAATGAAGATTTGGGGGCAGAAGGGTCACATAATGAAATCTATACATAAAGAAGATTAATTTAGAGAAGGTGAAGAATGGATTAAAGACTGGGTAGAAAACTTTTGCAATATTCCAAGTTGGTGGTAGTGAAGGCCTTTACCTAAGTGACAGAAAGGTGTATTCTGCAAAAGAGTACAGATGAAATTCACAAGACTCAGGGACTGCTTGGCTATAAAACAGGAGGGAAGAAATATTCAAAGCTGGAACCAAGGTTTCAAATATGGGTAACAGGATGAATGAATGGTGTTGTGATTTACAGAAATTGTGAAGTCAGAAGGGTCATATAGTTCAGAGTCAAAGCTAATGAGTTTGGTTTTAGATGTTTTGAGTTTGATATACCAGTGGGATGATTAAGTAGAGTCCAAAGTTCAAATATGTAAGGTCCAATGGGGAAGGTCATCATCCATATGGACAATGATGGAGTTATTTATATGGGAGAGAATGTTTGAGTTGAGCTGAAAGGATGGCAAAGAGGCTAAGAAAGGATGATTTAGTACTTCCCAATATTGATGTGTCCTTATGAAGTCATCTGGCAAATAAGACCAACTAATTTTAATGGTTATGTTAAATTTATTCACAGAGCATGGGCCCAATCCAAATGTTAACAGTTGCTAGCAATGAAAATAAACTGGGACTAAAACTTCTGAGACTACAAGCTCCTGTCCCATTTATGATATATGTCATGAACGCAACCTTTTTTTATCTAACTTGCATGAAGACAGATAACATTCTTATCAAATTTTCAGGTAACAACAAAGCTAAGAGGGATGTCTAATCTGTCATAAAGGCTCCTATCATAAGGGCTCTCAGACTAGTTTTAGGAGAAAAAGTAAGTTATTTATCAATTTTAACAATTTTTGTTAAAAATGTTAAAACTTCTTTTGTTCTTTCTATATTTTAAATCATAGAATTTAAAGGTGTAAGGGAGCTCAGAGATCCCATAGTCAGTTGGAGATGAATGTCTGCAACTCAGAATTCAGGATTTTCTCCATAAGTATAGTAAAGCCTTGGGAATAAATGAGACTAATATGGGAGAGAATACAGAGAGAAGAGAGACAAATAAAGAGCTTTATGGATGATGATAATCAGCTATCAAAGAGATAAAGAAAGAGTAGCTAAAGAGGAGCTGTTTGTCCTTCATTTTTGAAGAGGACCAGTGACATCACAGGTGATGCCTTGACATGCTTCTGAATTGGATTTTAGTAAGGCAGAGTTGCACAAAGGCATCAGCCTCACTCTGTCTTTCAGAGTTATCAATGCCCAGGGGCAATATAAAAGTCAGGACAACAGCCCAGGATGCAGTGAATGATGTTGGTGTCTGTGATGTCTGACCAAACTCTAAGCTCCAGCTTCAGCAGCCATCATAACTATCATGGCCATTGGAACAAATTGTTTTCGCCTACCCATTCCACCAAGGGAAGTCTTCACATGCTTGAGGTAGACCTCCCTCTAACTCAGCGATGGGCTTGAGGCCTGTTGGTTGCTTTCAACCTAGCTTAGCCCACCTGCCAAAATGGCTTACAAGGGTGTGATCACTGCACATGCTATAGCTTCTTGGAGCCACAGGTGAGAGTTGGATGAAAGGTGGACACCAAAAGTGGATAAACAGCCCTGAAAAGAACTCAGCAAGCCCTCACACCAGTGGTGCTAGTCCTCCCGGAACACACCATACACCCCAAAGTTAAAGAGGTAGAAGAACAAAGAGAGTTTGATATCTCTGCAGCCAAATGAGGAGAATATCCAGTAAGAGACCAGTAATGGCAAATGCTATATGAAAGTCAATGCAGGAATGAAGAAAGGTCATTGGATCTGGTGACTAGGATGTCAATGGTGGAGTTATTTCAGTTGATTGATGGGAATAGAACCCACATTTCAAGGGTCTGAGGACAGAGTACATAGCAAATAATAAAGGTGTTAGGGAAGCTAGATGGCACAGTAGATAGAGCACTGGTCCTGGATTCAGGAAGACCTAAGTTCAAATCTGACCTCAGACACTTGACACTTAGTAGCTCTGTGACCCTGGGCAAGTCACTTCACCCCATTGTCTTGCTAAATAAATAAATATTTTTAAATTTTAAAATTAAAAAAAGAATAAAGGTGTTCATTTTTTCCCATTTTTTTCCAGAAGTTTTCCATTGAAGAGGAAGAAAAATGAGAGAGTAACTGAAGTCTATAAAGGTAAATGTTTAATGGTTTTTTTTTTAATTTGGAAAGACCTGCGTACATTTGTAGAAAGATATAAAGGAGGCATCAGGGGAGGAGAGAATGAATATCCATGAAAAAGAGTATAAGAGATGAAGCAAGGTCCTAGATGAGGAATAAGTGAACAGACTAGAGACAGAATAGAGGGTTTAGCCTTAGTGAAATAGAAATCCATTTCCTCTTGGACTTAGCTTAAACTTAAGCTATGTCTAAATAATTTCAGCTGAATGAGACTGGGTTAAAAATTCAGTCAATATGAGCTCTATCACAGTTCACTGTCCCAGTACTGATGTGGCCTTATGAAGTCCTCTGGTAAATGAGACCAACTAAATTTAATGGTTGTGTCAAACTTATTCACCTTGAATGGGCCCATTCCAAATGTCAACAGTTACTGGCAATGAAAATAAATTGGGACTAAAATTTCCGAGACTATAAGGTCCTGTCCCATATGTGAAATATGTCGTGAACACAACTTTTTTTATATGACTTGAATGAAGACAGAAATAATATGCTTATCAAATTTGCAGGTAACAACAAAGCTAAGAAGGATGTATAATATATAGGATGGCACAATTAGAATTCAAAAAGATCTTAAGGGACTGGAATGATATGCTAAAAGCAAAAAGAAATTGAGATATGTGCAAAGTCACGTGCTTAGGTTATAAAATTCAATCGCGTGAAATAACAGTAGCTCACAGGGGAGGAAAATGACCTAGGTGTTTTAATTGCCTGCAAGCTGAAAAGAAGCCAATAGAACCTTCCCTATAAATACATCTTTGACTATATGAAATCACACATGTATATAATGTTCAGAACAAGGGAATAATGTCCCACCTTCTTCTACACTGGTCAGACAATACTTGTAGTCCTGTATTCAAATCTAGGGCAGCTAGGTGGTGTAGTTGATAGTTCTAGGTGGTTCTTGTTTGTCCTTTGTTCTCAAAGAGGACCATGACTTGCAAGTGAATTGGATTTAAGTGGGGGGGGGGGGCTGTGCAAAGTCACCAGCCTCACTTTCTCCTCCAGAACCATCTGGGTGCAGTGGCAAGATATAAATCAGGACAACTGGAGATGGCCGACAGAGTTAGGAAGACCCATCTTCCTGAGTTCAGATCTGGTCTCAGACACTCAGTTTCTTTATCTGTAAAATGAGCTGGAGAAGAAAATGGCAAACCACTCCAGTATCTTGGCCAAGAAAATCCCAAATGGAGTCACAAAGAGTCAGACACAACTGAAATGACTGGACAACAACAAAATTCAGATCTAGGAGCTACAGTTTAGGAGGAAAATTGATAAATAGGACACAGTCAGATTAAGATGACCAGAATGTACAAGGGAATGGAAAGAATAGCATGAGGAATGGCTTGAAAGAGCTGGAAATATTTATCAGGAAAAAAGTAGGGATAACATGATAACAGTTTTCAACTGTTTAAAGGGCTGGCATGTGGAATTATTATCCAATAGTCTATATTGCTGCAATGGATTTTAAAAAAGATCAAAAGATAAAAGCTACAAGGAGGCTGATTTGGGCTCAATACTGGAGGGAAAGTTTTAAAATATTTAATTCTCTCAAAAATTGAATGGGTTTATTTGTAAAAAAAAAAACTGAGATTCACTCAATTAGATGTGCTCAAGGATAAAAATAATAATTATGGTAATAATGATAATGATAATTAGCATTTATATAAAATTTTAAAGTTTACAAAGTACTTTATAAATATTATTCCATTTGATCCTCACAACTACCTGGCAGATAGGTGCTATCATTATCCCCATTTCACAGATGAGAAAACTGAGGCATATAGAGTTCAAGTGACTTGTCCAAGGTCACATTAGCTCTAAGTGTTTCAGGTCTGATTTGAACTCAGATCTTCCTGACTCCAGGTCCAGGATGACTATACTACTTACCTGCCTAAAGAGGGAGGATGAATATTTGTTAGAGATGTTACAGCAGCAATGCCTGCATTGCAGGAAAGGTTGGAAAAAGAGACCTCTCAGGTACCCCCTTTCCTAAGTTTTTATGATTCTATCTAGTCAAATTAGCTGGCAATTAACCATAAACACAGCATTGCAATAGCTAATAATATTTTATCTTTTTAAATGTTAGTCATAATTGTTTAATACAAACCACCAAGAGCATCTAATTATGAAAAGCCTGTTTCCATCATATCCACATCATCTGGTAACTTATGCTGTAAACAAACACAGTTCTATAACTCCCAATACCCAGTGAAAGCTTCCCAGCTGACCCAGAGGTTTGTATTTTAGTCAGTCTCTCAATGAAACACGGACCATCATAGTGAGCTTTCATTAAGTGAGCACATGTGTAGAGACCTCAACCAGGGTCAGACTCATTAAGATCCATTGTGCCTGGAATATGGTGATAGATAATCCATAATCAGAGGCAAATTAAGTGTCAGAGTGGATCAGGTACTGGACTTGAAGTCAAGAAATTCTTATTTCCAATCCTGTTGAAAGCACTTACTGGTTGGGAGACCCTGGGTAAGCCACTTAACCTCAGTTGGCCTTAGGTTCCTCCTTTATAAAATGGGATAATGATAATACCTACCTCCCAGGGTTGTAAGGAGGAACAAATGAGATCAAGTACTTCACATGCTATATAAATGCTAGTTATTATCATAAGGTAAATTAAATAACTGTGCACCTTTCAAATTTACATGCCCTGAACATGCCTTATATGTTTCTGATGACTCCTCTTTTCAACCTATACCTTTCTTAAGAATCTAAACTCCTCAAAGCTAGGCCAGGAGTGGGAAATCTGTGACCTCAAGGCCACATGTGGCCCTCTAGGTCCTCAAGTGCAGCCACTTGACTGAATCCAAACTTCCCAGAACAAATCCCCTTAATTAAAGGATTTGTTCTGTAAAACTTGGACTCAGTCAAAAGGCCGCAACCAAAGACCTAGAAGGTCACATGTAGCCTTAAGGCCTCAGGTTCCCCATTCCTGGTCTAATCCAACTGACTGGTTGAATTTCATAATATTCCAATTGCTAGGTATAAAAGGTTCAGGTTGAGTGCAGTAGGGGGGAGAGGGGGAACATAACCAAAACAGGATTATTTAACAAAAAAAAGTTTTCCTGAAACAAGGAAAATTTTCCATTGCCTATTCTTGAAGATTTTCCCAGCCAGTGTCAATTCAAATGTACTCTAATTCTATATGACTATATCCAATTTCCTCAGTACAATTGTATGCCTCATCTTGTATTGATTTAATCTAAATTTTACCCTTGTCAAGCCACCTTTAGAGAAATTTGAACCATACTAAAAAGGATCTCCTAGCTATCAAAATTCTGCTCTCCAGGGTCCTCAAACTGCCTTGGTAGAAAATAAAACATTAAAATATAGAAACCAGACTACCCATCTCCACCCAGTGATTTTCTTGGCTATCAGTATATTTCAGTACCCCACATCCAATGAATCTTTTGTTCCCTAGAGTTTCCTGAAGAGCATTTTTAACTTAGCCAGAATTGGAGTTTGAGGTTTTTAGTCAAAATATTGACTCCTCAGTTGAGGCTCACCTTAAACAAAGACCCATAAATTATAGGTCCTGGAAGCATCAATGGCTAACTGCTGGGAAGTGAACTTAGCTCTTTGAGGAATCCCTAGGAATGTTTTGGCAGGTGAAATGGAGGGCTATGCTGAATAGGACAAAACACACTGTTTCCTATGCAGTTTTGTTCCATTACCAGAATTCCTCATTGCCTATCATCATCTCTGCAGTGGGACAAAGTGACTGGCAGAGAGAAGTAGTAGATGCCAGAACTGGAATGAAGCAAACTATAACGTTTATCTTCTTCAGGCTTATCACCAATCTAGAGCATTTTATATAATATTCTTTACTGTCTTCCTGTGAGTGCCCTAGTTTGGCCTAGTCAGCAGCACAACCTAGATGACTGTCTCAGGGACTTTTGATCTAGTCTCTTTAAGTAGAAGTCTCCTAAAGGAACAAAACATTAAAAAAAACCCACTGGCTTCCAGGTTTCCTGTCACATCCTCAAAATATGACTGCATAAAATCAAATTAAATAATACTCCAAATGCAGAAAAACAGAAATATTAAATGAATCTCTTACAAACCATAATGCAATCAAAATTACACTCAAATAAAAAGATCTTGGAAACAAAGATTAAAAAACCAATTGGAAACAAAAGAACTTAATTTTAAAAAACGGGTGGGTTAAGGATCAAATCCTAGAAATTAAATATCACTGGACAGTTGAAATAAAATTACTTCATACCATGGAATATCATGAACTCTGACTGATAATCATCCAGAAATAATAAACCAGGGGTGCTCACTGTTCTGAATCCACTCTGTGACTATGGGCAAGTCATTTTTATTTACTAGACTTCAGTTAGCACCTCAGTGAAATAAGGGGCTCAGCCTAGTTACAAGGGTTCTATATTGTTTTTATGTTGTGGTGCCCTTTGGCTGTCTGATGAAGACTATGGACCTCTTCTCAGAATAATGTTTTAAAATTCATAAAACAAAATACACAAGTTTACAAAGGAAACCAATTATATTGAAACGTGGTTATCAAAATATTTTTTAAAAGTTCATAGTAATCTAGGTTAAAAATCCCTGAAATAAGGAAAGCTCCTAAATTCTTTCCTTATGAACTTTAATTTCTTTGACTGTCTGTATACTTTTCTGAGTAGCCAAATAGGCTTGTAGCTACAATAGCCTAGGGTTACTGCTGCTGAGAACTTCATTCCCCTTTACTTCCAATTTATGAAAGGTTAAGGAAGAGAATTCCTTATACTTGTCCTGTATTTGTAACAAAAGTCCACTTTTCTAACAATGTTGCACAGCAGTTATCAAAATAAGGTTAAAATAATATCCATTACATTTCTGTCTGCTTTGATAAAAACTGAACAGAATACTTAGGTATAATTCAACTTTTAAAAAAAAAACACCAAACTATTTGTTTTGAAAATATAAAATTCAAGATTTGGACAACTAAGTTTGTACATTTTATGGCTATTTTCTTGGGGAGGGTTGTTTTTTTTTTTTTAATTCTGAACCTAACAAACATCAAATAGAAAGAGCATATACAAAGGAAAACAGAAAAACAGGATTGCACATGAAATTGCAGGTCTGTATTGTGACAGTTTGCTTTTCTTCTTTAGGGTATAAGATCAACCTGCAGCTTTCAAAGCTGCCCTGCTTATCTGGCCTTCTTTCTGATATCCCTTCTCTTTTCTTCATTAAAAAAAAGTCTCAAAAAAATGCAGGTTAAAACTCTGTGCATTTCATAGTGGGACTGGCCAGTGACTAGTAGCCTGGGCAAGCTAGGGAAATACAAGTTTAAAAATAGGTAATTAGAGGTAGATAGGGAGATAGATTAGCTAGATAGACAGATAGATGACAAAAAGAGATAAGAGGGTAAAAAGAAATAGATGGACAGAAAGATAGATGATAGATAAAGAAAAATAGAAAAAGAAAGAAGCATAAATGACATATTAACTTTTAAATGATTAAAATAGTAGAACTATGCGATATAAAGGTAGGCAATCGTCAAATAAGCCTTCTAAAGAAAATACTGGAAAGAGGAAGAAGAAGATAGAAGACAGGAGTAGAGAAGAGAAGGAAGAAAGCAGAAAAAAGGAAACAAAATAAATGAGAGAAAATATTGTGAAAATACTTTTTAAAATTACAACCTCAGATTAAAGTTAGTTCTTGAATTGGATGTGTTTTATAACTTCAAAGCAATGATTTTGATTAGAAGTGTTGTTTTTAATTGCCAAGTAATTAAACTTCAGTACCATTCTTCTCCTGATTCCTGTGTTTTGTTTTATGAAGAAATTGTATTAAAAACTGAACACACTTGACCTGAGAGAAAGTAGTTTCCAAAATATACACAGAGAAACACCATCATGCTATTAAACATCCTCATCAGAACCACAAATAGAACAGCACCAATTGTGACGGAAAAATAACATTTGATACAAGTGTCTGCCTGGAGTCAGGAAGACTCATCTTCACGAGTTCAACTCCAATCCTAGACACTTAGTAGCTGTGTGACCTTGGGCAAGTCACTTAACCCTGTTTGCCTTAATTCCTCATCTGTAAAATGAGCTGGAGAAGGAAACATTAAACTACTCCACTATCTCTGCCAAGAAAACCCCAAACGGGGTCATGAGAGAGTTGGACACAACTGAGAAAGGACTGAAAAATAGCAATTTATTTACCAGGTGACTCTGAAACTAGATTCTCCTGAATCCAGCCCTGACCACATGAAAAAAATTAAAGAGAGCTAATGAAACTACTTTGCATTTCAGAAATAAGAATTGCCACTGACCTCATTTTACAGAATAGCAGAAAAAGCTATCAAAGAGTACACAGAACCTGATCATAACATATGGCACGTAACTACTAAAAAGTAGTTGACGTTTCATGTAATCCATTAGAATAGCGTCAATATTGTAAGATACAGTCTAGGCCCCATTTCCCTTAATTGATATCAAACACGGTTGAACAAAAATAGATTCTTATAAAAAGAGTTTCTGTTGGCATAGCTGATTCATCATTCTGCTTGGGAGAACCTTAATTAGTAGAGTGATACCTCTGGTACCAGAATCAGGGGATCCTGAGAGCAGCCAAGCATGAACAGCAAGAAAAAGAAAATTCATCTACTCATAAAAATAATAAAACCTTCAATTTAATGGGAATTTGGAATTTCAAACAATGGACCGATTAAAGGAAATACTAGAGAAGAAGAGTAGACTTAAGGAAAACATAAGACCTGTCTTAAGTATCTCAAGGATTTTCATTTGGAAGAAAAATCATACTCATTCTGCTTGGTCCTAGAGAATAGAACTACGAAGGGTAGGGGGAAGTTGTAGAGAAGCAGATTTCAGCTCAACACAGTGTGTATCAAAAGTCTCAAAGCAGTTTATATAGCTTAAAACTGCACTGAGACTTTTGGGACACCCTGTACAGGAGGAAATGATGCATCTTTTTAATGCTTTAAGGATTAATAAATACCTTTTTACACAGTGCAAATATCACTTATTACCATTTTACATGAAGAAACAAAGTCTCTCAGAAGTTAAATATCTTGCCCAAGTTTCAGAAGTGAAGTTTAATATAAGCTTGTAAACCACCAAAATGGGATTACAACCCAGGCCCAGCATGCTTCCCATTTCATAGCATTACCTATTCCTAAGAATTATGATCAATCAGTATTTATTAAGCACCTACTAGGTGCCAAGTACTGTGCTAAGTACTGGGGATACAAAAAAAAGCAAAAGCCAGCCCCTGTCCTCCAAGAGCTTGCACCGTCCAAAAGTGGAATGAGCTGCTATAGTAGGTAGTAAGTTTTAAAGTTCCTCCAGTGAAGATTGCTGGGTTGTTTTTGAGGGAGATTATAGAAGTGATGCCTGTTCAAGCATCATTTGTACTAGACAACCTCTAAGGTTTCTTTCAACTTTGTGAAGCTATAATTCTAGGTCAATGCCTCACAAGCAAAGATGACATTTTTTCTGTGACTGCATTCATTAGTGATTAAATAAATATAGTAAAATTATTTATGCAAAAAAATTCTGTTTCCAAGATTTCAATAAGATGTCAGGAGAGTTTTAAATTGCCTTGGAAGGGAAGGAACATTTTAAGTCTTGTTATTGAAGCCATCAACTACAGGCTAATTTACATACAGCTAATTTAGCAAAAATAATTTACCACTTTATTCCAAGTCCAATCAGGGCTCCCCTCACATTGGCCTCTCTCTGGCAGATATGTACTTACAAGAAAAGTCATTCAACTCCATTGTCTATTATTTCAGTCAGTGTTGTGAGGTTCAAAAAAAAAATAATGCGTAGAAGACATTTTGCAAACCTTAAAGTGCTATATAAATTGCCAGTTATTATTGTTATTATTAGCCTATAATCACCACACCTACAGGCTAATGATGACTTTATTCCCTCAGACCAAGAAATGTGTATAGAATAATATGAGTGGTCTGGTAAATGTTTGGGGGGAGGGGAGAAGGGAATGAATGTATGCACACACTGCTAAGTTTAATGGACATTATTAACACTTTTTTAAATTTAGAAAATCAACAAAACAATGAATCAAGCATTTATTTGTAGCGATTGCCGATTTCTGAGATGTAAATGTTCACGTTGAAGACTTAACAATAGGCTCTCTCTCAAGCCCTTTACACCTGACTGTAGCAAACCCCTGATATGAGGACACTTCCAAGAAGGATTTTGACAACATTATTTAGGATGATAGGATTTCAAAAATGGAGAGAAGTTACACAGAATATATGTAAAAAATAAAATAATCCTTATTCTCAAGGAGCTTACATTCTGAATTCTAGGAATATCATATCAGGACCAATTGGCCAAGGGCTAATCAATTAACATTTTCCCCATTACCACAATCTGACATCCTGTCCTGAAAAAGGCATACTTGGACCTACATTCCTTTAACTAATTAAAACTCACAATTTGTCCAAAGAAACCAATATAGCATAGACCTATCCTGAAGACAAGTCAGTGATAGCTTTGAAACTATTCATACAAATTCAAGGGACAGGCTGCTCAAATTGCCACTTCTCTCTAAGAAACACACAGACATGCCATTTCCTGGAGTACAAGGTTCTGGCCATAGTTTGAAAGACTATATTGGTTAATGGTGGGCCACACTGACTGTGACACTCTCTGAGGTACAGCAATATTTGAAGGGAAAATGGGTAAGGGTATCCCCTTACCACAATTCTAGACAGGCCTAAAGCTGTCATTCTCAGAAGGAATTTTAACCATAAAAATTCTGGGCTCAGAAGACCATTATATATTACTTAATGTAGTATTCCTCACTTATTATTAATGTTTCAGAATCACTCTTGTGAAGCTAGCACTGTGCTGAATATTGTAAACAGATTAATCTTGATAGCTATAGTGCCGCAGGAGGCACTATTTAGGAATTTATCAAAAACAACATGAAACCACACAAAAGAGGCATAGTTTTTCCCCAAATACAAAAGTTTTGCTCATGCTACTCTTCCAACCTGCATTGTCCTTTCCCAGCCTTTCTGCTAATTGATATCCATTACCTCCTTAATTAATGCCTACAAACTCACCCCCTCTTAGGACTCAAACCTCTGCCAAGCTCTCAGTATTTTGATAGAGTGGGAAAAGCCTTGTTCTAGAGTGAGAAGATCAACCATTCAACAAGAATTTATTAAAGACTTGCTATGCACTAGGCACTGGGCTGAGCTTTGGGGACACAAATACAAAGAATGAAATAATCCCTATTCTCAAGGAACCTACATTCTAAATTCTAGGCTTGAATCCTACCCCAGATACTCTCTGATACTCTCAGAACCAGCTAGGTGGTGCAGTGGATAGAGTGCCTCTATCACTTAGCATTTTTGAGATGATTAACTAATAAGTACAGGTCAGATTTGGGGCAGGTAGGTGGCACAATGGATAGAGTGCCAGATCAGGAGTCAGGAGGACCTGAGTTCAAATCTGGCCTCAGATCCTTACTAGTTATATGACCTTGGTCAAGTCACTTAACCCTGTTTGCCTCAGTTTCCTCATCTGTAAAATGAGCTGGAGAAGGAAATGGCAAACCGCTCCAGCATCCTTGCCAAGAAAACCCCAAATGGGGTCACAAAGAGTCAGACACAACTGGACAACAACAACAACCTGATACTCTCTGGGTAACCTCACACAAGTCCCAAGGCCTCAGTTTCCTCCTCTGTAAAATGAGGAAGTGGATCCCTTTCAGCTCTAGAATTATATACACACATGTGTGCATATGTCTATGTATATATGCATGTGTGTGTATTCTTTACTCTTCAATTCTAAGGTACCTTCCAACTCCATATCAATAATCCTATGACCCTTAGCACTATAATATTCAATTTGTCCAATGTTACTTTTGATTCTTGATATGTCACCTTTTAACTGTTTCTGAGTTATTGTGGGTGTCCATTGTGTTTGCGTTCCCTCTTGCCCTTCTCAAATTGTCATACACATATAGTGTGTATGTATATTGTGTATACACACCACATATGTGTATGTGAATGGACTGTATTCACTCAGGAAAATGTAAGATGCTTGAGGGCAGAGACTGTTTTGTCTTTGGAATCCCAAAACCTAGATTCCAAGGCTTCACACATAATAGACACTTAATAAATGCTTGTTAGCTTTTTCTGAATGCTTTATTCCTATAGACATACACAGAGTCTGAGCTAGGTGTGCTCTGATGTGACCACAGACTTGGCCCATGCTATATGTGGATCTATGTTAATTCCCCAGCTAGTGTCTAAGTAAGTACAGGGAGAATTTTTTTTAAATTTCCTGTAATAATTTACCCTATTAGCTAGAACATTATTTTGTACACCATAAGTGCTCATTAAATATTAACTTGCTGACACATGGCTAGCCCATTTAACCTGTATTTCTTCTGAGAACTTTAAAATTTTATCTACATCTTTATATTGTCTATTTTTGTTGGAGGCGGGTGCTGGACCCTTGATCCCATGGTCTAGGGGACTACCATATACAAAGTACCACAACTAATGCAGATCCACTGGATTCTGCAGTTCAAAATCTTAAAAGATTTCTTTGGGCAGCTGTAAGGGAAGCGATTTGCCTACACACAGTCACAGGTCCTCTTGACTCCAAGGCTGTCTCTTGGTAACAAGGCCTGTTGCAGACTGGAATCTATAAGGACAGGCTCTGTTCCCTTTGCAAAAAAAAAAAAAAAAAAAAAAATTTACACTCTACAAATTCAATAAACTTCAAGAAGACATAATTTTGGCTACCCAGAATTTCTTCTCTGGACTTCAACTTCCAATAACCTAGTAACTGCTTGTGACCTTATGTGGCACTTGACAGAGGCTGACTCTTCAACAGCTCAAATACCAGAGTGAAAACTTCCTTGGGAATAGAAAGCAACCGAACTGGAAAGAAAGAGCTTTCCCCAAAATGACAGAACTCACAAGGCTCGAAGGGCTGTAGGTGGTGCAGAGGTGCTGGGTACAATGTGGCATGTGTTAATCAACTCAGATTTAAAAACAGCCCCGTTTAAATCCATTTTGCTGCAAGAGAATTATCTGAAAGGATCCGATGGCAGAAATTCAATGCTAATCTTCTCGTCTTCTCCTTAGGTGACACCCACATAGGAAGAATTGACAAAAAGCAGAATGTTCTAGCCAGCACATAGAGATTAATCGGATTCCAGTCTCCTGTGCCTTCAGGCAATGCTGTCTGTGGCCATTCTAGCATCCAGCAAAAAAATAAATCCACATGGTATAGCTCAATAATTATCAATCAGATTCAGATCTGCCCATCCCAGGAGCACAGACCATGTGATAGAATGAGAAAAGGAAAGAAAAAAAAATAAGCTATCACTCCACATCCTCTTTTTTTTTCTTACATTATGCTGCAAATGCCTTTGGTACCTCAAACAGAAAAGGAATATCATCATCATTATCATCATCATTATTAAGAGTTCCCATAAATATATAGTATTTTAGATACTAAGTGATTCACATGCCATCATGCTATTTAATACTCATGACAAGCTTATGAGGTGCAGAGAACAAATATAACAGTAAGCTGGGATTTGAACTTGGGTCTGAGCTATGGTCCTGGCTGTGACATCAGGCAGCAAACTCAAAAAATTCAACCAGACAATCATTTATTAAAGATCTCAAGTGCATCAGGCACTGCTGAGCCCAGGGGACACAAAGCTAAAAAACAACCCAGGTCTTTATAATCAAATGCAGGGATAGGGTATGAGAGGAAAATAAGTATGATTCGATGTAGGATGCAAGATAGTAACAAAGGAGAGGTCCAGACAGTGTCCCAGAAAAATGTAATGAGGCAGAGCTGCCTGGGGTGAGGGAGGTGGAATCAGGAAAGTCTTCTTGGTTAAGGCAACAGCAGAGATGGGTCCTAAAGGAAGAGAAGGTTTATCAATAAGGGAAGGTGGCAAAATGACTTCCAGGTATGAGGAGTGTCCTTTACAAACACATGAAGGCAGAAGGGTGTATGTCAAAGTCAAGAAGCAGCTAGCAGCCTGATTTGGCTAGAATGCTGAATTTATGAAGGGGAGTAGCATTACATAAGACTACAAGAGTGGGTCAGAGCCCCAGATTGTGAAGGGCTTTAAATGTCTGGCTAAGAAGTTTGGATTTTATCCTATTGGCAATGACAGCCTCAATGTTCTTTAAAAAAAGAGAGCATTGGACTAAATGATCTCTAAGGTACATTACAGGCAGCTAGGTGGTGCAGTGGATAGAGTGCAGGGCCTGGAGTCAGAAAGACATCTTCCTGAGTTCAACTCTGGCTTCAGGCACCTACTCTCTCTGTAACCTTGGGCAAATTACTTAACCCTTGACCTGACCTTAACCCTTGACTTGACCAAGGTCATATAACTAGTAAGGATCTGAGGCCAGATTTGAACTCAGGTCCTCCTGAGTTTCCTCATCTGTAAAATGAGGTAAGGAAGGAAATGGCAAACCACTCTAGCATCTTTGCTGAGAAAATCCTAAATGGGACCATGAAGAGTTGGACATGATCGAAACAATTGAACAACAACAAAGGTACATTATACCTTGATTATTTTATTATCTTAACCTCAGAGAGGTTAGGTAACTTACCCTAGGTCAAACAACAAATTAGTTGCAAGCTGGAATTCAAACCCAGATTTTTCCTAAATTAGAATCCAGATGATTTTTTACTAAACACAAGAAAGGTGAAGAGTAGACCAAGTAGAAGAGGAAAAGAGTGGTAGAACAGAGCTTTGCTTAGCTGTAACTCATGACACTACCCAGCAAGAAGAAATAGCTTACAGGACCAGAATCCAACTCCCCACTCAGTTTTCTTTCTCCTCAGTCATGCTGTAATGTCTTTATTCACAAGTTTAAAAAAAAAGAAAAAAATAAACCTACTGCTATTTCAGATATGGGTGAATAATAATAATTCACATTTCTACAATGCTTTGATAATTAAAGTTCAGTTTCTTAAACATGGTTGAATAATGTAACATATCTCTCATAAAATTTTGGATTTGGAAGAAACCCTAAAAGTATATAACCTGGATTCCCACAAAATTATTTTTTCTATCATTGCAAAAATTATAAAGATGATTATCATGATCATGATATAAGAATTCCCTCTCAAAATATCCCTGAACAGTGGTCATCCAATGAGAAGCTCACTCCTTTAGTGGCAACTTCTTCCATTGCTGTCAGTTAGATAAAGTGTAATAAATAAATAAATTGGGTTTTATGGAAGATTAGTGTGTCCCTTTGTCAAGGATACTTAGAAATATTCATTCTGGCCTGGTGATAATCAAGATTATCACCCACTTTGGTCCTAAAAAGCAACGGACCTATTTCTGTCACCAAGGTTGTTTCTAAACATAGGAAGAATGGATAGCCACCTAGGAGCATGATTCAAAGAGCACAGAAAGGCTCCCTTACCCAAATATATTTCTCCCCCCTCCCACCCATTCATCATTCTTGATGCCTGAAATTTTCACCATTAAAATCATAACCAAATTGGATTAAGCCCTGATTGATAGAAGAATCAATCACCTCATGAGTTTGAATTACAAGGTGTTTAAAGTGACTTACATGAGAGACTTACATGACTAGAGATATTTATTGAAGTTTTCACAGATAGGATAAGGTGGAAAACAGCAGCCCTGGGGTCCATTACCACTACCCCTCAAGTGACAAAGAGTTCTTCTCAGCTTCCTGCCCTCTGAAGTATGGTAGGCGTACTTATAGCCACTGTGCATGTTGACATGCAGGCCACTGCCACAAGGCTGACCAGTCTAACAGCCCCTCTCAAAGGCTCAAATGAGGGCTGAATGGAAAAACACTGGCAGTAGCTTCATGATTGATCTCCTGGGTCCGATCTGAAAAAGATATGTCAAGGAAGACAGGGAGCTAGGAGAATGTGTGACCATCACTAATCTCTTTGAAGAGTCTTTAGGAGTTAAGTTAAGCGTGTGCCTGCCATGCTGGGAATTATGGACTTAGGCCTACTAAGTCATTCCATGGGCCACCGATCTTATTTAGTTTTCAACAGTAGTCTAAGGGTTAAACTGCTTGAGGAGGACTCAGACAAGTGAGTTAAGAATAAGACAATCCAATACAATCTTGAAGAAACCACAGCCTTGGCCACTGTCCTTCATACTTCAGCTACTTTGATATGATTAACTAGCACTGGGCTGTTGCTAAGACATTCTCTTGTGAAAAAAAAAAAAAGAAAGAAAGAAATGTCTTGGCCCCTGAGTGAACCTAGGCCTTGAAACAATTCTCTTGCCCAATTCTCTTGAAGCAGCCAACCTCCAGGAGACTAAGTTCCCTCTCCCATTCTACCATGACACTAAGCAGTCCAACTCCATAGAATCTCAAGGATATCAGAGGATGTCCAATTAAATTTGTACTTTAATAGTAATCACTTTTACAATTTCCCCAACGTGGTCACCAAGCCTTCGCCTCTGATGAATAAGAACTCACTTCCTCCTTAGGCAGCCTATTCCACTTTGGTAAAGCTCTCAATGTTAGGAAGGTTTTTCCTTATATTGAGCCAAGATTTTCTTCTCTTCACCTTCCACCTATCACTCCTAGTTCTGCCCTCTGGTGCCTAGCAGAACATGTCTAATCCCAACCCGACCCCGTGTACATGATACTTCCTCATCTCTCCAAGGCAGCTATCAGGTCTCCGCTTTGCTAGGCTAAACATCCCAACTTCTTTCAGAAGATATTAATATGGCATGATAAATAGAAGCCTAATCATTTAGATGTTCTTCAGTTTGTCAATATCCTTTCCATGATAAGGTAACAAGAAATCATACAGGGGCGGAGCCAAGATGGCAGAGTAAAAGCAGTGACTTGCTGAGCTCTCCTCCAAACCCCTCCAAATACCAATAAAAAAATGGCTCTAAACAAATTCTAGAGCAGCAGAACCCACAAAAGACAGAGTGAAACAAATTTCCAGCCCAAGACAACCTGGATAGAAAGGTCTATAGCATGGGGTTGGGAGAGAATCGCAGTTCAGCATGGGAGTGCTGGCAAAACAGGCCTCAGCAAACTTGGAGCAGGCCTCAGAGGACTGAATCACAGGCAGCTGTGGTGGTTTCTAGACTTCTCAACCCATGAACACCAAAGACAACTTAGAAGGTCAGTAGGAAAAGTCTGTGACCACAGTGAGAGAGAAGCTAGGTCCCAGCCCTAGTCCCTGCATGGCCCCAGGGCAGTGGCTGCTTCTGGAGCTTCTGGCCTACAGACTGAGGGGAAATCTAGTGGGGGGATTGCAGGGATCTCTTTGCTGGTGCTGAGGCAGGATTCTCTTGCTTTGCCTCTGCTTGGATCTGGGTCACAGTTCTGGGTGGCAGTCTTGGGGCAAGGAAGAGCGCTGGTGTGGTGGAGCTTGTGGTGGCAGTGGAGAGGGAATCCTCCTCACAGTTCCAAGGCAGAAAAGAGCACTTGTGGTCACTCATAGACCAGAGCACAGGCCAGGAAAGGGAAAAACACCTCACCCTTGATCATACCACCTTGGAAGAACTGAAAACTTACAGGTCCCTAGAAGTTTCTCTGAAAACAGATGCACAAAACCCCCAAAGCTTGGAACAGTACATTCTCCACACTGGAAGTACACCCCTACCTTAACAAAAAGTTTAAAACTCGAGTAATTGGCTGGGATCATGAGCAAATTGCACAGAGAAAAAGTCAGACCACAGAATCTTTCTTTGGTGACAAAGAAGATCAAAACATACAACCAGAAGAAGACAACAAAATCAAAGCTCTTATATCCAAAGCTTTCAAGACAAAATACAAATGAGTCCTAGGCCATAGAAGAGCTCAAGAAGGATTTTGAAAAGCAAGTAAGAGAAGTAGAGGAAAAACTGGGAAGAGAAATGAGAGTGATGCAAGAAAATCATGAAAAACAAGTCAACAGCTTGCTAAAGGAGACCCCCCCAAAAAGAAATGCTGAAGAAGATAAGGTACCGAGAAGGGATCACAATACTCCAAGTCTGATCTGACCAAAGCCAAGTACATGGGGACTATCACCTTCTCTCACACTCTGTACTTCTCAATTCAGCCTAAGATTATATGAACTTTTCTGGACACAGACTAAACTGTATGTTCCAGATTAGTAGGACATGCTAATGCTTTGTGATATACATTAATATGCACCTCAAAGGGGCAAAACTAACAGAAGGAAAAGGGAGTGCATGTATATGTACATATATGTGCATATCTTGTATACATACACACATACAGATCACACAGGTGTTTTTTGTTGTTTGAAGCAATACATGACTATGTAGTGATAAAATATCTGAGTCAAATGTTGCAGAATCGCTTTGACTAAAGTAGATGCTCTGTCTATTGACACTTTTCCCAGTAATAGTAAAACAACTTTAAAGGATAATACCTGGGTTGTTCCAGTAATCCTCAAAATGGTCTAAGATGTGATAACTACTATCATCTATAGAAAGACCACTGTAAATTTTTTTTAAATTTTAAAAAAACCTCCTATGGAAGGGTTAACACAATATCCATTAATACATCTTGCTGGAGAGGCAGTGTGGTGTACTGGACACAGAGCTTGCCTTAGAGTCAGGAAGACCTGCATTCAAGCCTTGCCTCTGACTTAGCAGTGATTGTGTGACCATGGACAGGTCATTTATCTTCTTAGTGCCCTGGGACAACTCTAACCACAAAATGTGGAGCAGATGCTAATCTATATTGATGAGGGAGTTCCCTTGCCAGAAAGTCCCTATAACAAACAAATTCCAGGTCCAAATTGAGAAAACAAATCTTATCCTATTTTATCACATTGGCTCCTGTAACCTCACAGAGATCAGACACTTAAGGAAATGGGACTGAAGCAGGTGCATTTTGAGGAAGAAAAGGGAAAGGAGTTTGGGAAAGCTCTGGATGTGGGGTCCTACTCAGGAAGGAAAGGATAAAGCACTGGTAGAAGGCCTAGCCAGCCAGAGGGCAACAAGAGGACCCTGAATGCCTAAAATTAGGGGTGGGTGGAGGAAAATAGAAATGAACCAAACAGTTCACCAAGTTCAGTTTTGTCCAGGACAACCTCAACTAGCACCATTACTTCAATAGTTTAAGAAATAAGTTATTTTATTAGCATCATACTCCACTCTACCCATGTATATTGCAACTCCTCCAGACTTTAAAAGATTGTAGTCATGAGATGTTGGGACCAAAATAAGTCATCATCTGGTGACCAGCCTGCTGGTCTTCAGCCTCTGCCATCCTAACTGGGCTGTTCCTTGGGCTGTTCTTGCTCCTTAGCTCTTTATTCTCTTCAGCTTGCTAGGACCTGGCATAGCCTTTGAAAATCCAGGGTCACCTCCAAACTGTGATTTAAACTAGAAGGTGTTAGTAGAGAGTGGAGTATACACCATAAATAAAGAAACTCAATAGATGGTTTTTATGATGGTGTTGGCCAGCTCTCCAGCTGACTACTATATAATTATTATCGGTAGGAATACTGCCAACTCTGAAAGCCACAGAACATCCCAAACCTCATTTTCAGCCGGGGCCTTTCCACCTCCTCTCAATAAAATCTTTTTATCAGGTATGATAACAGGTAGTAAAACTGACTGATTTAAGTTTCACACTCTCTGCTCTCACAGATAGGTGTTAATTAGCAGCTAAATAAACAATGGGGGAAGGGTGCAAACTGCTAAGTATGGAGGAGAGAGAAGCAGGAGATTCAGGCAATTCTCAGATTTGGTTGTCAGCCCCTGAATATGCAAGAGCTTACTGCAAGTGGAAATTAAAATTAGAAAATCCCAAGCGCTTTAATACCTGAGGTTTTCACAAAAGAAACCAAGCTATGCTGATAGTATCTAATTTTTCATTCTGTCACAAAAAAATTAAAACCTTTGTACATAAGTAAATGAATTATATTTTGTGAACACAAAAACTGCAGCCTTATGCCAAATCATGAGAAAAAAGTTGTGGGTAATGAAATACATTAAATTAACTTGAGGAGTTTTGTGCTTTTGGGGGCTTTTTTGTTTGTTCATTTCAGTATTTTTTTTTTCAGAATAGAATGTGTAGCTTTCACAAGAACTATAATCACTCAAATCATCTTTGACAATGACACAAAGGCCCAATATTATCATGGTCCCAGTGGCTCTATTTATCTCTAGAATAAAATTTGTTCCTCTAATTATTGAATCCTTGAATGTCCTCCCTCACCATCCTCATCTATTGACAACCTACTGTAAGACTCATCTTCCTCCTGAATCCTTCCCTGATCTTCCCAGTTGGATATCACCTCTCCTCATCTGATCTCAAAGCATTTGGTTCACAGGCATAGATAGAAGACTGGGCTTCAGTAAGTCCTTCCATAAGCATTTAGTAAGTGCTTACTAAATTTCAGGCACAGTGCTAAACTCTGGGAATACAAATACAAGAAAAAAGCCAGGCTCTGCCTTCAAGGAGTTTATATTCAGAAGGGGGAAGATAACACATAAAAGCAAGCTGGAAAAGGAGGGAGTTCTTACAGATCTGGGTTCAAATCTAACCTCAAATATTTCTGAGCAATGTGACACCGGGTGAGTCATTCAACTTCTCAGGGATTCACTTCCCTTATCAGTAAAACTGAGATTATAATAGCACCCACCTCAGAAGGCTACTATGTGGTTCACAGTATTCACCATTTTTCAAGCCAATAAAGCATTATACAAATGCAAAATCATATTGTTATTGACATTATATGTATGTCTGTGTGCTTCACTGGCAAAGCCTCTGAGAAACTAGATCACACCTATGCCTCAATGAGGCATAGGAGAAGGACTTCAGCAGTGGTTACAATAATATAGATTAATTACAGACACTAAAATAAAAAAGCTCTGGGCAAAGGGGATAGGTGACCATGTAGTAAAGGGAATTTTGCTGGTCTGAGCAAAGCCAAGGGCCACCCAGTATCAAGAAGGAAGGAAGGAAAGAAGAAAATCAAAAAAGGTTTTCTTAAAGCACTTAACTAAACAACTGTTTTGGTTTATATGCCAAACAATCCAGGATCGATTTTCCCCACTTAATTGTCCAGAATAACTAGCTGCTTTTGCTTCATGGGGATGCAGACCAACAAATATCAAAATCATCTGGGAGATGTTAAATACAGAAGCATAATAAATTTTATCCAATGCAATGGACAGAGTGCTAGACCATCCTCAGATACAGCTGAGTTCAAATTCTGCCTCTGAAACTGAGCCACATCCCCTTAGACAATCCACTTCCTTCTTAGCCTTTTTCCTCATCTGTAAATTGGATATAACACCTTGTAATAGCTACCTCACCTTTCCCCAATTTGCCAGAATTTATGGGATTTGACGGAACTGAGATGGCCAGAGTTTTGATAAATGACATTCAGTTATTGCATCTTGTGCATTCTTTTCCTAAAGCTACAGTGTTGTAGTCATACCATCAAAAAAATAAAATATACATGCAACACCAGCTGATCAGAGGTGTCAGATTATACTCTCCCATATTACGGATCAGCCTGCCTCACCACAGGCAATGCACAATGCATTAAAATTAAGTGACACCATGGGAAAAGCCAGGGATAGGGCATGCAAGTCACCTATTTTTAAAACTTGTTTATGGGTTTCTCATCATTATTTCCATGTTCACTGAACTCAGTTTCCCATATCCTGAAATGACTCTGAAAGATCAGCTTATAGCAGAATTGCTGCTTCTGCTAGACTTGAGCAGCAAACCTCTCAGATGTTTCCACACTTCCAGCCAACTGGAACATTCTGAGATGTTCTTTCCTCATATTCCCAGGAATCTATGCCAGAAATGTGAGGCTAAAGACAGAACATTGACCCAACATGATCCAAAGAGCCTTCAAAAGATGTGTTAGACATTAAAACAAAGCCAATGGAAAACTGTCATCCCTTTCCTGTGAGGAAGCCTTAAACAAATCTACAATCACCTTCATCACCAAGGCCTTTCTATGATCTAATTGAATGCTTATTTTTTTTAAATATTGTTCTCTCTCCTGAGTAACTCCCAGGGATACAGAGAATTTCTTGATGCAAACACACTTGATTATTATTGGTCTTCAGGTGCTAATTATAGCAAGCACAATCATTTTGGAAAAGTTGGTTGGTTGATCCTATGAGTTTTATTTCTGATTATCCTGATATCATTTGCTTATAAGACAGTTTGATGTAGTGGAAGGTTTACAAAGTTAGGGATCAAGAGAAATAAATCCTAGTCTCAGCTTTTCCAGCATAACTATGGGTAAATCAATTGTCTCTGCTGTTTCTCAATTTTTCCTCATCTGTTAAATGGGAACTGAAACTGGATTAATTCCTTATAGCTTTATTTGTAGTTCTATTGTGAAGGATACTTATGCTTAGAGTCAGAAGAATTGAGTTTTAGAACTAAAACCTACCCAAATGTGTGGTTATGGAACAACTCATGTTTCTCTGAAACTCAGTTTCGATATCCATAAAATGGGGATAATAATACTTATGCTTCACGAAATTGTTATAAGGAAAGTGTTTTGTAATCTATAAAGTACAGGCTAAGTCTTAAGGTATAATTGGTTTTGTAGGTATGAATTGAAGACATAAAAGTTCAAGTGATCAAATTATTACCACAAAAATGGAAGTATGACTTAATTTATAGGATTATAGATTTAGAGTGGTATGGGATTTCAGAGGCCATGTACTCCTTTTTCCTTCATTTTACAGATGAGGAATGAAACCCAGAGAAATTAAATGAATTGTCCAAGGTCATAGGTAGCAGAACTGAGTTTAAAACCAGGGCCTCTGACTCCAAACCAGCAGTTTTTCCACTCTACAACTAAGAGTTGACCTTATTTCTTTACAATGCTTTTAACTTTTAAAAACTCAAATCTATTATCACATTTATATTCTCACCACAATTATATGTAGTAAGTAGAGTGGTTGTATTATCCCCATTTTGCAGAAGAAAAAACTGAGGCAAGGTAAATTCAGTGACTCTCCTACAGGGTCATATATCCAGTAAGTGCTAGTTAGTCCTAGAACCAAGGAATCAAATCCCTGTTCTTTCCACTAAATCATGCTCTTCCCTGTTTACAGTTACAAGCTTAAATTTCACCTCTAAACTTTATCTATAGTTAGCCATAGTAATCTCCACATGCTTTCAGACACACCCACACATATAAATATATATGTGTGTGTGTGTGTGTGTTCTCTTAATGCTTCCTTATGGCAAAAGCATCTGATTCATTTTAAAATCACCAACTGTCTTAATTCCATTAGTCCACAAACTTGTCCTGGATACCCAGCACTAGCAAGATGTTACAAGAGATAGAAAAGGAATAGAAAATAAAATCCTGGCCTTTGAGAAGCATAAAATGTAATTGGGAGGTTAATTTGTAGAACAACTAGCAGACAAACCAGCTTAGGTCCCTTTTAGAAATAGGCAGGGCAAAAATCTTTAAAACACAGCAGTGGGAAAAAGATAGAAAACATAGAAAGTACAAAATTATATAGGAAATATATTTCCTTAAGAGCTTTGATAATATTGTGGGGTAAGCTGTATTATTGTTTTTGTTTTCAAGTATGCTTTCATGTATTATGGGTCAGTAAAGTTCAAAACTGGGAAAAATTCTTAAGAACTATAGCATAAAGAGAGACATTTGGAGCAATCATCAAATACAAAAATAAACAAGCCAGTTTGGTCCCATGAGTCCAATTAAATTCAACAAGCAAAGCAAATCCTTAAGCACTAGGATAGAAAGAAAATGTGGGGTGGGGGGCAGTCTCTACCCCCCTGGGAGCTTAGAGTGTACTGTAAGATACAGCATAAAGATAAGTAGATAGAAGATAATTTTAGGAGGGGGGGAGATATTAAGGGAATTATGAACAACTTGACATAGGAAATTAAGGATTCCAGGAAGTAGAGTATGTGAGGTCAAATTGTGCTAAGGTATAGGGGAGGGGGTGAAACAGATGAACTGCCAAGTTTGGGGAACAATAAGCAGGTCATTTTGGCTGAAACCGAAAGATGATGATGATGATGATGATGATGATGATGATGATGATGATGATGATGATGATGAAGAAGAAGAAGAAGAAGGAGGAGGAGGAGGAGAAGGAGGTGGTGAAATAAGTCAGAAAAGGTAGACTGGAGGCAGATTGTAAAAACCTTTAAATGCCACAAATAAATATAGATATACATACATACATATGTATAGATACATACATACATACACACATATTATCCCAGAGGCAATAAGCAGTCAATGAAGTTTCTTGAGCATGCATGTGACATGGCCTTACACACATGTGTTTTAGAAAGAATAGTTTTCCAGTTTGTAGAGAATGGGAGCAGGAAGCAGATGGAATAAGGAAGACAAATTAAAAGGCTATTACAACAGTCTATGTGAGAGTCAATGAAGGCCTAAGTTGGTGCCTGAGTGAGTAGAGAGAAAAGGATAGATGTCAGAAATGTTGTGAAGGTAAAATTGACAAGACTTGGCAATTGAGTGGCTATTAGGAGTGAAGGAGAATGTTTCCAGAGTGGTAAAGAAAAATAAAGAAAGAAGTACAGGAATGTTGGACTATGCTGTGAGGGAAAAGAAAGCCAACGTGGGAGTTGTTAATTGATCATTGATTTGACTCTACTAAAGAAAAAAAGACGACCAAGAAACACACACAGTAGTAGTATATTGGTAACTCTATAACCCAATGACTATTCCATAAAGGCATGGCCTACATAGTTCATATCATCTCTGCAGGTTGTCTCAGAACTGACGTGAAAAAATGGTTGCTGCTGAAAATCTGCTGGCTGGGTATGACATTGCAGGTCTAGTGATACGTTGTCTTAAAAGATGTGCCAGAAGGGAATAAGAGTGATTCATGGCAGCCTCAAGCCTTCCTTGGAGATATTTTTCATAGTAGATGGAATTAAGATAGTAAAGTAAGTTTCTTAATCCTACTTGCCAAAAAAAAAAGGAAAAGAAGGTTTTTAAGCCTTCATCTGTCAGTCATTAGAACAAGTGAAAAGACTTGCTCACAACAAATCCAAAGGAAGAAGGTTTTTACATCCTAGATCGTGAATTTAAGAAAGTAAAATAAAGTTTCTGGACTTGGTGTCCATGGATAGATTTCAGAGGATCCATGAACTTAGAAACAAAATTACATCTCTATTTTCACTAACCTCTAATTGAAAATTAGTATCCTTATTAATTATTTGAATCACTATTCTAAGAAAGGGCTTTAGAAGACTTCCAAAGATAACGCAAAAGGTTAAGAATCTCTGGTCTAGAAGAACACATTATAAAAAGTAAGGTCATCACAGAATACCCTCAGTCAGATAGGGAAAGAGATTTTTTTTTTTTTTCTGCAACATATGCTTGGAAATCGTTTGAGCTTTTGATCAATTCAAGCCCTACATCGTTGCCAGAAGTGTGTTAGTTAACAGGGCCTCTGGACAAAGGCTACGCAGAACAAGTAACAGATCATTTTAGAAGCCATAAGTAACTATAAACAATGCAAAAAAAATTAAATGTTGTAAAAAATCTAAACATTACATAATGGTCCTCTGAATATAGGAAATATCTCCAAAGAAACTTTTTCTCAAAATTCTCATGAATTTTGTAAATTTTAAGGATATCACTCATATACTGCTTTCTTCATGAACTCTTTCCTAATCTCCTCAGTTCTATTCCTAATCATAGAATTTTTTATAGCATTTTGTATTTCCCTTAGGCATTTATATTCTACATTATAATCCTAAGTATTGATGTTAAAGTATTAACTCTGCTGCTTGAGAAGGTAGCTGGGGTATGGTGTATAACTTCCTACAGCTGGAGTCAAGAAGTCCTGAGCTCAAACCCTGTCTCATACATTTTCTGGATGTGTGACCATGGGCAAAACACTTAATTGCTCTCAACTTGAGTTTCTTCATCTGTGAAATGGGATAATAGTACATATCTCATAGGATTCTTGTGAGGCTCAAGGAAGATAATATATGTGCAGTGCATTGTAAACTTGAAAGAGCTATATAAAATTAGGTAACATTAAGAACAGAAATTCCTTGAGGGAAAAGATCATTTCTTATTTATCTTAGTATCTCTCTTATCCTCTTTTCTACTAAAGTTCTATTCAGATGCCTTACTGTGGCATGAAAGTGATCCTGGGTCCCCAAAAGATACATCAATGGAACACAAGCTCTGGTAGGCTCTACTTAGCTGGAAAATCATTGATTGTGGACCTGGAAATAGATTGAATGTCTGCTGTCTGTTGACCCACATAAGTAAGTTCAGATAGATCCATTGCCAAGGACTGATATTTTTGGACCTAATAATTCAAGAAAACAGCCTATGTTCAGGGAGGAAGAGATTGTGATATTCATAGCCAAGAGATCATCCACACCAAGAAAATCATAGACATTTTTGAAGCACAAGAAACATTTCCTTTAGGCTATTGCACAGGGCTTAGGAGAGAGTAGATACTTAATAATTTTATTTAATTGAGCCGGCTCATGCTTTTAACTACAAAATAGAAGAGCGAGAAGCTATGGGTTGAATCAGGTATCAATTTTGCGGTTCCAGAATTAATGAACTTGAGCCAAATGAAGGAAGCCCATGCTCTTTCAGCCAGTTTTCCCCTTTTATTTCTGGGAAGGACTCTAGTAACATTTTTAGAATATGTGTTGGGTATGTTCTCTTCTTCTCTACTGCTGCACCAACTCTTTCCCCTTGAGTATATGACACCAAAATTAGAAATCAACTTCAAATCTAAAGTGTGACTGATGTGCCAAAAAGGCTGGTAAGTGTCAAATTTAAGTTGTACTAGAACCTAGGAGTGCTTGGTTGAGTTTTGGATTGGGGGAGAGGGGTTGCAATGTTTCAATTAATAAAGTGGAAAAAATCCATTTCATGGGTTGCCATTTTTTTTCACTGCAATTCATTAAGAAAACCACCAGCAGCTTGTGTGAACCCAGATCCTCCATGGAAGTTTAATGGAATAAAATGAATGTGAATCACACTGAAGCAAAAAAATGGTTATCTATACTTCTGAGAGAAATACTGAGACCAATGAGACCATGGATTCATCCTATTTAATGAATGAAAAAATAGGACACCTGAATAATCACTTCTAGATATAACTAAATTTCCTGAAAATTACAAAATGAGGAACATTCCTGAGTTTATAAACCCAAAGATGAAAAATAAACATTTGTTTACATTCAAATCAATACATACAAACTTTCAACTAAGCAATTTTTAACCAAGTAAGAACTCATCTTTGCGATTATATATATTTGCAATTTTTTAAAATAAAAAAAGTAAAAGTCTTTTCTAGTCTTAGAAAAGAGGCCAGAAATAGCAATATGAAAAAAATAACATTATTACTAAGTCAAAATATGCCAAGCCTGGAAAAATCAGCCCAAACAATGAATGCACACAATGACAATAAAAAGAGAGAAAGTCAAATGGAAGGATAGATTAACTTTTAAAAAAAGCAAACTGAAGTCTGAGAGTAGCCATGGACTTTTTATATTTTTATGTCAGTTCCCACTAAACAAGAAAGGATAGAATTCATAACCTTAGATTACCCTTTCTTTTTGGGTGGTGAAAGAATGGTGAATGAAACCAAGAAAAATGTTAGGGGATAAGGATAAGGAGTAATTATTATTGGTGAAAATGGGAAACCAGGATGAAATGCCCTTGAGTCAATATTTTCTACCAAAAATAACAGAAGCAGAAACTTATGAGGATTATTTTTTTTCCTTTTTCAGGTTTGTAGGATCATGGGCAAAAGGCCTCTTGGATAGATTATAAAGAATACTTCATACCAGACTAACTTAATCACTCCCCTCCCATAGAATCATAGAATTAGTGGATGAACAAAACACAACCTATACAATTTATATTTAGATTTTAATTCTCATACATAATTTTCTTACAAAATTGGCTTAAATTGTTATGTGATAGTGGTGAGAAATAGAACAGTAAATTGAAAATTGGCAGTTCTCACAAGACCACACATGGATCCTTTTGGGAAAAGAACATGACAAAAATCTACAAAAAAATTGTGTCTGTTTTCTGAAGTTTTTTTTTTAATCCAGTGTTCAGTGACACTTTCAAGTGTAAAGGGGGTGATCAGGTTGCCATTTATCAATAAGAGAGGTTCTAATTTATAGGGGTCAATAGAATATGAGCATATTCATTGGTATTACACTGATGGGTATCTCTGTTTCTCTCTGTTTCTGTGTGTCTCTCTGTGTATCTGAGTATCTCTCTCTCCTTCCCTCCCCCTTACCACCCTCCAAGTTCAAAAGATACACTGGAGTATAGCAGTATGCTCCTGCATGGGAAGTATGGCAGTAAAAAGTTATTGCCTAAGTGCAATTTCCTTTTCACAGCATCATCTCATGGAGGCTTGCAATAGAAGCATAGAGCTAAAGAGAGAAACTAACATTTTAGGGCCAACGCCTACATTTCAGGGCTTCACAGTGCCTGGCACAAAGCAGATACTTAATAAGTACTAGCTGACTGACTAAGTTCCACAAGGATAGCAAGTTATCTTATTTTCTAAGTGTAGAAACAGTAATAAAAGTTTCCATTTGTCTCCTTTGGGACTGTGTAGTGGGTGCTCAAACAAAAAAAAAAATCATCCTTGCTCATTGGACAGTGCAGATGGTTAGTTGAGATTAGAACTCTAGATATTCAGAATCCTAGAAGGAGCAGGAAACAACCAGGAAAAATGCATCAGAGAGCATTGTTTCCTTGTAAATATGGCAACAACTTATACCCTAATCCAATGACCTCCTACAATCTACACTGGTTTACTGCTCATGTATTAGGAATGCATACAGGGATATTCAGTATAGAGAGGTTTTTGTCCCCTCTGAGGGAAATTGGGGAAATTGAGCATATGGTTAATTGTGAGAATTGAGTGAACCACACGGACTGCATCTTGTGACTTAATTCTGGAGCTAGCTCAGTTCCCTTTCTGTTCAACTATGGGCCTAATCCTACCTCTGCCTTGTAAGAAAACTTTATTCAATTGTGAGAATTGGGAGAAAACCTTTTTGCATTGTTTGAACCTGGCTCTGTGTGGCTGGCAATCACTTGATCACTTCTCCTTGAAGCTTAGACCTTTACTGTGTGACCCTGGGCAAATCACTTAACCCCAATTGCCTAAAAAAAGGAGACCCCTTAACCAAGGACCTAGATTATGCCAATCAGAAACCCAATTATTAGACCCAAAGATTGATACAAGGAGTTTGCTCACAATTTTACATCTCAAGCAACCCATATGTCTTATCTGAAAACTGGCCCCATATTGATCAATCAGTTATTGTTTCCATGTACCTCTGACCATTTCATAGACATTTGAGAGGAATGGAGCACCCTTTTTTTCTTCTGAATTCAAGGAATTGCATCTGTTTGCTCTCCCCTTCCCAATTTGGAAAGTCCCTAATCTTTCATCTAATTAGAAGTCAGATTACCTTGTGTTGCAGTTTCCTTTTAGTTAATTTCCCTAATTTGACTATTTTTTTTTAATGTAAAGAAGTCTGTCTCCCCCTATATTGAGTCCAGTCCTAACTCAGGAGGGAGCCTAGTCCCGATTTGTTGGACAAGTGACACACATTGCTTAATAAATCAATATGCTCAGAAAATTGAACCTTTGTTTCCTCAGTCATTTCATTTTTCACCCACCACACCTCATAGCTCCAAATAATATTATTGTATCTACAGGTTCCAGAGGAAAGCTAAACTGAATGGTCCTTGAGTTATCTCTGTCCCTTAACCCTATTCATCTACTCAAGATTTCAAGGCATTTAACTATTAAAATCACAGCCCTTCTATCCTTTTATGGAGTTACACGTGGTGTCACCAGCATTCTCAAAAGTAATTCTCAATTCTGTCACACAGTGGAATTTCTTGGCAAAAAAGAGAATTTTCCTGTCCAGGACTCTAATCCTTAGACTTTCTTGGAGCAGGAAGAGTTTTAGATTGAACTTTCTCCCTCTACTTTGTTCTTGGAACAAGATATGATTTTGACTCTCCAGAGACTGCAAGAAAACAAATAGAATGCTCCCAGCCAGCTAAAGAACTAGGGGAAAGGGGAAAATCAAGCCATGACCACTAGACATCTCATATACAAACAATTTAACACTTTTTAATAAGGAGGAAAAAATGCTAGTGTTGTTCTGTCATTGGAGAGAAATGTTGAAAGGATTATGTCTGTCAAGAACAACAAATGGACCGATCTGGAGTCTACAAACCTGATTGCTCATGAGTGAAATAGTTCTCTTAAGTGAGTGAAGTGAGAGTGCAACCCTGTTTTATGAGTGGAGAATTCACCATTGATGCTATGGACAGTATAAGAATGAGCTTTCCATTTTCTTAGAAACTAAACAAGCCCTAATAATCATTGTATAGTGTCATTTTATAATGGATTGTTGACTATTTCAGCACTTCCTAAAGGTCCAGTTTCACGGTTACTGAGAAGCCTAAGTCTGAGAGAAGAACAAAGAGAAGCTGTCATGGAAACACTGGGCAATGGGGATACTTTGAAGGCTATCTGCTATTGTTGGGTTCAAAGACAGCTTTTCTAAATCACATTCCTGTCCTTATAATTCCCATCACATTTTCTAAGAACATAATAAAATATGCTATGACTTCATATACTACTACTACTACTACTAGTAGTACTACTACTGTTGCCGCCACTGCTGCTGTTGTTGCTGCTGCTACTACTACTATTACAAAGCTAGTATTTATATAGCACTATAAGTTCACAAAGTGCTTTACAAATATTAGCTCATTTTGTTCTCACAGCAACCCTGAGAGATTTTACTGATGAGGAAACTGAGACAGAGATTAAGTGAATTACCCAGGGACTTACAACTAATAAGTGCTGAAGAAGAATTTGAATTCAG
The DNA here is from genome assembly GCF_900497805.2 of Vombatus ursinus. Lineage (NCBI taxonomy): Eukaryota > Metazoa > Chordata > Mammalia > Diprotodontia > Vombatidae > Vombatus > Vombatus ursinus. The sequence continues at coordinate 9,525,242 of NW_020947390.1, forward strand.
TTCCTTTTGACTGTAAGTCCAACACTCTATCCACTGAGACACTTAGCTGCCAAGTCCCTATGACATTGACACCATCTTCATTTTAATATACGCTCTTATCTTTGGAATACTTGAGGTCGAAGCTAAGTTTTCCAGACTCGATTCATATTACTACCCTTCATACTCTCTACATGCCAGTCAAACTGACTCTGAACTCTTCACCTCATCTCCCATCTCTTTGCCTTTAAACAGGTTGTCCCCTATTCCTGGGATATTCTCCTATTTCATCTCCACCTCCTAGAATTCTCAATTCAGATGCCACTTTCTGGGATACTTTTTGGCACTATGCTCTAAAAAGTTGACTGTTATAATATGCTTAAATTGGTCTGGTCACACTTGGTCAGAATGACTTGTGAAACTATAAGATATAATCACTAAACTCCAAAGAAACTGGACCTTATCATCCTTTAAAGTACAGGTCAAGGATCAGTTCTTAAGGGAATACAATCCTGATCCCTTTTAAATGCTTTGTCCCTCCTCCATTAGCTAATACATATAGTAGCCCCACAGGAGAATGGAAAGAATGCTGAATTTGTAATCAAAATAACCAGCTTCAGACAAGAGTTGTATAACCCTAGGGAAATCATTTAATGTCCTTGAGCCTTAGTTTCTCATCTACAAAATGGCAATAGCACTTCCCTCGTGGAGCTGTTGTGAAAATCAAATTAGATAATCTGTGTAATGCACTTTTCACACCTTAAAGTAAAGGTTAGTTTTTACTATTTTAAACTGTATATATGTTGCTCAAGGGAATGAATGCATGCTCCTTGAATGCAAGACTTGGTTTTTTTTTTGTCTTTGCATTCCTAGAAATTAACACAATACTAGTTAATGCTTAATAACTATTTGTATATCATAATTATATTGATGTTTTCATCATTATTGATTCATGGGATCTTAGCATTAGAAGTTGTTTTCAAAGAGCAACCATTCCCAGCTCCCTCTAATGCACAAATTCTCTCTATATCTTGGATTATAGGAATTCATCTATCTCTTGTACAAAAATTCAAATGATAGGCAACTCACTTTTCTCACGAGACTGCTCGTTCTATTTTACATATCTTTAATTAGAATTTTTTTTCTTTTCCTATTGAGTCAAGAACTACTTTTCTGTAACATCTACCTTCTGGAGATGCAAAGAATAAGTCAAATACTTCTTCTACATGGCAGACCCTTAAATATATGAAGACAGCTATCATTTCTCTTATCTTCCCTCTTCTAGTAACAATACCCAGAAACCACCTCACCACATTATTTAGGAATATGGTTGATCAACACTTACCTAAAAGGAACCAGGTTTTTAAAGTCCAGAAAATATTATTAGTGAAAAGCATTAAGAGTTGCATAGATTGATGGAAAAATGAGACAAAAAGTAAGTTTTACAGGCAATGTTTGGAGGAAAAAGAGAGGAATTAGTTCACAATTATTTGTGGGAGTAAAATGAGAAGTGAAAATATGAGATTTAAAATTAATTTTAAATTTTGATTAAATATTACAAACACACTTCTGGCTTTGGGGAATGAATGAAAGGGAAATACAGACATAAAAATTTAAAGAGGAAACTTCTACTAAGATAGACATCAAAAGTGGTCCTCAATATGGAGCATTTTGTAATTAGCAAATTAGCAGGTCAGGTCACTTCATCCACTTCTGATTCTATCATTAGGGAATATTATTTTCTTATTTGTGTCCATATTCATTACATTCACCATCGATTCTACCTATGTGCTTACACAAGGAACGTCTCTAACCTTTTGTCAATATGAAGTTACTTGCGTCAATAAGCTATAGAGGAATTAGATAAAATCATCAAAACCTTTAGCAGAAGGAGGAGGGGAAATGGTTCCATCTCTGTACTTGGTTCAAATTATTATCAAAGAATTTCTACAGCAACCTGGAGCTTATTTCAATAGAAGAAGAGGAATGTAGCCATGATAGCTAGGTTCTGGTACCTAATCACCACCCCCCCCCCCGAAGGACAAAGAAACTGGCATCAGAGCAGGGAGGAAGAAGGATACTATATAAGGAAAAGACAAAAAGTGACGTGACCATGACTTTGGCATTCCTTTTCCTTCTTGCATATACTTTTAAAAGACAGGAAGTAGTTGTCATGGCCACCTGAACCAATTCTTCTCAACACATGGATAACTGGGGGGTTACCACAGCAACAGTCAGGGTTTGGAGTCCTCTTTTTATATGTCTAGGGTGAAGGTTGCTAAGGCAACCACTGGTGTATCCCCACAGGTGGTGATAGATCATGTGGTGTTGCTATAGAAATATTGACATATCAATAATCTTTTTCCTAACATTCTCAAAGTGACTGGACCCCAGAGCTGAGTCGCTATTTTTACAGCGAGCAGCAGGAATCTTCAGGCAAACATTAGCCCCATGGTTCAATTGCTGCATGACCAAATGATCAAAATGTCAAGTAGTATATTGGGTCCCTAGTCTGAAAAGTTATGTCCAATTCAAGCTGCCCAGACCCTTTCTGCCATCTGCTAGGCTCATGTAGTTTTAATGTACAAACTACTCTAACTAGGTAAATGAATGCCTCTATATTTCTAGAAGCCTCTGGTGGTGATCAACAAATAATGGATATAGCTACACTAACATTTGTCAATTCAAAAAATGCCATCCCTGCCTAAAGCACAGTTTAGGGAATGTGGTAGAACACAAGAGAAGGATGGATTAGACTCTGTTAACAATGTAGAGTTATTAAGCATAGATGTGTTTCTCAATCCCTTGAAAACTGAACATTTAAATTTTCCACAAATTTTACCCTCTAAAAGAATGAAGTCGGAAAAAATGAAACAAAATAACTAAAGAGGAAATGACAAGGGTGGGTGGGGGAGGCAGATATGCCAAAACATGTTATTCTTCTATTTAGTAGTTGCTATAAAATGAAAAAAAGAAAACTAAGAGAAATTCTAAGAAAACCTGTGCAAATTAAAATAAATTAAATAATAGGTAAAGAGATTTATAATGAATGGTGCATAAGCAATCAAGAGAGGTGGCTCTGTGAGAATGGGAAATAACTGTTTAAAGCTCCAGAGACATTCAATATGAATGTGAAATTTACCATTGAATGTCAACATGTTTTAACTGCTGAAGGATTCCTATGTTTAAGGCATTCCTGTAAAGTGGAGGAAATTCACTTTATATGTTCCCTTGGAAAACAACAAATACCCTAAGTAAACTTTTTCAAATGAATACATAATAATTTAAATAATGTTAAAATATTTAATAATCAAATTCTTAGAGCGGTCAATATTCCCAAACCCATTACTAAATGGAGAATAACAATGCCACTTGAAGATGAAGTAACTTGGAACAGATAATCATATAAAAATGAATACTTGATTTAAAAGAAACAAGATATACTTGTATGTGTGCTTTCAGAGCTAGTTATTTGAGAGGCAGGATAGTGTAGTGAATAGAGAGTTAGCCTCAGAGCCAAGAAGACTTGGGTTCAAGTCTCCCGTCTGAATATACTGGCTAAGTGATGTGGTAGAGATAAATCACTTAAACTTTTAGTTTTCTGGGTTAGTGGTGTCAAACTCAAATGGAAACTGAGGACACTAAACTGTAGATAATAATCCCTGTGAACATATATTGACCTAAAAACTACATATTAATATTATCCATGTTCTATTGCGTTTTTTTTTTGTTCAATACCTTTCAATTTACATTTAAATCTGGTTCCCACACTTGAGAGTGGCTGAGGACTGCATGTTTAATACTTCTTCTCTAGGTAACTCTGTAAGACCATAGTTGCAGAGAAAGTACCGACTTATATTAATGGGAGAAATTCCTTAGTGAGAGATCCCTATACCAAAGAAATTACAACTCTCATCTCTACCCCTTCAGAAATAGTTATTTTCCTCTAAAAATTAGTTTGTTGGGATTTTTAAGGTTAAATTATTTACATGCAATTTTACAGCTACATTCTTTGTAAATGAAGAAACTAATTCATGAATGAGGCAGGATATCACCATGTGGTCAGTGGTAGAGCCAACACTAGAATACAGGGCATCTAATTCAAATCCATTGCCACAATGCCCTCATTTAAAGGAAGCAAAATAAAATATAAAGTGAGAACTTGTGCTGTAGTGGATAGAGTGCTGGGGTTAGAGTTAGGAAGACCTTCATTAAAATCCTTCCTCAGACACTGAATTCCTGTGCAGGTCAAGTGAGAAGGTTGAAGTTAATGCCTTCTAAAGTAACTTACAATCCTAAATCTATAATCCTTTGAACACTGAATCAATTATATTTATGGAATGATACATAGACTAACCAGCTTCCTTCACTTTCACAACAGTCTTTCTCTTGTGGGATGAGATGCTGTTTCACAACAGTCAGTGAAACAGGTATTAATCTTTTTTAGAGGAGAAAAGGGGGATTGAATTGAAATGTAGTCACCTATCAGTGAAATTTTAATTAATTAAATATTTTTTTAAATGGAAGAAGTCACCCAGACCGCTACTCACTTTCACTTTTAGGGAGATCAGGTCTGAGTGAATGAAGCAAATAATATTTTAAAAATACTCTATTTGCAACAAGAGTTATTTCATGGAGCATATGCATAGTTATCCTTCCTGCTTCTGGTTGAACATTTGGAAAGTTCAGGGCCTGCTTGTAACCATGTTTGACTCAGGGACATAGGGTTTGTACTTTGAGATGATGAAAAGTCTCTTCATTGGCTCCAAAACCAGAAGAGCTGATGACCCAGTAGAGATATAAAAATGAACAAATGCCACCATTTTTGTCCTTCTTTTCCTTTATGACTCTGAATTACATGAGGAGTAAATGTTTAAAGCTGATTCTAGAATGGAGAGTGGGCAAGGGAAACTCAATCCAGTTTTCCTTAACCCCAACCCTGGCCTTCGTGAGGCAATAAGCACATGACATCTAAAGCCCTTATTCTGCTTAGTTAAACTACCTGTTTTGCCTTTGTTCTTTCTTGATATCAGGTAAACATTCATGAGTTGAACAAGTTTAAGCTTGGAGCTGACATTGTGAGTTCAAGAAATTTTGAGGTCTTGGATCCTAGTGAGTCGAAGCTGAATAATGGCAGACAATTAATGGTTGGCAGTTACTCTAGTGCCCTTGGAGACAACTTCTATCAAAGTGAGGATTAGACCAAGTATGGACATTTTAGCAGAATATTTTTACTACAAATCAGTTGGACAGTGCAGAGGGAACATGAAATACAAAATGCCTAATTATCAATCCTACAAACTCCTTTATATTTTGATGAGGTTTAAATATCAGTTTCCAAGAAGATTGTAACAGTTAGAAGTTAAGCTACAGATACCTATTTTAAGTTTGTTTTTGTTAAATATGTGTCCAGGAGTCTTTTATGTTTAGCATTTCTTATGTTTATAGAAATCAAATAACTATGCCATGCCTGTTTCATATTATGTATTGAATACCTTCCCCATTTTAAAGGAATCCCTAGATGTGATCCATAAATTAAGCTGTAATTGCCCCTAGGGCACTAGGGTGGTTATTTAATAAACTTAAATGTGTGAGAATAGTGGACCTACCACCATGGCCCCCCACACTCCCACACACAGTTAGAAGCCAAGTCCATTGAACTGAACTCAGTCCAAACCAAAAGCTTAAATACATAACAGAGTGGGCACAATATGTCATCTTCCTGTGAGCTCAGCAGTGGTTCTTCAAAGTTAGACATTCATTAAGTATTGCAATATGTCTAACTGCAGTAAAAGATTTTTTTTTCCTTTTGGAACACCTAAACAACAGCAAGTTAACTTAGTGTCTTCAGCCCAAGCTATGCTGAGCACTGGTAAAAGTTCTAAATTCTCTACCTCAAACCACTTCATACATTCCCACCTTCAAATACCTCAGTGCTATGCTCTTGGACTTCAAGTCAGAAGCTCAGAACTGGAAAGAAGAGGAAAAAGAGAAAAGAACAGAAGGAGAAAAGGGAATAGAGGAGGAAGGAGGAGAAAGAAAGAGAAAAGGAGAGGCTAAAGGAGAAGGAAAAGGAGGAGAAAAAGAAGAAGGGCAAGTTTGGAGTCAGAAAAGGACAACAGCAGGGACTTAGTGGGGCCCATGATCTTGATTAAACTCTTTTCTGTTTGTTTATTTCTCCAGAGAGAAGGGGAGAAGAGGGCAGGCAGAAATTCCTATTCAAATTAAGGTCAGGTCAGGATCATGTAGCCAAAAAGCCAAGATCAGAAATCAAATTGATCAGCTATGGACCTGAAAAAATAATAGTCCAGAGACAGAAGGCAGCATCTAAATCAGAGGCAGAATCAAAATAAAGAATCCAAACAAATTCTGGCAAGGATTTAGGAAGAAGTGAGATCCAAAGTTCAGGTTATAATAAGTTCAACAGCAGGCAAGGAAAAAGGTGTTGGACTAAACAAAGTTGTCTCAATTGCATGGAGAAAGAACACAGGAAAAGAACATGAATCCAAGCTCTGCTAATTACTACCTTAACATCTCTGGGTCTCATTATCATCACCTGTAAAATGAAAGGGTTGGCCTAGATAAGCTTTCCAGTTCTAAAACTGTGGTTGTTTGATGCTAATTTGTCATTCTTAGTTGGCCTTTGTGTGTGCATATGGGTGCATTTTTGCCTGGTTGTGTGCAGACGGCCTCTAGTTTCTTCTGAAGTCAATTCACCTGAAGAGTCATTCCTATTGCTCTCATTGTCCTCCATGGTCAAATCCACATGATATTGGACATGAGTCAAATTTTGAAGCATGAAACTAACCACACAATTGTCTGCAGTGTGCTCACATGCAAGCTTTTATATTAAGCCTAAAGAAACTGGACAAAATAAAGAATTCTATTGGATTTTTACACACCAACAATATCTATTAAAACCTGAAGCTGACCCACTTTTCCAAGACTACAGTAAAATGGTAAGAGAATGGTGCTAAAGAAAGGCAAATAACTTAAAATGACATTAAATTGCTTTAATACAACAAAGCATTAAGACACAGATAAGTCCAGATTCGGAATGGTGCTCAGGGGTCATGTAGCCTATTTCCCTAATTGAGGCAAGATCAAAATATCCCTAACAAATGATCATTCTACCTCTGCTTTTAGATCTCCAGTGATGGGAAACTCACTATGTCCTGAGGCAACCCATTACATTTTGAGATAATTGTAAATTATTGGGAGGTTATTCCTTTTGTCAAGTTGATATATGGCTCTCTGCAATTTCCACAAACTTTTCCTGGCTTCATCCTTCAAACCAGGGGTGGGGAACCTGCAGCCTTCCGGCCACATATGGCCTTCAATATCCTTAAGTGCAGCCTTTTGACTGAATAGAAATTTTACAAAGGCTTCACTTAAGTATCTAGAAGGCCACACGTGGCCTAAAGGCTGCAGGTTCCCCACCCCTGTCTAAAACCAAACACAATAGGCCTTACCCTTCTTCCACAAGAATTGGCTAAATGTTCTAAATTGAGTCTGTTTACAAGTGCAAGGGGCTTGGTTTTTAAAGTCCAGTATCTAATCTCACTAAAGAGACAAATAACAAAATGTTATTTTACTAAATAAAATTTCAACAACCTCTAAGTATCCTTTTATTAAACATAAAAGAAAAAAAGTCCCTTGAAGTGAATCAGAAAAGAAGTGATAAAATACGATGATCATTGACAAGGCATAGGCTCTTTCCCTCCCTCCAACCTTAAAAAGTCAGTTCCATCAGTCCAAGAGGTCAAACTCAAAGAGGAGCTGCTTTTTTTTTTTAAACATGTGTTAAAAGGGCACAAAGTTGGAGAGAGGGAGAATACAAGAGACTTCACAGAGCTGGGCAAACAGGAGCACAAGTAGAAGGCAGAAAGAATGTGGCCAGCACTCCAGAATGAGGCTGTGTGGCCCTCTTGTCATGAGGAATGTTGGGACAGATATGCTGTCACTGAAATCCCCCAGACAACAGATTCTAGTAGGGCAATTCTGTATGGCCTTTCTCCCCTTTGGGTCTTTCATGAAAGCCTAAAGTCTTTCTTTACAAGCATGAGAAAGCTTGTTTACCTTTCTTTGTTTTAAATGTTTGTCTCTGTCTTTATAAACAACGTTAACTGGGAAAATTGCAAATCTGAAGTACTTACTGGGAATTACAGTTAGGAGAAGACAGCTGATGAGAAAGCTTCACCAAAAAGAAAGACAGAATTAACATTGAGGTACTTTACCAATGCACTTTCTGGCTTGGGATGTCAAGCTGAAAATGATGTGAAGAATTACATATCCTTTGATACAATCTCTCGGAGTAGAGAGGAAGCACTCATTTCTATTGCGAGACCTATCTTGTAAATAAATATTAGTATGGAAGAGGTATGCAAATAGAAGTAGTTGAACTCTGCTTTTTTGCTATAAATTATTTCTTCTGGAGGGAATCCTATGTTGGAAAATGATTACGGATGATCTATTACTGCCATAACTACTCATAAGTTAAATAATCATTAAGTCCTAAAGGGATTACTGTGAACTGGACAGAGAAGAAAAGAGGTCCATATTTGCCTTTGATTATAAGAAAAGGCAAATAGAGGTTTTGTAGTTAGAATGAATAGCATTTGAAGAATGCGTTCTAGACAGGCAGTTGGATTTTGCCTTTCAGTAGGGCCATTCTAGTGCACTGAGACTAATACAAGTATTCAAAACCTTCAATCGTGACTTCTGAGAAAGACCTGTGTTTTTAAACCTCTCACAAGGTAGAAGAGGAGTCATCCAGGAACTAACTCAACCAAAGAAGATCAAAGGTCAGTACCCATTTTGTGTATTTTCCAACAACTTCTACAGCTTTCAAGTAATGGAACAAAAGGCAGAGATTTTGCTTGGAATAGTGGTTTTTTTATATGTTTTTTTTTCCACTCTTGTTATGCTTTTCCACCAGCTCTATCACTAAGACCAGAAGAGGAGATGACTGACAACAATATTGCTCTGTCTTAGGAAGGAAATCTTTAAATGCTGGGCTGATTGCACATCATTGAATTTCTCTGAAGCATTGCCATTAGCAAGATCAAAAAGCAGACGAGTAAGAAGAAGCAGCCATGTTTCTCAAAATCCATCACAGCTTCTGGTTGCTGTTAACTTAGCCAAACCAATTCAGTCTTGATATCGCAGGTACAACAAGAAGGTTGAATAAGCAAACACAAAGGTTATCAGCAGGCACAAGCATAGAGTATTTTTTAAATGGATTTTCCAAAAGTTTTGATGATTTGAGAAGCCAGAATAGGGTTCATGGTGTCAAATCAAGTGCGATATGAGATAAAATCACTGCAGGGTCACTCAGAGTTTCTCAAGAATATGTGATTAATAAAAGGTAGTTGTTGGGATCTACATACTATCTACTTTTCAATAAGAATCACAGACTAATTGTTTTCGAGGTTTTACAGGATAGATTTGAAATTTCTCTGGAATTTTCAGAACTGTTACATGGTGGGAGAGGGTAAGAGGGCCCATGTAGGGAAATGGTCAAAAATCCCGGACACCAATCAATTAATCAGCAAACATTCATTACATGCCTACTATAGGCCAAGCAATGTACTTGGTGCTGGCAATACAGAGAAAAGAAGTAATTCCTGTCCTCAAGGAGATAATATAAATAGACAAACAGACAGCAGACAGATATAGATAGATAGATAGATAGATAGATAGATAGATAAATATTAAATATATGTATATATATATATAATTGATATATATATAAAACTAATAATAGCTAACATTCATGCACTTAATATGTACCAGATGCTGTGCTAACTGCTTTGTAATTATTATCTCATTTGATCCTCACAACAACTCTTGGAGACAAGTGCTATTATTATCTCCATTTTACAGATGAGGAAAATGAGGCAAATAGTGGTTAAGTGATATGCACAAGGTCACAGAGTAAGTGTCTGAGCCTGAACTTGAAATCAAGTCTTCCTGACTCTGGGCGTAATTCTATCCACTGTACCACCTATCTGCTCTCTCTCTCTCTCTCTCTCTCTCTCTCTCTCTCTCTCTCTCTCCCCTCCCTCTTCCTCCCTCTCTCTCTTCATGTGTATATTATGTTATGTTTAGTATATATATATATAATATAAAATATACACACAAAAGGAAACCTTTGCAGGGGAAGGGCACTAGCAGCTGGGGGTGAGGGGAGGACACATCAAGTAATGCCTCATGCAAAGGTGATGTTTGAGATGAGTTTTGAGTTGTGATAGAATGGAAATGCCCTTCATAGTTGGAAAGTAGCACCTCTTAAACATCAAAAAAAGAAAAAATGTGTCACTCCTATAATATCCATAATCTTCCCCTATAATCATGATGTATTTCCCACAGAGTAATCACAAAGCCTATCAACTAAGTAACTCCACATGAGAATGTTGCCAAAAAACATCAGAAAATACAAGAGTTTTTCTCACTGTGCACCCTTCCATTCAATTAAGTTCAATTCAGAACATTCCTTAAGCACGTTCTACAGGCAAGGTCCTGTGGGTTAAGTCTATGTGATAAGCACTCAAGCTCTTAGGCTGGTGCCTAAATGTTAACAATAGTGAACACCACAGCATAAATTAATATACATTCTTAGCTCAGTTAATCTTCATCTGGCCCTGAATGCAGTTTGACCTCTGTTCTGTGGGAGGAGAATAAATAGAAAGGAAACAAGGAAAGAATAAAAGGATGTTGAGGTGAACCAACCAAAATGTTAAAACAAGATAACCTGGCCCATTCCTTTATTTCCAGATTTCTTATACCTTATCCACTCCATGCACTCTGTGATCCAGCTACTCTGGCCAGTCTTCCCTGGTAGAATGTGAACTCCTTGAGGGCAAGGACTATTTTGTCTTTCTTTGTATAGACAAAGAACATTGCTGCCATTACTTTAGCATGGTGGCAGGTACACAGTAAGTACTTAATAAATGCTTGTTTGAAGAATACAGGAATTCTTAGAAGCAGGAAAGGAGAGTTCCACACCTCTCCTGACACCTGACATCTCCCAGGACTCAACAGAAATTGACCACTTCCAGCCCGATCCCTCCAACCTCCTGTTGTCCTACAACAGCAATCTTTTTTGTTCCTGTGCTCCAGTAGCCAGGTTCAACTATGTGTGTCACTGATAGGCTTAAGTCACAAATGGAGATGAAAAATTTGCTAGACTTCATCCCAATTGCCTCACCAAAAAAAAAAAAATGGTAAAAAAATTTGCCAGAAAAGGAAACAGGAAAAATAAAAAGCACAGTAAGCAGGCTAAAAGATTTCTCTCAAAGAAGGTTCATAAGGTAAGTAATAGTTGAATATCACTAATTTCAGATATTACCCACAGGATAGGGTGCCAATACCTACATTAGCAACCAGTAGAGGATCCCATTAGATCAGGGGTCAGCAAAGTATGGCCTGCTAGCCAAATCCAGTATGCCACCTATTTTTCATATGGTCCACAAGCTGAGAATGACTTCTATATTTTTTAAGTACATACTTTATTTTAAATATTTTAAAACACTTTAAATAAGGCATATACTTTATTTTAAAATGTAAAAATCATTCTTAGCCATATACCATATAAAAATAGGTGGCAGGTTGGATTTGGCTTATAGGCCATAGATTGCCAGCCCCCACACTAGATCATAAATTTCTCAAAGGCAAGCATAACAACTTTTTCTTCGGTATCTCCCCAATGTGGCTAGAAGAGTTCTAAGTCTTGAGTACAGTAGACACTCTAAAAGTCTGGTTAATTTATGACCACAACAACATAAAGAGGCAACATTGTCTATGGCAGAAGTTCTTAACCTAGGTCCTATGAACTTGTTTTTAAAAATATTTTGTTAGCTGTATTTCAACGTAATGAGCTTCCCTTATGATTGTACGTATTTTATGCATTGAAAAACATTATTCTACGAAAGAGTCCACAGACTTCATCCAACTGCCAAAGGGGTAACACACAAGAAAGTTTAAGAACTCCTGATTTAGTGGATAGAAGGCTGAATTTGAAAAGTATATATCTGGCTTCAAATTCAGGGCCTTAGACACCTTCTAGATACTTGACCACAGTCAAGTTGCTTATTTTCTTGGAGCCTCAGACAACTTCCTCTGACTTGTCCACCATTATGAATAAGTTTGTGATTTGTATCACACAAATGAAATCCTGGACCTTTGCTAGTAGACTGTAAACTCATTTTGAATAGGGATTGTTTCACTGTTTAAACTTATATCCTCATTACCATGATCAGACAATGCCATAATTCCACTCGCATTTGGTCTAACAAATTGTATTCTTTTATTAGTAAAGTGTATTTAGATTCCTATTAAATATCATAGTGGTTAGATAGCTGGCTTCAGGATCAGAAATCTCTGGAATACACAGTAGTCTTACTTCCACTAAACAAAGATTGTTCTACCCAGTCAATCATTTCACTTCTCACTGCCCCAATAAACTTTCTCAAGATTTTAAGTTGCAGCGAAGGTGTTGATCTATTTTGATAGAGGGCATTCCTTGTTAGGAGCTCCCTACACCCATGGAATCACAGGTACAGTAAAAATAATATTAAATAGCTCACAGACAATGCAGGCACATAGAAATGAAAACCAAAGTCAGTTTCACTCTCATGTGACTGCATAATTAGCAAATTACTTTTTTTTAGCAAAGGGGAAGAAAGGGTTGGTTTTCACTTCTAAGAATGATTTAAATTCATGTTAAAGTTATCACTGAATACTAAAGGAATACACACCCTTAAGTCTTTAGAGACAGCATTGCCTATATAGTGATAATACATGAAACACAAACACTCCAAGTTTTGTCAGCCAAACTAAGATACCTATTAATAAAACTCAACAACTCTATGAGACAAATAACACAAAATAGCTCATATTTATTACACACTCATTAGTTGGGAATTTAAATAGTTCTGGTAGTCATTTACTAGAGAGGTAGAAAGGGCCTATGAGGTCAAATAATCCAAATTGCTGATTTTACAGGCGAGGCAACTGAGGCCCAGAGAGATTAAGTAATGTGTTGATTAATTACCTAAGGTCACACAAGTAATAAATGGTAGAGCCAGAATTTGAATCTAGTCCTCTGATTATAAAACCAATGCTCTTTCCACCATACCATGGTGGCTGTAAGTGAACCCCTGGAAAGATGATAGCTATATTCAAATAATTTAAGAATTATCCTTTAAAAGAGAGATCAACTGTGTCCTGTGTAGCCCCAGAGGGCAGAATAAGAGGACAGAAATTACAGGGGAAAAGGCTAAGTATCAATATCAGGAAGAAAATTTTAACAACTGTCTGAAAGGGAAATGAGACACTGAAATTCCCTGTATAAGGCACTGAAATAGTTTATGAGGTAATGAGAGTTCATTTCATTGTAAATAATTAAGTAAAAGCAAGTAGATTACCTATTTGGGACATTATAGAAGGGACTCCCAAAATCGGTAGGAAGTGGGATCACATCCCTTCCAACAGTAAATTTCTAAGATTCAAGTTGAATTATAAATATCTCTAGCCACTTTGAATTTATATTTAATGATTTAAAGTATTATTGTTATCTATTTTGAAAAATATTTTGCCTCTAACAGTGACATTGAAAGGCATTTCACTTTCTTATTATGATGGTATTGCCTTAGGATAAAGTACTTTAACAAGGGGAATACATCTCTAATTCCAAAATGAAATTTGACTGGAACATTGTATTTGAGAGATTGTTGTATTGAGATAACAGAAATTTAAACAATGTTATTGGGGGGGGGGATGTAATCGATAAAGATACCACAAACAAAGCCCATGTAATTTTTGCAAAGGTCTCAAGAGGTGTATCATGAGGTTTGCCTTTAATCAATGAGTTTCTTCCAGCAGACTTAGAAAATTAAAAAACCAAATGAGTGCTATGATTGCTGCTCCTGTTATGACTGTCATTATTAAGCATCTTCTAGTTTCATAAATTGAAATAAATGCATCGGGGAGACACGATACAATTTGGCTGGGAGTAGGGCCAAATGTTTTCCCATGCATCTAGGGACCAGTGATTTTCTGAATGGCACTTGAGTTATTTTTTCCCCTAAACAATTCCAAGTAAAGTCAGCATATAATTCACTAAAACAATTATCTCACAGTATTCACAACCTCTCTGAAGTCTGCCCTCTGCTTACCTTGTCTTTATTTTCAGAACCAGAAGCCTCTGGTTTGGTCCGAATCAGAAATGGAGTGGACAGCCTCAGCAGGACCCTTTCGAAGGTGGCATTGATCTTTGGGGAAACTATGTCAAAGCAGTCCTCAAACTTCAGACTCTTGTGAGTGTCACATCGGAGCTGTTTCCTAAGCCCTTCCCCCAGTTGCAGAACCAGCATGCTGGCATCAAACATCAGGTGGAAGGGGAAAGCTCTACAGAACGTGTTGATGCTGATTCGGAGGTCGGCAGGAGTTTGGGACGTTCCTGGTGGAAGGTTTTTTGTAATGTTTGAATTTTCGCATTCCTTAATGACAAATGTGAGGCAGCTGCAATTCCCTGGGTTTGAGCTCTCTAAGCACAGCTTCTCATTGGTCACTTGTTCCACCTCCAAATCCAGCCGGTAGATCTTCTTTCCTGCTGCCTTTATCATTCCAGGCATTGCAAATCCCACAATGTGGTGAGGATGAAAGTAATGGAGCATGAGAGAACCTTCTGGAAGCTCTTTGCATAGGAAAGATGGAGATTCCAGAGTGGCCTGACGTCCAAATGAAGTTCTAATATGTTCCAGCAAAGCATCGAAGCCATTAAAGAAGTCCTGCAAGGTGCTGCCTACAGCCCGAAGGACCCTCTCATTCTCATCAAAGCAGATATTGAAGAATTCCTCCCCAAACCTTTCTTGCATTTCTTCAAACTTCAAACCTAAAATCAAAGGGAGAGCAGATGTTAACATAACTGAGAAATAAGTGTTGCTACAACCATTCTCTTTGCCTGCATTTATGACTTCCACGCTCCAGTTTTAATGTCCCCTAGAGGAGGTAAGAATGGCCTAGACTTGTGTAGACTTCTGAGATTTGGAGGATTTTTAAAATTCCAAATCCCAGAAATCTATGCAGGTCCAAGCCATTTCACCCTCTGTAGGGGAGGTATCACACTATGATTTATTTTTTGTTACTTACAGATAGGGCACCACAGTCATTTATACACAAGGAAGATCATGAAGGCAGAAGAGATGTTAGAGCTTATCTCAGAGGCAATATGGTATAGTGGGTAGGGCCCTGAACTTTAAATCAGGAAGATCTGCATTCAAATCCTAACTCAGATACTTATTAGCTATCTAACTCTTATTTGACTCTGGGCAAGTCACCTTATTTCTCTTTTCCTCATTTTACCCATCTGTAAAATGAAGGGGTTGTACCCAATGGCCTCTAAGCTATAAACCTATGATGCTTATGGCTCTAAATTGATGATTCTTTGATTTGATCAAACCCCTTCATTTTGCAACTGAGAAAAATGAGACACAGAGAAATTAAGTAACTTACATGAAATAGAAGGAAGAGTTGGGAATAAAACATTCAGTTTTTCTGCATTGTACTTTATAGATTACAATATAAGATCTTCCAGTAAATAGAGTATAAGCTTCTTAAAGGCAGGAACTATTTTTTTCTTTTTTTATCCTCAGGACCTAGCATACTGTCTGGCACATATGAATTACTTAATTATGTTTGTTGAATTGAGTTCTTTTTTTTAAAATGTATTTATTAAAAAGTATTTATTGGTATCATTTTTGTATACCCAAAATTTCCCCAGTATCCCTCCTTTCTCCCTCCTAGAGGGCTATTCCAGATAATATTTTAAAGACAAAACAAAAAAAAAATAAGAGGAAAAAGTTCAGTATAACTTATCAATACATAAAAAAGTCTGAAAATATATTCAGTAAACCACACTCATCAACCTCCCACCTCTCCAAAGGGCTGGGATGGAAGTGTCTTCTCATATCTCTTCTTTCAAGCTATGCTTGTTTTTTGTAATTTTATAATATTCAATCTTGGCTTTTTTTGTGGTTGCTCTTTTTGTTTACATCATTGTAGTCATTGTGTATGTTGCTTTCTTGACTTTGTTTACTTTCTTCTACATCAGTTCATATAACTTCTCTGCATTCATCACATTCACAATTTTTATAGCATAGTAATATTCCATTACATTCATGCAACAATGTTTATTCATTCCTCAGTTATTGTACATCTCCCTTGTTTCCAAGTCTTTGCCATCACAAAAAAGAAAAAAAAATGCTGGTATAAATATTTTGGTTCAGATGAGTGCTTTCTATATGTGTAATTTAATTTTGACTCTAAATCCAGTCCTCTTTCCAATAGAACACTCTGTCTCCTGAAAGAGAATTCTCTCATTTCTTTATATGTCCCAAAGAGGTTGATAAATTGACCAGTTTTGTACAGTGCAAAGCATATTGACTTCGGAACCAGGGCACCTGGGTTCAAGTCCTGCCTCTAACATTTACTATCTTTGTGACTTAGGTAAGTCATATCACTGCCCTGAGACTCAGTTTCCTCACCAATAAAATGAGGGAGTTAGACAAGGTGGCTTCTCAGGGTCTTTACAGTTCTAATTCTATGACTTTTCCTCAATTTTAAACCCCGATTGCTGATTTCAGTTCATGGGTATCGATAACTCTAACATGTCAGCAACAAATCTTGTTTCAATCATCTGGTCTAATGTTAACCTTTGCCCTCCTTACTTAATTCCTCTTTTACGATCCAGCTCACAATTAGTTTGTCTCTCTCTTTCCTGCAGGATTATCCTCAGTATTGCCAAAACAAGCAAACAAAAATGTACAGCACTGTTTTCTCCAGTTTACATCTTACTTTTCAATCTAAATATATGGCATATATTTCACAATGGAAATATTGACTAGTTCACAAATGTTTCTTGGGAAACCCCTATCATGAAAACTCAATGTTACAGAGAGAAAGAATTAAGAGATGAGTCACCGAAAAGGGCATAGAATCAAATATGAAATAAAGTGGAAAATGTCAATAGAAGGGAGTTCCTTGGGAACAAAGTATATTCTTTTTATTTTGGCTTGATAGTTTTGATCTCCAAGGTAATTTGAGGAAGTCACCTATTAAAAGTATTCACAACCCATTCATCTCTTTGCCGTTTTATTTAAATGATGTTGAAATATCTTTGCTTATCAATAATTCCAGCGGCTTCTGGACTTGTTATCTACAGCATATGCCAGTTCAGTTGTCTGATGTGGAAGGGGAAAGAGAAAGGAGCTGCTGACCACTGCAATGTTAAGGTCACCAGTTTAGTAGGAATATGAATTAAAGAAATTAACTAACAGTTTAATTGGAGATCAATGCCATTATTGGCAATGTATACCATAAACCAATTAAATTAATGTTCCCTAAGTTACAGTTTCTTCATTATATTTGCAAGAAGAATTTCTTCAAGACTAAAATCAGGTTCTTGGAAAAATACTGTCATTGTTATTGTTCAGTTGTTTCAGTCATAACCTACTCTTTGTGACCCCATTTGAGACTTTCTTTGCAATGATACTAGAGTGGTTTGCCATTTCCTTCTCCAGCTTTTTTTATAGATAAGGAAACTGAAGCAAATAGGGTTAAATGACTTGCCCAAGAGTCACACAGCTACTAAGTGTCTGAGGCCAGATCTGAACTATAACTGCTATGCCACCTAGCTGCCCCCAGAAAAATATTAAGTCCCCCTAACCCTAACAATATCAGTTGAATGTCCAAATATCATAATGCTCAGAAAGCCATTTCATGGCCTCTGGAGTTAGATGGAGTGTACTTTCAAAGGACTTGTTGCCTCTGGGTATGAGAGAAATGGAGAATTACTTCTGTATTTTGCAAAATACTGAAGTGTCACTGCAGTAATTGAATAAAGCTTACTAATATAAAGATAATGAAGAGTATTTATGTAATGCCTACCATGGCAGAAGCTCAAAACATTACCCAAACATCATCAAGTAAATAAAATAACCACATGTTAAGAGGTGATATAAGAAAAATGGACAAAGCCCAAATTCTCTTAACAGGAAACTTCCATTACACTAATAAGCCACTTCTGAGCTTAACAATACAATGGAAATTAAGACTAAAAAGATGACCCTGAGGTACTTCAAGATGATGAAGTGTCTTCTGAATCACTAGAGAAAAAGTAAGTGATGTTTATTATTGAAATCTATCATGCACTTAGCTGTCAAATTTATCTTTCTAAAGCAAAGTTTGATATGTTATCCCTTTATCCAATCAACTCCAGTGGCTCCCTATCACCTCCAGGATCAAATATGAACTCCTCTATTTGGTATCCAAAGCTTTGTTCCACCCATACCCCTTTTCCATTCTTCTTACCCCTTACATCTCGCATGTATTCTACAACGTAATGACACTGGCCTCCTTAAGGTTCCCCACACAAGACACGCTATCTCCTGACTCTGGTCACTTTCCCTAGCTGTCTCCCATTCTGGAATGCTCTCCTGCCTTATCTCCCCATCCTGGTTTCCCTAAATTCCTTCAAGTCACTGCTAAAACCCTGTCTTCATCAAGAAGCTGTTTTCTCAATCTTCCTCGATTCCAGTGCTATCCCTCTGTTGATTTTCTCCAATTTATCCTGTACATATCTTTTCTGTACATAGATGTATGTTTTCTCCCCTTTGGATTGTTAGCCCTTTGAAAGCAAAAACTGCCTTTTACCTTTCTTTGTAGCTATAGTGCTTAGCACAGTGCCTGGCACATAGTAGACACTGGATAAATGTTTATTGACTGACTAAATGACTGAGTTCCCCATATGTATAATAAGGTGTTTGGACTAAATGGCCCCCCTCCCAGGTCCTTTCTAGGTCTACATCTACAATTCTATGATCTACTCTCATTTAGAATTGTAGAAGTAGTGTATTATAGTGAAAAGAATACTAGGTGTGAATTCAAAGGACTTTAATTTCTATCCAGATTCTGCTACTAACTTCTTTTGACAAATTCCTTAACTTTTCTGGGCTTTGGTTTTATCAGATATAAAATGGGAGTTGGATTAAATGCTGTTTAAGTTACCTTGCAGTTTGAAACCTAATATCCTTGGAGTTATACTTTTAAATTATATTAAATTTATTATTTGGGGAATATATATACATACACACACGAACACACACACACACACACACACATATATATATATATATGCTATACAAGATACAACATTGTTCTGTTCAGTTCCAAAGAACCATATGTGGGGGCTAAAATAATGTCTTTTCTAAAATAATCAGTAAGAACATCCTCTGCGCTTGGAAATGGGGCATTATGAGCAACACAGTATATTTTCCCTTAAAAGAGGATTCTTCAAAATAAAATCTTTTCATAGCCGCCAATAACTGAGGTCCTTTGGTAACATTTACTAAAAAATGGAATAATAACAAAGCAAGATATATTGGAGACTGGACTTGGAATCAGAGAAGCTGGGTTCAAATCTTATCTCAGATATTAACTACCTGTGTAATCCTGGGCAAGTAAATCACTTAACTTCCATCTACCTTAGTTTCCCCAGCTGAACACAGTGGTCTCTAAGGTCCCTCCTAGTTCTAAAATGTAAAATCCTATGACCTTGTCATAGGCACAAAGGCAAAAGTAGTGATTGCCAGATGGAACAACATTTACTGAATAGCTACTACTATGAAAAGAAAGGTAGGTAGATGTTCCTGCTTTCAGATTGCTGACACCTTTGTTAAGAAAGAGATGGTCACTCACTACCCCTGTCCATTGAGTCAGGTCCTCAATAAATATTTGTTGAACCACTGCTCAGGCAGAATGAATTTGATTAATGTCTGAGAGTTTTTGGTCAGTATGATAAGATGATGACACTCCAAATTCATCATTTGAAAAGGGGTTTTTTATTATTTTTAAAGGAAATGGGCATGCTTTTGCAGAAAAATATTCTTCCTGGTAAGACAATGTTTTTAATTAACCAAATAATTCTTAAAACTGTCATTATAGACAATATAGTTAACCTTTCATATAATGCTCTATAATTTTGTTGGTTTTGTTGTTCAGTTGTTTTAACTGTGGCGAAGATAATGAAGTGATTTACCATTTCCTTCTCCAGCTCATTTTACAGATGAGAAAACTAAGGCAAATGGGGCAAAGTGACTTATCCAAAGTCACATAACCAGTAAGTGTCTGAAGGTCACATTTGAACTCGGGTCCTCCGGTCTTCAAACCAGCATCTTATCGACTGTGCCACCTAACTGCTTGCTCTATAATTACAAAGCATTTATAGCCATTGTCTCATTTGAGCCTCACAAAACACTATAAGGAAAGTAGTGTTAGTATTATCCCTATTTTGTAGAAAGAGAAAATAAGGCTAAGGAATATTATGAAAAGAACCCAACACTTTGTACACCAATTCTAATGCTCTTTACCAAGATGACACATGTAGAAACAAGTTGACTCAGAAGTTGGATTCCAGTGAAGTAAGAACTTGCAATAGCTTACTTCCCTTAAGTGAAGTTTATAGGCTAAAACACACATTGAATATGCCTGTTACTTCTAGCTCACTCTCCAACCTGTTCTACTTCCACAATGGCTGTCCTTGAAAATGACTCCACCCTGAGGCCTACTTGTTGAGTGGTGAATCACTGGCCAAAACCATAATATTGTGAGAAGAGACACTGTTCCCTTCACTTTTGGCTCACTCTCCAACTCAGTCCATCTCCACAAAGGTAGCCTTGTCTCCTTCCTTCCTCCACTTCTCTCCTTCCTTTCCCCCCTTTTCCTGTTCTATTTTATGTTTTATCCTCCTCCATTAGAATGCAAGCTCTTTGAGAGCAGGGACTGTCTTTTATTTTTCTTTTTGTATCTCTAATTCTTACCACAGTCGCTAGAATACAATAGGTGCTTAATAAATGTTCAGTCTGTCAGTTCATCCAACATATCTTTCTAGGCTGATTTCACATGATTTCTCCTAATATACTCTACATGTTCAATCCAAATTGACTTATTTTTGGTTCCTTTTATATCACATTCTGGGTACAATGTGATTTTTGAAAATCAGAGTCTTCTCTTTCTGACTTTTTGCTTCTGCCAAAAAAAAACCCTCTCCAAAAGAGATAATTATCACAATCTATATATTTTTGAAACTTAATGGCAAAATTACCTAGTGGTTCAAACACTCACAGAGTAATAAAATATTTTTCCTGAAAGAAGCCTTTGAGAGAATTTAGTCCAAAGCTCTCATTTATATAATGAGGAAAATGGAGCTCAGAAAGAGTAGAACTTACCCAATTTCAAACACCAAATTAGTGGCAAAGCTGGTTTAAGGACCCAGGTGTCCCAACTCCAGAGAACCTTCTACTAGACCATTTGGGATATTCTTAAAAATCTTTCAAGATCTTTGAAGAGTCTTACAATTTACTGATCTAGATTCTTTTTTTTCTCCCTTTCTGCTGGCTCTATCTACAATTAAGGAAATTTTCTAGTGTTTATTTGATTAGGTGGGAGGAAAATGGAAATAAAAAGAACTTTTGTTCTCCAAACCCATACATTTCTGTTCTGACAACCAGAGAAGAGAGGGCATTGATCCCAAAAGAGCAACAGCATATTCTTAGTTTGATTTATTCCTTCTAAAGCAAGTAATAAAATGTGAGGTCCAGAAATGAAGCCTCTTGTAACGAATGAAGGTCTCTGCTTCCCAGTCTAGCAGAACAAGCTAAAGGAACAGCCTTGTTTAATAATCAGAGCAGGAATAGTAGGACTAAGGGATAACAAGCTATTTAAAATAGACTCACATTTTGAAATATAATCTATATAAATAATAATAAACACTGAGTGGTACAGTCCTTTGTTGTAGACTGAATTAAAACAGTATGTTATAACATTGAGTATTTTTAATGAGCATATGTAAGAAAAGTAATGAATGAAAATTTTCTTTATGACAGAAGGAAGGCAGGTTTCTAAAATGAGTGGGAAAAATACACACGTACTCATTTTCCATTGCCTAAATAAACACGATGGTCAATCAAAAAACCTAGGAAAAACAAACTTTTCTAAAGCTAGTTATTTGGATGCAACAGGAAAAAAAAATCAGTTCTTCCAGATAATAAAAAAGAAAAACCAATATAATTCTCAAGACATTTTCCCTGCCCAGCCTCACAGTATAACCCTAGGCAAGTCATTTCATTTCTCTGGGCCCCTATTTCCTTCTCTTTAAAATGAAACTGGGCTAGCTAAGGGATCAGCAAACTAGGCCACAGGCCAGAGTTTCCTAACCCATTAAGCTAGATGGTTCTGAGGAATCATTCTAGCTCTACTATTTTTCTATGATTGTAAGTCTCCTTTGATAGGATAAGCTATTGTGCTATCCATTGCTGCATGTACTCATCAAATATTTATTGAATACTTTCTATAAATAAAGTCATGTTGTAGGTGCCATAAGGAATATAAAGAAGAATGGTGACTGTCATCATTGAGCTTTCAATCTAGCCCAGAAGATAAGACATATACACAAATGTCTATGGAAGGGAAAAGAGTGAGGCACCAAGTGTTTTGGAAAGTCAAAGGAGGCTTTATCTTGCTCAACTATTGTGTGAAGGCACAATTTTCAAAAATTGATTTTTACATTTAATTGTAGCAATGGGATATGGGTCCTTGCCAAATTTCAAACACATGAGTTTACCCTGGAAATATGACACAGCCTGTTTACACCTCCCATTCACTTTTCCACCATATCTTAAATCAGTTTTAATTTTTATTCTTCAGAGATCACTATTTTCCATTATTTGTGTTGTTCATTGTTTAGTCATTTTTCATTTATATCCAAATGTGATCATTTTGGGGGTTTTCTTGGCAAAGATATTGGAATGATTTGCCATTTCCTCCAACTTGTTTTACAGATAAAGAAACTGAGGCAAATGGGTTTAAGTGACTTGCCCAGGGTCATACAACTAGTAAGTGTATGAAGCCAGATTTGAACTCAGGTCTTCCTGATTCCAAACCTGGAGCTCTATCCACTGCACCATCTAGCTGCCCCTCTATTATTTGTAGCCATATAGTATTACTGAGAAAATATTTTAATTGAGGAGATAACCTTTACTGCAATAAACAACCTAGGCTCATAATAATACCCAGCTTGTTCTGAAACAAAGTTATCTCTATTTTTGCATCTGTCATAAAACCATGTATTATTTTAACAGATGCATGAGATATAACTTGTTTGAGAGAGTCTTTAAAGCAGCATTTTTTTCTCCCATGTTAAATGTTTTTGAAAATCAACAGTGGGATTTCTATATTCTCTACACCTCAGTCAATTGTCCAACTGTGAAGACTGCTGTACAAGAAAGCTTCTTGTTACCTTCTCATGTTTCTACCAAAGATACTTTTGATTTATGCATAGACCATTTTCAAAGATTTTTCTAGGGATGAGATACCAGGCATAAGAGTTGATAGTTACTGATATCTTGTCAGTTACCTAATTTTTTTATTTTGGGGTAAAAAAACATTTTTGGAATCTTGTACTTTGAAATATCCTGAAAACTCAATCCCAGAATGCCTTTAAATCTATGTAACCTCTGACATTGTTTTCTCCTATATAGATCTGGTCAAACATAGGCTTTTTTTCCTGACGTCAATGTCTTAAGTGTCATTGCCATTTTCTCACCTAGTACATTAGATAGTAGGATCTAAAAGTCCACATGTAAGTTGGCTCAATCTCCATTTCTGGTGAGAATTGGTCATTCTAGAAGTTTTTGTAGATCTGTTTCATTTTGAATGTGTCCATTGTTCTTCCAATTTCATCTACCAATTTACTCTAGACAATGTAGGCTTAGCTCAATTTCTCACAAGGTCTATGTAGTCTCTTTTTTCACTCCCTGATTTTTTAGAAGAATTTTTTTCTGTTTTGTTCTTTTGTTTGTACTTTGTGTTTTCACCTGCCTTCATAATGTTTTACAACTTAACTTGTACTCTAACCATTGCTGTTCTACATCAAAAGGTTGATCTACCAAGAGATTGAGTTTGGACAACTATGGCTAGCAAATTGGCTTAAAGTAGCTGGGGAGGTAAATAGCTTGTTTCCTCTGACAAATCCTTGCTGCTCTTTCAACAAATCAACATAGACAGATAGCAATAAATGGCCACACCTTAATAATTTAGCAGTATTATTTTTTTCCTCCAAAACTTTGCATGAGCTATTGGGGCCACCTGGAAGACCACAAAGGCTCATCACACTTACCAGTCATTTGTTCACTCCCTACTTAGGCATGTTCTTTGAAAACACCAGTCCAGGAATGGTAGCCAGATACAGTACAATGCAGATTAGAAGAACATACAGACAAAAGCTAGCTGTAAAGAAAAGCTGAATGGAAATTTGCACATGGTTCTCTGCATCACTACCACCAAAACAAAATCTACCCCTCTTTGGATTTCATTTCCCTCTTCCTTCCAAAAGTCTAGCTAGGCTGCAGAGTTCTCCTACCTTTCTGTACTTCTTAAACCTTACTCCCCACCATGTATTTCACAAACCAGTTACACTTGCCTCCTTGCTGTTTTTCATACAAGACACTTCATCTTCAGACTCTAAGCATCTTCACTGGAGATTTCCCATGCCTGAATATTCTTCTTCCTCAACTCTACAACCTATCTTCCCTTCAAGTCCTTGGCTTTCTTCCTTCCTCTTAGCTTCCTGCTAAAATATATATTCTAGACCTGGGCTTCTTAAACTTTTTTTCACTGGCAACTCCTTCAGCACTTCTAAACAATGGGTCGCCATCCCAGGGTCATGACCCACAGTTTAAGAAGTGCTGTTCTAGAGGAAGCCCTTCCTGATCTCCCCTTTAAAGCTAGTGCCTTTTCTCTATTTCCAATTTATCCTACATGTATAACACTTGTACAGGGTTTTTTGTTTTGTTTTGGGGGGTTGCATGTTGTTATCCCCATTAGACTCTTTGAGAACAGGAACTGCCTTTTGTCTTTCTTTGTATTCACAGTGCTTAGCACTACAATGTATCTGGTACATCGCAGGCAATTAATAAGTGTTCATTGATTGACAGGTTGATTATCTTGTGAAGCATTCAACCTTTGAGGTTTCCTTAAAACTGATACATCTAGGAGAGGCAGGGTGGCATAGTGGTTAAAAATCAGCAAGATCTATCAGAGTTCAAGAAACGTCTCTAATACATTCTTGTTGCATGACCCTTCACAAGTCAGTTAACCTCTCAATCTCTATGCAATTCTTTAAAACTATAAATTGTAAAGAAGGTTTTAAATAGCATGGGTAGAGGGAATTTTCTCATACAGGAGTTCCCTACATCCATGAAATCACAGTTCTAGTACCCATCTCTGTTAACTTTACTTAAGTTTGCACACTCTTCTATTTTTAAATAGATATTTTACTACTTTAACAAAAATGGCAAGGAAGAGATCAGAATAAAGGTAAATGGCTTCTGGCATTTATGGATATTAGCAGGATTTAGCTCAATTTGAGAAGCAGAATGACAGAATCCTAGAACCTCAGAATTCGATGGGACTTCAGAGGCCATCTGGTACCAACACAAGTATCTCCCACCCTCCAGAATTCCTAGCAAATGGTCATCCAGCCTTTCCTTGAAGACTGTTCATCAATAGAAACCTGCTCTGCTGGGTAATTACTGCTAAGGAACTCATTCCACTTCAGGAAATCTTAGGATATTTTCCTTATAATAAACCTGAACTTGTTTCTGTCTTCTACCCTTTTATTCATTCAGTCATTCATTTACTCATTCATATAGATACAGATTAAATATCCTAGTAATTTCTATGAATAAAGCCCCCTTCTGGTTGCCCCTTTAGGAAAAAAATATAATGAAGAAAGTTATTGCCTCTGCCATTATGGAGCTTTCAACTTAGTCTAGGAGATAAGGCATTTACATAATAATTGTAATTCAAGATAGTTTATAAAAGCACTATCCTTTGAGGCCAATCAAAATATATCTATCAATTAATCAAGTATTCATTAAGCACCTATTATGTCTAATTCCCATTCTATATGATAGTACTTTCAATATTTGAAGATAACTATAATGTTCACACTAATTCTTCTGTTTCCCAGCCTAGTTCTCTAGGTCCCTAGTTCCATCAAATGATCTTCATGTGGCATGAAGACAGTTCATTATTCTGTTCAGTATCCTCCAGACACTCTCTAATTTATCAATGCCCTTCATAAAAGGTTCAGTCCTACCCAGGACTGAACACAATATCCTAAATACAATATGACCAGGGAAGGATACATTAAATGAATAAAAGAATGAATGAATGAAAAGTTATGTTTTAGGTGCTACTATGTGTCAGTGCTGGGGATACAAATATAAAGAGGAGACAGTCCCTGACCTCAAGGAGTTTATATTCTGTTATAACAGAAGTTCTTAATCTGGGATCTGTGACCTTGCTTTTCAAAATGATTTTGATAACTGTGTCTCAACATAATTAATTTTCTATATGATTCAATGTATTAAATTTCATGCATTTAAAAGCATTCTGAGAAAGGTTTTGTTGGGCTTTGTTGGACTTTCAAAGGAAGGTTATGATACAAGTAAAGTTAAAAATTTCTGTAAGAGAGATTTACAACACATAGGTTATGGGGACCAGGGAAGAGGACCTTGACTTAGAAAGGTACTGGATTGGTGAGTGGAGCTATTGGAAAGTCCATTGATCCTTCAAATATAGCCCCCTAGCATAATGCCTAGTACTTAATACTTATTTGTTGAATTAATTAAAATCTCTGTATGTTCTTATCTGACTGATTTCTGACCACTGTATTCATAGGTATACCTTTTTGCTTGTTTTACACTGATATATTTGTAAAAACCAGCCTGAAAAGTTTCTTTACTGAGAAATATACTCCCCTTACCCTCAGAAGGGATGGAGTAGAGGTCAGAGTCAGTCTCCAGTCTACTGACTCTTGGCCAGTCCTGATGGAGTGACTGGCATTCGATTGGTCATGTGCAGCACATGTATCATAGTAGCAGGCTGACCTAGGACCCATAAGTGGTTATGTTGATAGAAATGCACATATGTACTCCCAACATCCTTCATCTTGATGTCAACCAATTATAGGGAAATAGGTGAGAACCTCCGCCTTTCATCCATGGGTCCAAAAGTGTACTGTTATTACACTGCCACCTTCACCCATGGAGGTTATATGTAATCCAACGGTAAAGTCAAAATCAACAGGGGGAGCAAAGTAGTTTTTTTCTTACTGTGCCAATTCTGAAATGCATCTGACAGTCACACATTGTGTTATTTGTAATTGCCACACAGGGATACATCCTGGAATTGGGGCTCAGGGCAACAAACGTGAGAGCTAATGGAAATCATAACCTTTTAAAATTGAGGGAGGAGGAAAATTATATGCCTCAGTTCCTTCATTATGCTCCAAGTGAACAGGGACAACAATCTTTTTCATTTGCTGGTTTTCCCTGCTAAAAGGATTCTGATGTTCCTGTGAGCTCTTGAACAAAAAGCTTTCTTTTTTTTTAATTTTAGTTTTTGAAGCATAATCCCCAAATAAAAGCTATGCCCTCAGAGTGCTAAGGAACATGAACAGGCTATTGTTCTGTGTAATTGTGCCTTTAATCAAGGTTGGAAATTAGAAAACTGGAGCCAAAGCAGAAGGATGCAAAAGGAGGAGGAGAGTGCACCCAGGTTATACAACCCATTGCTATTCTTTGCCTAATCGTTTACAGCCAATTTGAAAAACGTATTTAAGTTTTAGTCAGAGTCTAAAACATTGCATTAAAGCATTAAAGCATTAAAACACAGGGATTGAAAGTGATTGAAGAACCCTAGCTTCAAGGTCTCTAAGAGAAATTTTCATACAGGCAAAATGGAAATCTTACCCATCCTTCACTGCCCCAGCTCATAAGATCATTGAAGCTACAAGGGACCTTAGAGGTCATCAAGTCCAACCTCCTCATTTTACAGATGAGGAAACTAAGTCACAGAGAGGTGAAGTAATTTGACCACAGTCACACAGCTAGTAAGACTCTAAGGTAGGATTTGAACCCAAGTCTTCCTAAGTCTAGTACCCTATCCACTGTGCCACAAAGCCCTTCAATAATCTTCATAAAGCTTTCCCAGATTACTCTAACCCTCATTTGAACTCACTCCCCTCTGAACTTATACAATGCTTATCATTTGCACTTCACAATCTATACAGCATTGTACATTTCATTGGTATTAGTCTTAACTACCTCCCTCAACTGGACTACAAGCTCTTTAAGGGTGGTGACCACAGGTATGCCCCTATACAAGGTAAGACAGGGGTGGGGAACCTTTGGCTTTGAAGATGCATGTGGCCCTCTAGGTCCTCAAGTGCAGCCCTTTGCCTGAATCCAAACTTCACAGAACAAATCCCCTTAATAAAAGAATTTGTTCTGTAAAACTTGGACTTAGTCAAAAGGATGCACCCAAGGACCTAGAAGGCCACATGTGGTCTCGAGGACACAGGTTCCCCACCTCTGAATGGTGTCCAGAAACACTGAGCACACACTAGAATTCAATATATACTTTTGACTTGATTGAGTCTTCATTTCTCCAAAGCCACAAACTACAAAATAATCTCCCTCCCTCTGATCTCTCCCTTTTCCAATTCATCCTTCACAAAGCAATAAAAACAGTCTTTCTAGGACTTAGATCTATTTAAACTGTTACCAATTACAGGTTCTGCCAGTACTATCTGAATAACCTTCAGTGGTTACCTACTGTCCTTGGGATAAAATGCAAACACTTTTCAGCCCAGTGTTTAAGATCCTCCACAATATGGCTCTAAACAACCTTTCCAAACTTGTGTGACATTATTTGCTTGCATTCCTGCCAGGTCAGATCCTTATTTGCTCCCAAAATTCAACATATCTCCCTCCTCAATACATTTTCAGATGGCTATTGCTTAACCCTTTTCATTCCAACTTTCAGAATCTTTAGACACAGGACAAATGCTAGCCCTTGTCCAAAGTTTTCCTATAACTAAAAGTGTTCTTTTCCTCAAGTAGTTAATAAGCATTTATTAAGTGCCTATTATGTGTCTGGCCTTGTGCTAAGCACTGGAAATACAAATAAGGAGCTCACCATCTAATGGTCTAAATATTCCACTTGGTTTAATCTTCATCCTCAATCTCATAACCAAAACTATTAGGATATCTGACAATAAGTACCTATACCATACTTGCCAAATAATCTCCACCATTTTGGCGTAAGAATAATATTTATCTGGGCGATAATGATAATAACCAAGATTCACAAGACTTCATATCCTCTTCTTAAATAGCATACACCTGATAAGCAGCTTCTAGTTCTACTGTTCTGCTTTATGTGTCATTCTTCTTTTTCTCTAACTGTATATAACATTGAACTGAGTTGCAGTCAATGGTATTAAATAGAGAATCTATTTTATGAGAGGCCACAAGATTATGTAACTACCAGGGACAGATTATGAAAGATACCTTACACTGAGCATTTCAAATGTCAGAGAATTCATTCCAATTCTCTCTGAGTTAAGGTCGAATCTCAGAGAACGTTTTTCCCAGAAGTGTCACTATAGTAACATATTTAAACTGTTGCCAATTACAGGTTCTGCTAGTACTACGTGAATGAACATATTTCTATGATTAGCATATTAACTTTTTATAACTAAATGGACATCCACTATCTAGAAATGATCCTAGATGCATAAAGTTCCTGATACTAAAGCATAAATTCAGCTAAGACCTGGTCATACCATAGGAAGGCTTCAAGCATTGTTCAGTGATAGAATTTATTCTGGGCACCCAAGAACTAGCTTAGTAAGTTTGAAGAGGCTTGTCACCAGGTTGTCTGTAGATTGATCATTTTTTCTTGTCCACATGAGCTGTTTTAAAATTGTTATTGATATTACTTCTTGTTATAATCCTCATTTGCAAATAGACCCATCCCCTCTACCCATCTTTTATAAGGACAAATGAAAAGAGAGAAATATCAGTTCAGCACAACCAACCAATCTTATCAACTATGTCTGAGGACACATCAGTTCTTAAAGATAATCTTCCAAATTGTTGAAATGTCTCCCTCAAAGGGAGGGAATTCCTTCACTAAAGGAACCATGATGAACTTTAGTGTGAAAGGAACCAACTAGGACACTCTTAAATTTTTTAAAATACCTTCATTTCTTGAATGATATAAACATTGACCTTATAATATCACTTATACATGATATTATTTGTTCTTTCATATTTGACTGTCAATGCAAACATTCCACAAGAGGCTCTTAATAACGAAAGCTATTTCAGTATGAAGTTCATGTGAATAGAGTATGGGAAGATTACCTATAAAGTTACAAAAAGGTTACATTTTAGGAAATCATTTATATTCTTTATTTCACATGTCATGATAGAATAGACCCTTCTCAATCTATCAAATAATATTTTGCATGTATAAGAAAGTACAGAGCTACATTTGACTTCACTTGCTATCAGTCTACAAAATCCCCCAATATGTCATTTTTATATAGACTTTGGCTTTGGCTGGTGGGTATCTAGTGGGAGAGAAGAGGTATTAGACTGCCTACCAAACTGAATATCTACAGACATATTGTGCTGTATAAAACCTGGACAGTCTACCAGTGCCATGCCAGGAAACTGAATCACTTCCATTCAAATCATCTTAAGGACATTCTGAAGATCACCTGGCAAGATAAGATAGTGGACACTGAGGTCCTTTCTTGAGCCAAACTTCCAAGCTTTCAAATTCTATGGCAGAGAGCATGATTCTAGTGGGCTGACCATGTCGTTTGAATGCCAGTGTACATTTGCCTAAAAGGCTATTTTGAGGAGAACTCATACAAGGCAAACACTCAGTCAGAGGTCAGAAGAAATGATACAAGGACACTCTCAAGGTCTCTTTGAAGAACTTTGGTATCATTTGTGAGACATGGGATATACCCTGCATGGCATACCCACATCAAAGAAGGCACTGCATTCGA
This sequence comes from Vombatus ursinus, assembly GCF_900497805.2. NCBI lineage: Eukaryota > Metazoa > Chordata > Mammalia > Diprotodontia > Vombatidae > Vombatus > Vombatus ursinus. The sequence goes on from NW_020947390.1 coordinate 9,556,209, forward strand.
TGAGCAAAGCAGAATTACAGTAGCTCAAAAGAAATGAGATGCACAAATTTAGAGACATCTCCCTCCCAAATGTTCATGCTATTTGTGCCTGACCTATGGTAGAGCCTTCTGAACTCAAACTGGCTTGATCAACACACAGTTGGACACATTATACACTGACCCTGACATAATGATGTCATTTTGGTCCTCTTCAAGTACAAAGGATAATAACCAATATTTGCTCCCTGTTTCTACAGAACTAAGAGCTATATTTTTTTTTGTTCTGTGGTTTACTATGGTCAAGGAATTTATCCCCAAATGACCAGATTACTGATGAGGCTCCTCTCCATCCTTAGCCACATTAGTCCTTAGAAAGCCTTTTGCTCAAATTAGAGTGGAAGTTTATCGAGCATGGTAGAACTTGTCCAAGAACTTGTTCCATTAGATTATCATTTTAAAAACCACACTAAGAAGATCACAAGAGCCATTTGAGAATTACCTCACCATGGTTTTACTTACAAACAATTTCATATAAATAGAACAAAGATAAATTTGATACCTGCATGAATAACAATTATCATGAACTTCAAATTAATGGGCCTGAATTAACGAGGTTGTACAATAAGACAGATTCTTTGCATTCATATAGTTTGTCATCTGAAAGGGAGCATCTAAGCTTAGAATAACATAAAGCAAGATATGATGTTAGGTGCTGAAAAATGTCTTTGAATGTGTGACATGTTTCACCACTCTTTTCCCTTCCTAACTGGGGTCTTTTGAGACATGCTAATGAAATAGGGAGGAAGACATTGACAAGAGGTGAGAAACAGCAAACAGAAATAGTGATAACTCAAAAACAGCAGGAAACGGGAAAGTTGAAGAAGAGTTGAAGAGAGGGAGTGCAGAGGTTTACAGTACATAAGAAAATGGAATGGAATGAACAATAAAACGTTTGGTGATAAGGAGGAACATTTTTAGTGAAAAACTAACTAGCTTCTGTATCCTGAGCTGGACCACCTCTCAGTCTCACGGATGTAAAATCCCCAAAATTTGGGACCCAAATGGTTTGACAAGGGTGGGGAACCTGTGGCCTTGAGACCTAGTACTATGCTAAGCTCATAAATAGCTAGTTTTTCCCTTTCATTCCACCAGGACCAAATTGCTCATCACTATAGTTCTTCCTGGATTAGAAAGTATTCCCTTATTGGTTGTCTTTTGGACAATGGTAAGGTGAGGAGAATATGAATGTTTGGGAAACTGATACCCCAAGTCCCATAATAAATTAAACAGAAGGAAAATCCATAGAAATAGTTTCTGTTCCACAACTATGGATGTAAGTCAGATGAAAAAAAAAAAAAAAAAAAAAACAGTGAGCTACTATGTAGTTGTTGTCTACCTCCAGGACTTGGGAGATCAAATTATTATAGCAAACTCTATTTCCCCAGGGAAGGAAAAACCACAAATTCCATGAATATTCAACAGAAAGCTGAATTGTGAAGAGACTGATTTTCTTGCATTTTCTGCATTATTCTCCATTTAAAATTCTGGATCATGAGGAAAGTATCAAGAGAGGCAATAAATGAGGTGTGGAGGATAGAGTGCTAGACCTGAACTCAGGAAGAGGTAGGTTCCAAAACTGCATCTAACACTAACTGTGTGACTTTGAACAAGTTATCAGAATTCTTTGAGCCTTGGGTTCCTCAACTGTGAAATGGAGAACTTAATGCCTTTGGTACCTACTATACAAGGTGGTAGTTGTTGTTCTTGTTCTTGTGAAGTTCAAACAAAGTGATATATTTGCATGATTTATAAACATTAAAGATACACACACACACACACACACACCCTTACAAAGTCATCAAACCATCCTTGCCTTGCCTCCATCTGACCACACAAACAAAACCCAAGATGATCAGGACATTAAAGACTTCTCACTGTCATATGAAAGACTCATTTGTGGAGGGTCAGGGAAAGGAGCAAGAGACCCTGACATCTCTCTATTCACAGAATAATCACACTAGAAAAAAAAGGAAAGGTGGCTGAAGTTTGGAAAAGATACTGAATTTGCTGAGCAAAAAAAGGTGATTTCTGTGCTTTAAAAATGTTTTTTCTTATTAAAATTCTATTTGGAATTTTTGTCCAATGGCACCTTTCATAGGTGTGGAATATTTGTTTCCTTTTAACAGTATGCATCAACTCCCCAGAAAGTAAAAGGAGATGTTTATCTTTTGAGAACAAAACAGAATGTATTTTTACAAAGAGGAAAGTGATTTATTTCTATTAATTTTATACTTCTGGTGGGTCTGTCATTTGGATTTTTTTTTTACTTTTGAAGCCTCCCAAAAGGAAAGATTCAAATTAAATCAAAATGAAAAATTCCTGGTTTCCAAATGCTCAAGGAAGAGGTCAGTGTAAAGGAACTCAGGGTAATAATCCCAGTCCACACAGGGCAAGGCAGATCTTATCAAAGTCGAGTTCACTGCTGAGGTCCCCAAATGAAGTAGCTTCAAAGAAGAGCCTTGAATATGATGAAAGGGAAATTGGTCCCAGTGGGGGAATTGGGACTTTGTAGTCAAGAGATGAGGTGGTCCCAGGGGCAGCTTAATGATTATTTAAGGGTCCCTGAAGAATCCATAATTGATATCTTTCATCTTCACTGGGGAGAAAATAAAGGAAATTGACTTAGACATCAGTAAGAAAGATTTGGATTAGATGGAAAACAGAACTGCCTGACAATTAAGGTTCTTAAAGGCAGGAAGATTTACCAAAGGAAGATGGAAACTATCCTTCCATAAGGGTCTTCAAAAACTGAATGAATCATCAAGTGTGGGAGGAGGTTTAGATGGAGTGCTGCTTCTGAACAATTTTCTACCCTGACTGTTATATGTGAAGAAGAATCTGGCAAATAAGGCTAGCTGCATGAAGTAGATGGAGAACAGTGGACTGGGGAATCAGGAACCCAACAAATTAGAGTGGAAGTTTATCGAGCATGGTAGAGTGGGTTCTAGTAGTGGGAGGGATCTCAGAGGCCAACTAGCCCAACCTCTTCATTTTACAGATGAAGAAAGTGAGTTTAAGTGACCAGTCCAAGTTCATATAGGAAGAAAGCATCAGAAGCAGGATTCGAACTCAGGTCCTCTAACTCCAGAGCCAGTACTCTTTCCATTGTACCAAGTTTAATTATGTGACCTTGGGAACTTCAAGTCCAACAATTAAGTCAACAAGCTTTATTTATTAAGTACCTATTTATGTCCCACCCACTATGTCAAGTACTAAGCAAAATCACTTAAGCTCTTTGCACTACAATTTATTCTTTTGTAAAATGAAAGCATCAGCCTAGGGATCTCTGTAGTCCCTTTTAATTGTTAAATTCTATGAAGCTAACAAGTAGTAGAGCATCAGAATTATGGAAGGGAAGTCAAAAAAGGAAAGATCAGTGCCTCTGGGGCTTAACCACTTCAAAGTAGAAAGGTCAGGACCTTTAAATCACCACTATCAATCAATAAACATTAATTAAGTGCCTACCACGTGACAAGCACTGTGCTAAGTACTGAAGATACAATAAGAGGCAAAATCCAGTTGCTACCCTCTAGGAGTTCACAATCTAATGGGACAGGTACAAGGATAGAACTTTTTGAGGGCCACAGCCCCCGATAGAAAACCCAGGCTGTTAGAACATTAAGGACAAAAATGAAAAGGTTTAGAGCAAATTGAAACAGATTGTTTTTCTGTTAAAAAAATAAAAGGAATGACTAGATGAGATAATGAAGAGAATTCAGTAGATACAAAGTGTCTGGATTTCAGTGAAACCTTTATTGTGACTCATAAACTCATATTCACAAAATTAATTTAAATTGACTTAGATTGTCAAAAAACACTGAACATTAACTGGAAGATTAGAAATAAAAAGTAATAACAATAGCAACAGTTCTAGTGTGGGACCTGAGGGGTTGAATTTAACCTTAATCGTACTTTAAAATTCATTACCTATCAAGAGTATTAAAGTAAACAGCAAATTAATTAAGATGGCTTCTAATCCAAAGGGAGGATGGTAAGGCAAAGAATAATTAAAAGAAAAATAACACATGAACTGATCCAGACATTATGGAGAGCAATTTGGAACTATGCCCAAAGGCCTATAAAATTGTGCATACCCTTTGACCCAACAATAGCACTTCTAGGGCTGTATCCCTAAGAGATCATAAAAATGGGAAAAGGACTCACATGTACAAAAATATTTCTAGCAGCTTTTTTTGTGGTGGCAAAGAATTGGAAATTGAGGGAATGTCCATCAATTGGGGAATGGCTAAACAAGTCGTGGTATATGAATGTGATGGAATACCATTGTGCTATAAAAAATGATGAGCAGGCAGACTTCCAAAAAATCTGGAAAGACTTATACAGACTGATGCTGAGGGAAATGAGCAGAACCAGGAGAATGTTGTACACAGTAACAGCCACATTGTATGATGACTGACTTGGATAGACTTAGCTCTTCTCAGCGATGCAAGGATCTAAGACAACTCCAAAAGATTTATGATGAAAAATGCTATCCACATCCAGAAAAAGAACCATGGAGTATGAATACAGCTCCTTTTCTTTTGTTGTTTTACTTCTTCTTTCTTGTGATTCCTCCCATTAGTTCTAATTCTTCTGTATATCGTGACTAATGTGAAAATATGCTTAATATGAATGTATAAGCAGAGCCTATATGAGATTACACGCTATCTTGGGGAGGGAGGAGGAAAGAGAGGGGGAGAAAATTTTAAACCCAAAATCTTATGGAAGTGAATGTTGAAAACTCAAAATAAATAAACTATTAAAAAGAAAAAGAACACAAAGGACCAGAATTAAAGGCAGAAAATGATAAAATATGAACCCATATACATACATACATATTACATGCAAATATACACTGCAAAAACCTCAGAAAAATGCAAACTTTCCCTAGGGAAAAAGATGTACATAGAGTGGAGTAAAGAAACCCACAAAGTAGTAATGTCAGAAATAGAATGAAAATGACAGTGCACATGGCAAATTGCTGTGTTTGTCCCATGATATGGCAAGAAAAAAAAGTCAAAATAGTTAAGGGTTTGAGGAACACTGCCAGCCTTATCACATAGCAAGGAAATGGCAAACTATCTTCTGTGTGACTCAGAGAAAACCAAAAATAACTAGTGTTGCCGTATTTTTTTTAAATACTCCAAACAGCTGAAGGGTCAGTGAGCCAACCAGCAGGCTCAGCCTTCGGAGGCTTTCCCCTTAGCTCACACGTTCATGGCATGACCCTGAGCTGAGCTGCCTTGACTTTTGGTGCCTCTTCTAAGACGCTCCTGGCAGTTGTGTTGGAAAGAATGAATTTTTTTGTTTGTTTTATTTTTTAAAGGGATAAGCATTTATAGCTAGTAGATGGAATATATGTGAACATCTCAGGACAGAGCATTAAAAATGATTTAAAAGGTCTTTGAAAGAGAAATTAAATGAGTAGAACTGAAGCATACTGAACACAGTGCCACAGACATGGGATCCAGCCTGAACTTGTGATTTTCTTGGAATAGGAAATTCCCATGTGAAAAAAACTGCCTCCATTAGTATAGGTGGGCACTTTCTCTGCAATGTAGAGTTGCCTAATAAACTAGGTGGTTAAGTGACTTGGCCAGAGTCACATGGCTGGACACAGTAGCTACTGATAGACTGATGAAAGGCACAGAGATGGGGAAAAGCAATGCCCTTGCCTTTCTGGAATTTCTATTCTAATTGGTTTTTGTTGTATGGTCCTTTTTTTCAGTCGTGTTTTATTCTTCATGACCCCATTTGTGGTTTTCTTGGCAAAGATACTGAAGTGGTTTGCCATTTCCTTTACCAGCTCATTTTACAGATGAGGCAACTGAGGCAAACAGAGTTAAGGAATTTGCCCAGGGTCATACAGCTAGTGCCTGAGATCAGATTTTAACTCAGGTCAATGAGTTTTACTGCCTCCAGGCCCCGTGCTCTATCTACTGTCACCTAGTTGCCCTTTCTATTCTATTCTAATAAAGGGACAGAAATATCCAGATAAGAAAGATACAAGACAGATTGCAATTTAAAAAACAAAAAAAAAGCCCAGATAACCTACTCTGATGTAAAGGCAGAACTGAGGAAATGGAGACCAATTGAGTGGAACTGGACAAAATGGTGGACTCTAAATTAAATGTTTGTTGAACTGAAGAGTTAGAGCTGCACATGGTATTTCCAGTCTTGGTAACTGGGAAACTATCAACAGAAATAGGACAGTTGGAAGGAAAGGCAGGTTTTGGAGGGGAAAAGCTGAGTTCTACTTGGGATGTGTGGAGTTTAAAAACCAACAGGTAGTAGGAAATGTGGACCTGGAGCTTAAGGGAGACAATGAGGCTGTACAAACATATTTAGGAATCATCTGCATAGTCAGTCAACTAGCATTTATAATAATAATAGTAATGAATCAACAACAACAGTAATAGAATCATTTAAATAGCATTTTAATGTTTTTAAGGCACTTTACAAATATTATTTTATCCTCACAGCAACTCTGAGAAGTAGGTAATATTATTATCCCCATTTTACAAATGAGGAAACTGAGGCACACAGAGTTTAAGTGACTTACTCAGGGTCACACAGTCCCTACTATGCGCTAAGCACTGTGGTAAGCAATAGTTGTAAAGAGGTGATAATTGAAGTCATAGGAGTGGATGAGATAGCCAAGGATGGTAGTAAGAAATTAGAAAGTTTGTAATAAGAAAAGCAAGCTAAAGACAAAACCCTGAAGGACAGTATCACTTACAGAGTGAAAATAAGAAAAGGAATCAGCAAAGAATAGGAAGGAGGAATCAGACAAGTAGTGTGATTGAGACAGCTAGGTGGGGCAGTAGATGGAGGACCAGGGCTGCAGTCAGGAAGATCAAAGTCTACATCCAACCTCATACTCTTACTAGGTTGTGACCCTAGACAAGTCATTTAACTTCTGTCTGCCTTAGTTTCCTCATCTGTAAAAATGGGAATAATAATAATACCTACCTCCCAGGGCTGTTGGGAGGATCAAATGAGATCATCACAAAACACTTAGCACAGTACCTGGTACAACTAAATGCTGTATATATGTTAGTCATTACTGTTGTTGTTATTATTATTAGTTAAAGGAGAACCAAGAAACTGACACTATCTTAGAAGGGAAGAGAGAAAATAAAGGCAAGAGGTGAGAATGCTCAACAATTTCAAAAGCTACAAAAAGATTAATAACTATCTGACCTCAGAAAATGCCACTGATAACAAATCAATGGCAACTTTATGCCCAGGTGAAGGAGTGTCTATATGCCTTCAACTGACTGTCCAAATATGTTTACCTATCTAATCGTGACATAAATGAAGATCTAGCAAAGGAGATTGTCACTAGCTAGAAGCAACATATTATTACAAGAAAGACTGAGAAGAGAGAAGAGAGAATTTTTTATCCTTTATCTAGAACTAAACCAAAGGTTATACCTGGGTGCTGACAGCTAAGATATAGTTATAATAATCCTTAGTGAAATCAATTAAATTAAAAAAATCTTTTAAATGAAACATTGTAGCAAAGATTTGTTCAAAGTTAATTTTCATAATGGATTGAGTCCCCTAAACAAGAAGTTTTATTATGAAATCTCAGCCCACAATGTTTACATAACAATATAGTAGTGCAAATGTGAAATTCTGCCTGTGTGATGCTGCTACACCAGGGCATGCTTAATTTGTACAGCAATTACAGAAACAACTTGAAACACACATTTTAAAAATTCATAGTGAAACTTTTTTCTACCCTATAAAAAGCCAAGTTACATGAGACTATGTTCATTAGAAATGTGAGTTCCTTGAAAGTTTAGACTATCTTTTGCCTTTCTTTGTATTCCCAACACTTAGTTCAGTAGTTAGAATACAGTAGGTGCTTACTTATTAACAGACTGACAAATAGTGACATAGTGTAGTAGATACCAGTGACATAGTGTAGTAGATACCGTGTTGAACTTCAAGGTAGGAAAACATGAATTGAAATCTTGCTTTTGACACTTATTCGCTGTATGATAATAAATTATTTAACCTCAGTTTCTTTGTGAAATAGGAGTAATAATACCCATAATACATACCTCACAGAGTTGTTGCCAGGATCAAATAACAGAATAGTAAAATGCTATATACTATCTCAGTTGCCACTATGCTCAGTTTTAATGAGTATCATTTAAAATTTGTGTTCCTTTTTTCCGCTTCCAGGAGCCAAGATGGCCGAGTAAGAAGTAAGTCACTCTCACCATCCTTTATTAACCTCTGAAAGACCAGAAGATATTGCCTCAGGAAAAACCCAGGAACAGCTGAACCAGCAGAAAGACAAGGTGAAGCAGTCCTATAGCCCAGGAAGCTTGGGGGATTAATGGGAAAGGCCCCTCCTGCCCTGGGGGAGGGGAGCAGTACAGAATTAGAGACATCCCAGCAAGCCAGCAGAAAAACCCACCTCAGCATACCAGGGGGAGATCCTCAACCCCAGGTGGTGGAACAGGCAAGCACCAACACCAGGACACCTAAGTGCCTCAGTACAGGCAAGGGAAGCAGTGGAAACTGGCTCTGAAAACCACCACATTACATGGTGTTCTCTGGCAGCCAAGTCTCCTGGTGCCTAAGCAAAACTCTGGGAAGTGTAATTCCAAGGGGAAAAGCCCCAGGTGGAGAGACATCCTGCAGAAGTGAAACATCCATCTGCAAGGAGCCAAAGAAAGCAAAAGGTCCAGGTGAGCAGGCAACCTGCAGGGGACAGACTACCCACCCCTACCCCTAGAGCTCCAGTGTTGCTGATTCCAGGTAAGCTGACAGAACCCTACAGCCTCCAACTACCAGAATCTGAGGACCCAACACACAAAGCCAGTGACCAGGCCCTGGGCTCCCAGCACAAGAAGCTTGGGTCAGTGACCCCTGCTCCCCAGGAGGAAAGCTCAATTTTTTTAAAGGCCAGGAAATAAGTAAACACCATGAGCAAAAAGAAACATAGCATAGATTCTTATTATGGGGACAGTGAAAATCAAGGCAGAAATTCTGAAGAGGACAACATTGTCAACAAACCCACATCTGAAATCTCAAAAGGGAATATGAACTGGTCTGAAGCCCAAAAAGCCTTCTTGGAAGAGCTCAAGAAGGATTTTAAAAGTCAAATAAGAGAGGCAGAAGAAAAATTGGGAAAAGAAATGAGAGATATACAAGAGAAATTCAATAGCTTGGAAAAGGAAGGACAAAAATTAACTGCAGAAAACAAGCCCTTAAAAAATACAATTGGCCAACTGGGGAAAAAAAAAGTACACTGAAAAAACAAGTCCTTAAAAAATACAATTGGCCAAATGGAAAAAAATACACTGAAGAAAACAACTCCTTAAAAATCAGAATTGGCCAAACAGAAAAGGAGGCACAAAAACTCAATGAGGAGAAGAACTCCTTAAAGAGTAAAATGGGCCAAATGGAGAGGGAGGTACAAAATCTAATACAAAAAAACAATTTGTTAAAAATTAGAATTGAGCAAGGGGAAGCTAATGAGAGAGCAAGAATCAGTCAACAGAAACAAAGGGATGAAAACATAAATACCTCATTGGTAAAACAAGATCTGGAAAATAGATCCAGGAAAGACAATTTAAAAATTATTGGTCTACCTGAAAACCATGATGAAAAAAAGAGCCTGGACAGCATCTTTCAGGAAATCATCAAAGAAAGTTGCCCTAAGGTCTTAGAACCAGAGGGTAAAATAGCCATAGAAAGAATCCACCCATCATCTCCTGAAAGAGATCCCAAATTGGAAATGCCAAGGAAATTTTAGTCAAATTCCAAAATTACCAGGTCAAAGAGAAAATACTGCAAGCAGCCAGAAATAATTTAAATATCATGGAACCACAGTCAGGATTACCCAGGACTTTGCAGCTTCTACATTAAAAGATTGTAGGGTGTATAATAAGATATTCCATAATGCAAAGGAGCCTGGATTACAACCAAGGATCAACCACCCAGCATAAAGGAGCACAATCTTTCAGGGGAGAAGATGGGTATTCAATGAAATAGGGGACTTCCAAACCTTCCTGATAAAAATACCAGAACTCAACAGAAAATTTGATCTTCAAATACAAGACTCAAGAGAGACATAAAAAGGTAAACAGGATAGAAAAAAACATAATTAATAAGGTCAAACTGTTTACATCCCTGCAAGGGAAGATGACACTTGGAACTCTTGAGAATTGTATTGTTATTAGACCATTTTGAAGGGGTATACATAGAGGGGGTAGGTATAAGTTGACTTTGATGTAATGATAAAAAAATCAAATTAAGTAGGTTAAATGGATCTAAGTAAGTGGATTAATCTGATCTAATTGAGGGATTGTATTGGGAGAAAAGGAAAGGAAGAGGCAGACAAGGGTAAATTATGTTACAGGAAAAGGCACAAAAACCTATTACAGCAGAAGGAAAAAAGAGAGGGAGATGAGCATTGTTTAAACCTTACTCTCAAGTCGGGAGTAACATAATCAGTTAGATATAGAAATAACTTTCCCTAAAGGCAGTAGGAGGGAAAAGGGGAAAGAAAAGGGAGGGGGGATACAAGGGAGGAAAGAAGTAATAAGAGTAAAGGAAAAGAAAAGGGAGATGGCTAATAGAAGGGAGGGGGGACTGAGGGAGGTCAAAACAAAACACTAGTGAGGAAGGAAAGGGAGAAAGGAGAAAGAAAAGCATAAATGGGGGGAATAGGATGGAGAGAAAGACACAGATAGTAATCATAAATGTGAATGTGAATGGGATGAACTCTCCCATAAAACAGAAGAGATAGTAGAATGGATTAAAAACCATAATCCTACAATATGTTGTTTATAGGAAACACATTAGAAACAGAGGGACACACACAGGTTAAAGGTAAAACACTGGAATTGAATATATTACACTTCAGCTGAAGTAAAAAAAAAAAAAAGCAGGGATAGCAATCCTGACCTCAGACAAAACAAAAGCAAAAATAGATCTTATTAAAAGAGATAAAGAAGGAAACTACATCCTGCTAAAAGGCACCATAGACAGTGAAATAATATCATTACTTAACATATATGCACCAAGTGGTATAGCATCCAAATTCTTAGAGGAGAAATTCAGGGAGTTACAGGAAGAAATGGACAGCAAAACTATATTAGTGGGGGACCTCAACCACCCCTTCTCTGAACTAGATAAATCTAATCAAAAAATAAATAAAAAGAAGTTAAGGAGGTGAATAGAATTTTAGAAAAGTTAGATATGGTAGACCTCTGGAGAAAATTGAATGAGGATAGAAAGGAATATACTTTTTTTCTCAGTGGTACATGGCACATACACAAAAACTGACCATGTACTAGGGCATAAAAACCTCACAATCCAATGCAGAAAGGTAGAAATAGTAAAGTTATCCTTTTCAAATCATGATGCAATAAAAATTGTATGTAATAAAAGGCCATGGAAAGATAGACTAAAAATTAGTTGGAAACTAAATAATCTAATCTTAAACAAAGTCAGATCTAAATAATTGGAAAAACATCAGTTGCTCATGGATAGACTGAACTAATATAATAAAAATCACAATTCTACCTAAGCTAATTTACTTATTCAGTGCCATCCAATCAAACTACAAAAAAATTATTTTATACAGCTAGAAAAAATAATAACAAGATTCATTTGGAATAACAAAAGGTCCAGAATATCAAGGGGACTAATGAAAAGAAATGCAGGGAAAGTGACCTAGCCATTCCAGATCTTAAATTGTATTATAAAGCAGCAATCATCAAAACTGCTTGGCACTGGCTAAGAAATAGAGTGGTGGATCAGTGGAATAAGTTGGGTACATAAGACACAGTAGTCAATGACTATAGTAATCTATTGTTTGATAAGCCCAAAGAACCCAGCTTCTGGGATAAGAACTCACTATTTGACAAAAACTGCTGGGAAAACTGGAAAAGAGTATGGCAGAAACTAGGCATAAACCAACATCTCACACTATATACCAAAATAAAGTCAAAATGGGTTCATGATTTAGATATAAAGGCTGATACTGTAAGCAAACTGGGAGAGCAAGGAATAGTTTACCTGTCAGATTTATGGAGAAGAGAAGAATTTATGATCAAACAGGAGATAGAGAACATTATTAAACACAAAATGGATAATTTTGATTACATTAAATTGAAAAGTTTTTGCACAAACAAAGCCAATGCAACCAAGATTAGGAGGGAAGCAGAAAACTGGGACAGGGCCTCTGATAAAATAAAAGGAGATGAACAGGCAGTTCTCAAATGATGAAATTAAAGCCATCTATAATCATATGAAAAAATGCTCTAAATCACTATTGATTAGAGAAATGCAAATCAAAACAACTCTGAGATACCACATCACACCTATCAGATTGCCCAACATGACAAAACAGGAAAATGATAAATGTTGGAGAAGATGTGAGAAAAATGGAACACTAATGCATTGTTGGTGGAGTTGTGAAATGATCCAACCATTTTGGAGTGCAATTTGGAACTATACCCAAAGGTCTATAAAAATGTGCATACCCTTTGACCCAGCAATAGCACTTCTAGGGCTGTATCCCAAAGAGATCATACAAATGGGAAAAGGACCCATATGTACAAAAATATTTACAGCAGCTCTTTTTGTGGTGGCTACTATAAATATTTTTGTACATGTGGGTCCTTTTCCATTGCAGGGATGCCCATCAATTGGGGAATGGCTGAACAAGTTGTGGTATATGAATGTGATGGAATACTATTGTTTTATAAGAAATGATGAGCAAGCAGACTTCAGAAAAACCTGGGAAGACTTGTATGGACTGATGCTGAGTGAAGTGAGCAGAACCAGGAGAACCTTGTACACAGTTACAGCCACATTGTGCCATGACTAACTTTGATAGACTTAGTTCTTCTTAGCAATGCAAGGATCTAAGACATCTCTAAAAGTTTCATCATGAAAAATGCTATCCACATGCAGACACAGAACTCTCTAGTCTGGATGCAGATGGAAGCATACTACTTGCTATTTTTTTTTCTTTTTTGTTTTGTTTCCTCTTTCTTGTGGTTCCTCCTATTGGTTCTAATTCTTCCTTGCAACATGACTAATGTGAAAATATGTTTAATAGGAATGTATATGTAAAGCTTATATCAGATTGCATGCCATCTTGGTGGGGGAGGGGTTGGAGAAAAATATTAAACTCAAAAGCTTATAGAAGTGATTGTTGATAGATCAAAATAAATTAATAAAAAAAATTAAGTTTCGTGTTCAGCTTTTCCTTAATTTTAGAGCTCTTTCTCTCACTTTTTTTTCTATCTTCTGGTACGCAGACTTCTTCTTGATGACACTGAATCCCTGGACATCATTTACAATACTGATTTTGCTTTCTCTTTCATGCTGCCTTCCAGTCCCAATACCCCTTGCTCCTCATTGTCACTTTCAGACTCTCCCACTATCACCATTACTCATCAATCTCTACTTCTTTGAGGTTCACTTTTAATCTATATAAATATAGATTATTTACAATACAGATACAATATAGATCCTAAGGATTCCCAAGACACTGTCCTTCCTGTCTCAATGGACTCAGTACTTGGTTCACAGTCTCCCTCTCCAACCCAACTCCTGCCCTCAACACTTCATTTCAACAGACATGGATGTTTTCTTGATCCAATCCTGCCTTCTCCAGAAGATTATCCCCATTCTCAAATCCCACATTCTGCCAGAGGATTTTCCCAGGCTCTAACTGCTGGTACCTTTCCTCCAATACTACCTTCCAAATACTCTATTTCTTGCACATACCTACTTATGTACATGAGGTCTTCCCCATTAGGATATATGCTGCTTGAGACAAGAGACATTGTGTTACCAGCACTCAGTACAACATCTGGCATAGAATGATAAGTAAATGCTTGTTTACTATCACACTTGTTCTCTCCCTAGTCTTCAATTTCTCCCTATCTCTTGATTCCGTTCTTGCCACCCATTCCTCTATCCTTAAATAAACCTCACTAGAGCTTGTCATCTCTATTAGCTATAATCTTTTCTCTTTCCTCTCTTTTTCAAAGCCTTTCAAAAAGGTTTCTACACTTTGTCTCCATTTCTTTTCCCCTCACTCACTTCTTATTTCTCTACAACCTAGCTCTTTACTTCAAAACTCAACTGAAATTGCTCTTTCCATAGTTACCAGTGACAAACTAATGGCTTTTTGTCACTCCTCATCCTTTTTGATCTCTACAACATTTGACACCTTGGATCACCATCTCTTCCTGGATAATCTGTGCTCTATGGGTGTTCACCAAACTGCTTTTTTCTTGTTTCTCATCCTACCTTTCTGACTGTTCCCTCTCAGTACCCTCAATTCAATTCATCATCATATCACAGTCTTTAACAGTTGATGTATGGCAAGAGTCTGTCCTGGATCCTCCTCTCTTTTCTCTCAATACTTACTTATTTGTTTACTTCATCAGTTAATATGAGGTGAATTATCATCACTATGAAGATAATTCCCAGATCTTTTTATCTAGTTCTAATCTCTCTCCTGAGCTCCAGACTCCTATCACTAATTACATATTGATCATTCTCTACTGACTACAGACATCGCAAATTTAACACATCTAAAGTAGAAATGATTATCTTTCCTGTAAATGACACCCATCACTCTTCCAAACTTCCCTGTTACTGTCAAGGACAAAATCAGTCCATTCACCCAAGTAAGCAGCCTGGATGTTATCCTTGTTTCCTCCCTCTTATTCACCCCACCTACCCAATCAGTTGCCAAATCCTTTCATTTCTCTCTTCATAATATCTTTCACAGAACCCTTCTTCTCTCCATTCACACAGTTCCCAGCCTAGTTCAATCCTTCATCACCTTTCCTGTTCCTCCAACCAGCAGCTACTAGTGCCTTGTCCCCCAAAGTCTCCTTGGCTTTGTTTATGCCAACATATACAACCTGCTGTCTTTTCCCCTCAAATGTGAGCTCCTTGGGAGAAAAGACTATCTATTTTTTGTCTTTTTATTCGGTGCCTAGCACAATGCTTAGAAAAGAAGAGGCACTTAATAAACACTTGACTGACCGATTGTCTCCTTCCAAAAGCAAACATCAGGTTTTTAAAAGAGTTCATATGGATGAAATAATAATTCTGTAATACTAATCTACTAAAATCCTTACTGTAATACCTTTAAAATTAAAAATCATGCACATAAATTCATGCTACTTGAAAATTTAAATCTATTTTGCATAAATGATGTCAATATGGTCTAGACAAGGTTTCCTTTACTTGACAACAGTTTTAACCAGGTCACCTTGGAATTCAAAGACAGTAGCCTTGCTTTCAAATTACTCTTTGCATAGCCTTATTTAAATCTTTGAGTGCCTCTTAAAAATACTGTACCTCATTTTTGCATTCAATTTTCAAAGCACCAAAAAGAAGCAAGTGGTTTAATAACTTCATTCTGTAAAGAGTGGGATGGAAAATAAAAGCTACCAACCCAGAGCCAAAGGGAAGAGTACTGAAGAACCAAAATACTGACTATTTTGGGAAGGAAAATGAAGGAACAATTCTGATAGCACATTCATTATTCTAAGAGAGTGGGTGGGTGGCAAATACATATGTATCCACTCATCTTATCCTTGCTTCCTCCAAGTTCACTTTTCTCTCCTCCAGCCCTCATCTTTGACCTGGAGCTTCAATGTAAGGAGCCAAATTACCATAAAAAATAACTAACTAGAGAAGCTAGTGCCAAGTAGAATGTTCTCATTATAATATTAGCGATAATTTATATTGAACTTTGAGGCCTACAAAGTGTTTCACAAATATTATCTCGTAAGATCATCACAACAACCCTGGGAAACAGGTGCTGTTGTTATACGCATATTATAAATGAGGAAGCTGAGGCAAATAGAGGTGAAGTAAATAATTCTCCTTCTGCTCAATTTCCCACTTCTGTTCACCTTCCAACAAAAAAATTCATGTTATTCTCCCCATCTTCCCCGCCCCTGTTATGCCCAGGCAGTTGAGAAAATGACGTAAAAATGTTTGCCCAAACACCATTAGCAGCTGCCATAGTTGCATCCATATATTTTAAGGATTCCCTAAGGCAGAGATAACAGTTCCTGACCCCACTAAGTGGGTCTCTGGCCATCAAGAACATTTCTAAGCCTCTTTAGCAGGCTTCCCTCTCTTTTTCCCCCTCTCCTCCACCCCTTCAAAAGAAGACACATTTCTGACTCACTTAACCCTGTCTGAGGTTGAATTCATCCCTACACTCTCTTATGTTACACCATGCAATTTAAAAGGCAACCAGGAACAAAACAGATCAAGCACAGGGATGTCAAGAGTAGTCCACAGCTCAATGCCCCAGGAAAAAGGCAGCTTCTACTTGCTGTGTCTAGAATTGCTGCTCAGAGTCTATGTTTCACCATGCAGCAGACCCCAAAGGAGTCAGGCAGATCTTGAAGGAACCCCAGGTGGAAAACATAGCATTCTACTTTCCAAAAGCAAATTTATATTTCAATTTTTTTTAATTTTTAATTATTTAAAACAACTCACATAATAGCTCACAATTAGATAGCACATGATAGTCTTGCAAAGCACTCTACATTCCTTATCTTCATTGAGCCTCACAACTACCCCATGAGACAGTTCTCTTTTTAATCTTCATTTTATAGATGAGAAATCAAAGGCTTCTGTAATCAAAGGCTTAGAGAATAAGTGATTGACTCAAGATCACGAACCTAGTAAATGACTTTGGTGAGATTCAAACCCAGTTCTTCCTGACTGCAAGTCCAGTGCTCTATCCATTATGTGACTCTATCTTTCATCACTTATTAAGAGTAGGTTGTGTGAGCATCAGCAACTACGCCCTTAGAATACTAAGCTATTTATTTCTCACTTGCCCTAAAACTGTGCTTTTTCATCTCAGCCATCTTTCTCCTTGCTACTGTGGTTACTTCATCCTCTAGACCAGACCCTCAACTACTAGGCCCGGGAAGCACTAATCTACCCATCTACAAACTCCAACCCTGTGCCCATGTTTCTTTATTCCAGCTGTATTCTGCCCTACTTCTACATGCATGCCCTCCTCTTGTATCTCTTGCTCTGGAAAATGTAATCAAATCAATATCACCATTACTCCTAAAAAAAATTAAAAAATTAAAATTTAATTTTTCTTCTGCAGCAGTTACTCTCTACTTCATCCTTTCCACCTTCCAATCTCAACTTTATGTCATCTCCAAATTTAATGAGCATTCTATCTATCCTTTCATCCAAATCATTGATAAAAAATGTTGAAAAGCATAGGGTCAAGAGCAGATTCCCCAGGGCACTCCACTAGGTATCTCTCTCCAGACTGACATCATGTCACTACAATAATCATGTTGGGAATACTTAAATTAGTTCTTCTGAGGACAAAAGGAAGCTCAAATAAGGAAGTGGACTGCTGCTTCAGGTGTATGAGATGAGGATAATATGGACAGAGAGAAGAAAGAATTATTGAACTCTTATATTGCTTCCATTTTATCTACTTAGAAGAAAAAAGTTTTGGATAGGAAGGAAAAAATTAAAGTGACTAACAGACATTGAAAGCAAAGAGAAAGGAGAAGGAAGTAGGAGAGCACCTATTGGCCTGCAATGATTTCAAATCCCCTGACCCAGATGAAATAAATCTCTGGGCTCTGAAAGAATTTGTAGATGTGACTGTAGAACTACCGTCAATTTAAAGGACAGGAAAGGCATCAGGGCCAGATATGCACAAAAATTTTTCCCAATTGAAAATAAAGTTCAGTAAACTTGACTTCCATTCCTGTTAAATTTTAGGACATATTTTAAAAGAATGGTTTGTGGGCATTTGTAAAGGGAAGCAAAGATCACTGAGAGACAGCATTAATTCATCAAGGACAGTTCTCATCAGACAAGCCTCCTTTTTGGTCAGGTTTGTTAGACTATGCAGATCAGGAGAATGCCATAAAGAGAATATATGTGTATTTAGCAAGATATTGAGGTACACTGGCAAAACCAATTGGGTTTGAGGTCCAGCAACAACACTATTAGCTGTTTATATTCAGAGAAGCTGTTTAACCTCATTGAGACCTGATTTGATCCTCTGTGAAATGGAGGTATTAATACTATACATTGCTTTGCAACAGTTTTATCACAAGAAATGTGCTTGGTGAACCATAAAAGGCTACTTAAGTGTGAGCTATTAGTTTTCACTCATGAGTATTTAAAAACCACTAATTGTGGTTGATGATAATAATAGTTTATATTTATATAACTCTTTAAGGTTTCTAAAGAACTTGCCCTCATATTATTCTATGTGAACTAGGTCATAAAAGATTATTATCCCCATTTTACAGATAAACTGAAACTCAGTTTAAGTGACTTGTTTCTAGTCACACACCCAGTATCAGAACTAGGTTTTGAACCCAGATTGAGTAGTACAAATGATGTATCTATATAAAGATAAGGAGAGCCATAAGGTTTTTTTTGTATTCGTACATAGTCTTTATGTATTATTCAAACATTAAAAGAAGTGTTGCCATCTACTTCTAAATGCCTTAAAATGTACCCAGAAGTTGCCTTGGTAATTTTGCCATTTACCATATAAATCCTTATGTTTTTAAAATTAAACTCATATTTTCTGGAATATCAGCATTCAAAATAAAATTCCATCTCAATTTTGTTTCTATATTGCTTATTACTAGTATAGCTACAGTGTTTTATGAGTTATTTTAGCTAAAATATGATCTAAAAAGACTTTTGTAGGCCACTTTGGAAAACCATCCACAAGTGTAACATTATTCCTACAAGAAAATCCTTTCTTAGTTACAAACAGCTGACTTACAAATAAACTTTGGGAACATAATCCATCTATCCATAAATCAGAGGCTGCTTGATTTGAATTAAAGTTAGTATCCTCACAGCCAGCCTCCTCCCACACCCTCAGTTTTCCTCCTCACTGTTTAAACACCATCTCCAACACACACTGCCCTTTTGTATCCTGTGTCTTTAATGTTCTTTAGCCTAGAGTGGAGGTTACAACATCTAGAGGTAGAGAAGAA
The DNA here is from genome assembly GCF_900497805.2 of Vombatus ursinus. Taxonomy (NCBI): domain Eukaryota; kingdom Metazoa; phylum Chordata; class Mammalia; order Diprotodontia; family Vombatidae; genus Vombatus; species Vombatus ursinus. Next base: position 9,575,279 of record NW_020947390.1, read on the forward strand.
AAAGGTTAATAGGAACCAGTTTTTATTACATGAACAAGCCAAAGAGATCAACAATCCAAGATCTATATTCATCCTGGCCACAACTAACAAAAAGCTGTAAACTAAGGCAGTCAGTTTATCAGTATATGTCTATAAAGCAAGGAAAGAACTCTGGGTACATTTTAAGTTGCCTGAAATAAAATGAGAACTCTCTCAATCATTTATCACTGACTTGCATACAGAGGTTTAACAAATGGCCCAGAAGAGTTTGGGTGTCTACTGACAAAAGGTGGAGGTGAGGGGAAGGGGCTTCCCTACCAGCATTTATGAAAGAAGCTTTTCAGGAGAAAGCATTCATTTTTAGCATTTTTTTTAATGTATGTGACTTTGGACAAGTCATCCGAAGATAAGGGGTCAGATCTTTATGCTAGAAATATACCTATAGTTTTGCAAAGTGTTGCCTGTGGGACTAGACTTTAAACACATATAATACTTATAGAGGAAAGAGTCATGAATTACTTAGAAATATAAAGAAATTCCCTTAAGGTCTCTTTTCTCTATTATTTGACCATAACCTCTTTGTGTACAATCAGTTGTTTTGTGATAATGCTTAATTTTCAGACATTTGCATTTACTATTATTTAGCGATTAGGTATGTTTTAACATATTCACTCTGAGAATCTTTAGATGTCCTTATTCTAACGTGAAAATCAGTGTGGCAGGAAAAAGAGCAACCAGGGTGAACTCACTTTGTCAGGCCATACGTGGAGCTTTTTGGGGTGGTATAAATTAAATTTGAGATACCCAAGAAAAAGATTGCCCAAAATATCACATTATTCTTTGTTAACTATAAATGGGACAATTCTCCATTCATTGGCTCCCACTACAAAAAAAAATTTTTAATTGGATAGACAGAACCAATGTTTGGAGGGGCAGATAAAAGAAGTTCTCGTATATCCTTTAATTCTTAATAGTATCCTGTTGCTTGTTACTTTGAGTAACCAACTATATCTTTGTTCTTCCCATGGAAAATAAAGGCCCAGATTCTTATCCCAGAATTATATGAATCCAAAAGTGATACAGAATGATAACTGAAACCAAGGTTAATAATACTTCATATAGGGAATCTTTAGCTAAAAGGCAAACATTTTCATCATAAAGTTTTTCAATCTTTAAGTGAATTTGTAATTTTCACTCTGCCAATGTATTACAAGGAAGTCCCCAAGGACAAGGTCCCAGGTTCAGTCCTTACCATCCACCAGTTCTCTCACCCAAGGAAAAGGAAAAACCTTCACAACACACATATACTTTTCCTCCCACCTCCCTTTCTCTCTCTCTAACATAAATGATATAATATACCAAGCTTGTTAGCAGTACACTGAAGAATTCCTGAGACATCTTCAATTTCCTCTTTGCTGGAATGGTCTGCATAGGAGCATCTGTTAGAGAGATTGTAGAAATTCTTTTCTGCATCCCTGTAACTAAAATGGAAAAAAAAATGAGCATATGGAAATTTTAAAACATCTCTGAAAGTGCATACACAAGAACATGCAGGCCCTTATACCCCTTACTTTTAGCCCAATGGCATTTCTAAATAACTGATGCTTTAAGACATCATCTCTGACAAAACCCACCATTAGCATCAGCATGAATAGCATGGGCATGAAATTGGAGACATTCTTTAATAAGCAACAGTATGAGAGGGGAAAAAAGAAAACCAAAAATTTAGCAGTTAGCAAATGCCTCACTATCTGTGTGCGTCATCCCTGCTGGCAGTGTGCTTTTCTAGTGATGTTGCCTGGTACATGTAAAGCAGGGGGTGGAGAGTAGCTGTCCAGCATCTGTGAGGTAAAACCAGCCTCACTGAGCAAATAGACACATACCATTGTTGGATAGAAATGTCTTATCTTGTTTAACCACATCTTGCATATTTTAAATAGTCACTTGGTCGGTCTCTCCTTCTCTCTCTCTCTCTCTCTCTCTCTCTCTCTCTCTCATATGTATGAACTTAAAAGTTTAGTTATTTCATTGGTCTGGGTACACCTTCAAACACACCTTACAATTTCTCAAGATCTTACTGAAAGTTTAATTCCCAGTTATCTCCATACCATACTGCCTTTACTTAATCCATCATCTCCCATCACTTCCCTGCTTAGAAACTTGAACAGAAAACTTGAACTCCATCTTTTGCCTCTCCTTGCCAGGAATCAGGCTTCCATTATCATCTCCATATCATGCCACCTTCTCCAGCTTTTACCACCTCCTTTTTATATTTCCTTCTCCCATTACAATGCAAGCTCCTTGAAAATAAGAACTGAAGGGACAGCTCAATGACAGTGGATAGAGCACCAGCCTTGAAGTCAGGAGGACCTGAGTTCAAATCCGGCCTCAGACCAAACACTTGACACTTACTAGCTGTGTGACCCTGGGCAAGTCATTTAACCCCCAATTACCTAAAAATAAATAAAGAAAAAAGAAAAAAAAAGAAAATAAGAACTGAAGGGGCAACTAGGTGGTGCAGTGGACAGAGCACTGGCCCTGAAGTCAGGAGGACCTGAGTTTAATTTCGGCCTCAGACCAAACACTTGACAATTGTGTGACCCTGGGCAAGTCACTTAACCCCCAATTGCCTAACATAAATAAATAAATAAGAACTGAATTTAGTTGCTTGTATTTTAATCACAAAGGTTTAACAATAGTGTCTGGCACATTAAGCACTTAATAAATGTTTTATCTAGTTATCTATCTTAATTGTTTATTATGCCAAAAGGATTTCTCATTCTATAGCCAACATCCTGGCAATGAATCCTTTCCAAATTGAGCTAGACAGTTCCTAAGACCAATCCATTCCTAACAATATAATCAATACTGCTCTAAGAGGGGATTTAGGGATACAAATGACTTTGCTGCTCAGTAAGAAACTCAGGACTTTTTAAGAAAGTGATCAATAGGACTCTTTGGAAGACTGAACTTCAATGAGTAAACAGATGAGTTTGCTAAGGAGACAGGGTGGTAGATATTTAATAAGAACTTAGAAGCATATAAATGTTTGAGGCACTTTCTGGCTTAATATAAACATGCAAATCCAACATGAATGAATCAATAAATTGTGAATAGAATTTTTTTAAACAATAACCATAAAGATAAGGAAACACAGTCACCCAATTCATTAGTAACAGTGCCACTTCTTACAACTGAGTTTCTGCAACCTCTGCCAGATGTGTTAATAGCAAATGCAGATATACAAACATTCCTGAAAATAGGATGGAATTAGAGTTAAGATGATTAGCAATTCTAAGCCATACTGTATAGAACTTAGTATGAGATTCTCTGATCTCCTAGAGGGAGAAAGAAAAATTGAGCCTGGCTGACCCTCTGTCTTCCAAAGAGATGCAGAGATGCTTCCTGAAATGTGACCATCTACACTTGCTCTAAAAGGAAAAGCCAGACTTTCTGCCCTCTCCCAGAGAGGGAAGAGCTGAGGACCAAGCAGTCCCTACATCACTATGACTTTCCCATTATTTCCACTCTAATCAGATCACATATAATTAATTGTCTTCCTGCTTATTCTAACCAGTCACTTACTCCTCAGCAACAATTTAGGGTTGGAGGTAAAATCATATTCTCTTTTCTAAGCTTTAGGTCAGCTTTGAGAACTGGAAGTAGAGGAAAGCATGATGTCCCTTTCAAGGAGTCTGGTTATTTTGCAATCAAATAGATTTAATACTGTTAACAAAAAACCACCACTTCAATACATGACCCATTGCTTCTCTTTTTTGAGACCTACTATTCTGGCTAGAGTTGGATTGAGAACTAATATGACATTTTTCCCCTCTCCCACATTTGAAATATTGAGAAGGCAATGAGATCTTGATCAATAATTGAGATTTTGTCTAGGATAGCCAAGCAGTCAGGCCTATAATATCAATTTGGTAGGGCTTGCCCAAATTTGAATTGTGATGAAAACTCAGGATCAAAGATTTTAGTGGAGTCAGATTTATAAAGATACATATATGTACACATATATATAATTTTGTTTTAAGAATAATATATGTGAAGATATCTGTAGATATACATAACCTCACTGAAATCCTGCTGTGAAGTCTCATCACATCATAGAGAAGCAGCATGGAGTAGATCAGATCAGGGGTTCTTAAGCTGGAGTCTGTGGACTTGTTTTTTAAAGTATATTGATAACTGAATTTCAATATAATTGTTTTTTCTTGACAATCTTATATATGTTATTTTATGCTTTTAAAAACATTATTCTAAGAGGGGGTTCATAGGTTTAAACAGACTGCCAAAGGGACCTGTGACATAAAAAAATGTTAAGAGCCACTAGATTAGATAGAAAGCTGAACTCTGACATAGATATACTCATTGTTTGACCCTGGTCACTTAGTCTCTTAGTTCCCTAATCAACTCACAATCATTTAAATAATACATATAAAAATACATATATCTGTAGACTCATACCTGTAGAAATAAAAAACTCAAGAGCTTGCATACTAGAAAAAACAAAAAAAGTTGCTTATTCTCCATAATACCTGGAGTTGACCATTACAATAAGAAGTTGTCACAGTCTCAATGTGCCTATTGAAATCAATCTAATTTAATCCTTCCTTTGTCAAAAGGAAAAAAATTAAAGTTCAATTGTGTAAAATTAAAATAGTATACATGGTAATAGTAAGAATAATACAAGGACTTAATTTTAAATGGCACTGGGAAACAATTTCCCAGTCTAACATCCAATAGGCAGCAATTGTTCATTGTATTAGGACAATGTTGCAAGAAAGTAAATATGAATTTATATAGCAAACTGCTAAAAGTTTGGCCAGTTGCATCCCATACCTGCAATATAGCAATAGAATACAGAAGTGGTTGTAAATTGTTCAAAAGTCAGTCAACTAGCATTTATTAAGCACCTACTATGTGCCAGGCACTGTGTTAAGCACTGGGGATGCAAAGAAAGGCAAAAAGAAAATAGTCCCTGATCACCAGGATCCAATAGTCTAATGGGAGCAAATAACATGCAAAAAACAAGTAAGACACAGACAGGAAAAATGGGAGAAGGGCAGTAATCTCAGAGTAAAGGCACTAAGATTAAAGACTGGGAAAGGCTTCCTACAGAAGATGGGATTTTAGTCGAGATATGAAGGAAGTCAGGAAAACCAGGAAGCAGAGAGAAAGAGAGAGAACATTTCAGGCATGGGGGCCAGCCAGTGAAAATACTCAGTCAAGAGATAAAGCATCATGTGCAAGGAATAACAAAAAAGCCACATGTCACTGGATCACATAGTACATAGAGTATCAAAAAACTGGAAAAATTAGAAAGAGAAAGGTTTTGAGGATTTTGTAGTTAGTTCACTAACATGGGAGGAATCAACTTCAAAAGTATAAGAAGGAAAGATATGGCTAGATAGTAGTAAATATAAAAAGCAAGGGATAGGAAGTCACTGGAATTTATTGAGTATGGAACTAATAAAGGTCAGACCTGCACCTTAGAAAGATCAAGTTGACAGTGGCATAGAAGAGGGAGTAGAATGGGGAGAAACTCGAGGCAGAAAGACCAAGCAGCAGATTATCACAATAGGTGATGAGGCCCTGAAACAGGGTGGTTGCAGTTTAAGAAGATAGAATGGGGCCATAGATATAAGATGTTACAAAGGTAGAAATGACAGGATTTGATAACAGATTGAACATGGGGGCATGAGTGAGAGTAAGGAGTTGAGAATGGCACCTAGACTGCAAATCTGGGTAACTGAAAGTGGTGGCACTGTCTGCAGTAATAAAGAAGTTAGGAAAAAGGAAAAATGTGGTTGGGGGCAGAAATAATGAGTTCAGTGTGGGACATATTGAGTTTAAGATATTTACAGGTCTGAGATATCTAAAAAGCAGTTGGAGATGCAAGACTGGGAGACAGGAAAGACATTAGGGCTGGACAAGTAGATCTGAGAGTCTTTGGCATAGAGATGTTCACTGAAACCATGAAAATTGATTTGTTCACCAAGTGAAAGAATATCGAGGGAAAAGGAAAGAGGTCCCAGGAAAGAGCTTTGGGGGACCCCCACTGTTAGTGTATGTGAAATGGATGAAGAACCAGAAAAAGAGATAGAGGAGAGGTGTGAGAGGTAGGAGAAGACCCACGATAGAATGGTGTCACAAAAACCTAAAAAGAAGAGAGTATCAAGAAAAAAGTGATTGAAACTGTCAAAGCTTGCAAAGAGGTCAAGAAGAATAATTAGATAAAAGGGTCAGAGGAGCACTGTATATCAAGGAAACAAATAATTTTGGGTAAATTCACTAACATGGGAGGAAACACAGGAAAGAGCATATGGTTAAAGATACAAAGAAGATACAAGAGAAGACAATATAGTGAGGCAGGGTTACACAGATCTCTTGATCAAAAGGAAGACTGGAATAAAAAGTTCCAGAAGCAGATTACAACACTACCACAGTGATAGAACAGAGTTATTATAGGGAACTTCAATTATCCAAATAGGTTTACTTGATTGGTAGATCAGGAAATGGCAGAGATGTAACAGGCATCAGCAAAGTCTCTCCACAAGTACCCTTATGGAAAGCATAGAGAGGTAGGATTGGATGACATAATTATATGGGTTCAGAAATGGTTGAATAATTTTTCACATGAACTGTAACTAATCACTCCTCCCCAATGCTATAACTAGGCCTCTGGTTGATTCCAAGTATTGGATTTTACATTTATACATTTTAATTTATTCAATTTATATTTGGCCCACTCTAAGTTGTTAAGATAATTTAATAATGACAAATGTAAAATCCTGTACTTGGGTCCAAAAATCAACTTCAAAAGTACAAGAAGGAAAGATATGGCTAGATAGTAGTAAATATAAAAAGCAAGAAAGGAGATATTTTAGAAGACTGCTAGTTTCATATGAAGAACAACTGTGGCATGTGGCCAAAAAAATTTAACCAGATGATTAGCTGCATTAACAGAATTATAACTCCCAGAGTAAGTGAGGTGAGAGTCTAGCTATATAAACTCTGAGCTGCTCAGAAGACACCTGGAGAACCATGTCTAATTCTGAGCATTCCATTTTGGAAAGAACACTGATGAGATGAGGCAGGGTTCCAGAAGAGGATGACCAAAATGATAAGGGACCTCGAAGTCATTCCATTAGCTGAAGGAAGCCAAGGGTTCCCAACACTAGAAATTTTCAAGCAAAGGTTGTATGATCATTTGTCAGGGATGTAGTGGAGAAGATTCCTGTTCAGGAATGAGTTGGATTAGATGACCTTTAAAGTTCCTTCCAACTCTGAGATTATGTGAGTATATGATTCTGAACAGGACAGAGGAACTAGAGGTATTAATCTTGGGAAAAGGCTGCAGACTTAAAATATTTCAAGAGTTGCCTTAAAGAAGAGACACAAACTCTCTTGACCAGCACAGATGACTGAATCATCTGTTACTTTTCTGATTGTTACATATTCAGTGTGTGTTAGAGACAGAATGTTAACCCAAGATTATGACTCCAAAGATGGGCCTCTATCCAATATGCTAATCTGCCTCTCTATATTACCCTGACTCTTTTTATTCCCAGAGGGAAAAACTAGGACCAACCAATGACTGGATGGTTGCAGAGAAGTAAAATTCTGGTTCATATAAGGAAATGCTTGCTGATGACTACAGCCATTTTTAAATAGAATCAACTGTCTTGGGTATAAGTGTTCTCCAAGAAAGGTCTGCAAGTGTAATGTGGATGGTCACTTGCTAAAGATGGAATTTAGAGAATTCAAGCTTCAGATACAATTCTAAATAGATATTATGGTATAAAGGAAACAAATGACAAAATAGATATTGTGGTATAAAGGAGAAAATAAATTCTAATATTTTGAATATCTTATATATGCTTCAGTGTTTTTTTTAATATGATAAGCAGTTCATTTCTGACTTCTCAGTTCTTACTTTCTAATCAGTGTTGAAATAGAATTCATCTATGTTTTGCCTAGCAGAGCACCTGGCACAGGGCAGATGTTTAATAAATCTTTGTTGATTGATTGATGCATACATTTAACCTATATGGACCTCAAGATCCTCCTCTATAAAATTAGGCAATTGTTAGGGGAAAACTCTGAGGTTCCTTATGGCTCTAGAGCCTATAATTTTATGATTCAACAGCAACCAATCCTGAGTTTTTGTTAGAAATTATCCCATAGATGAAATTCTGGGCTGATTGCTAATAATAACTAATGTAATGTGTCCTGTTAACATATCAAGCAGAAGTGTGAATCCAGTTTAGATAAAGAAATCTGAAACACAAACACACATTTCACTGTAACAAGGAAGTTGCAGCCAATGAAACCCAAAAACTTGTTGCAGCTCTCACAGATGTGAACATCTGCTCAAGAGAATACTGGGCGTGTATGTCTAGCTCCTACTACTAAATCTTTAAGGCTCCAAGTAGGCTAAGGAACTGAACATGCAGGCAATGATTTTGTTTCTGGATTCTGCTGGAAGAGCTCAAAGCTGGAAAGATCTAAAGGTTTGCAGGGTGGAAAAGGTTGAAGAAAGGGGAAGGATAATTTAACAAAGTCAATTAATATAATGAATCATATTATCTCTGCATCCCTATTCCCTCAGATTCCAGCCCTATAATAACCCATGTGTTTTGCCTGTCCTCTAAATTATATCTCCTCCTTTCTAACTTATCTTGCCTAGAACCAGGACTCTATGCCACTTCTTGGCCAACTTCACATCATGTTGCCCTCACTGTGTCCATCAGCCTCATTTCTCCCACGACAAACTTGAACTCTACCCCTGGGTCTCCAGTCTCTCTGATAGAAGACCTTTCCCACTATTCTTTATATGTTTTCTTCCTCAATTAAAATGTGATCTTATTGAGGGCAGGGACTGTCTTCTTGCTTTTATTTGTATCCCCAGGTCTTAACATAGGGCCTGATATATGGTAAATGCCCAATGTATATTCTATCTCCCTATCTCCCCGTCCATCTATCTAGAATCTATTTTTGTCTATTTAATATTCATGCCATTCATCCATTCCCCAAAAAGCTCTGTTTTCTAACAATGCAAGGTTAATAGCCACTAGTCTAAAACTTACACTCACAGCTAATGTTCTCTCTAATCTTTTCAAGCTATGAAAAGACAATCATATTAAATGAGCAAATTTATGCATACATAATACATACATACAAATAAGTGAGCCTGTGTATAGAGATATTCCTTTTATAAGCAAATAAAAATAACAAAGGTAATGTGAATGCATGCTTAATGGTATGCATAATAATTATTTTGTTACATTGTGATTAAACATAAATGGTAAACAGGTCACATAAATTACTATAATTAATATTACTTTTTCACAGCCAAACTGTATTTTTAGTTCTTTATTAGTTCTCTAATAGCTGTAATCAGCATCAATGCTTCCAGTTTTCTCTGGTACCATTAACTGTTGAATCATATAGATTTATAGAGTCTTAAAGATGGAAAAGGTCTGTAGGCCATTTAGTCTAGTATCTAACTCAGTGTGGAAATTCCTCCTATATCATTCCTGATAATCATGTAACCTCTACTACCAATCCAACTGAGTTTACTCAGCAAACTGCCCATTCCATTGTTGAACTGTCCTCAAAAGTAGTCTGTTTATTTATTTGTTTTTAATTCTAATATTAAGCCAAAATCTGAGTCATTTTCACTCTCTCCCACCCTGGTCCAGGGTGTCTCCCACACCACAGACCCCAGTTCTGCTCTGCAAAGCAGCCCAGAACTCTATTCCTTTTATATCAAATACCTAAAGGACAATTCTTTTCTCAAGCTTCTCTACTTATCACCCAGCCAAAATAGCCTCCATCATAATATCTTTTCTCTATACTACCTCTGTAATCTGTTTCAGGAATTCATCTGCCATTTTTTCCATCTGTCCAATAAGTGTGTAGTATATAATTATATATTACTATCTCTTATATAGGACTACAAAAGATTAGTAGCTTCATGGACTGGCCCAGAGTAAGTAATCCCCAGTGTGACAGACATTATCATTAGCCCTCAGCTCCTGCAGAACCCTCCCAACAATAAAAGTCCTGCTCCTCATGTCATGTTTCTTCTAGTCTTCTACCTCCCCCAGAGGTTGAATAAAAATGTACCAAGAAGTATCACAAGGGCATTATCAGTATTTTCCTTTTGGAGTATAAAAATCTCCCCCACGAATTGGGCTATAGGCTAATTCAGAGATGGGGTAATGTCTTTTGTAAACACAAATCTTTGACTAGTAGAGCCTAAAACACACTCCAAAGAAGAAGATGCTGAACTTTAGACTAGCTGTACTGACAGGACATTGCCATTTCATGTTTAGAAGGAATGGGCCATGGGACTATTACCTCATCTGTTGTATCCTGAAATAAACATCTATAGTCTTTTAAATCTCTTGAACAAATCATTTCCAACACTTTGTAATTCAAACTTAAGTATTAGTCCATCAAACTAATATGCAGTTTCTGGATCCTTTTAGTCATATCCAAATGTTCTATACCAGGCTTTCTTCAATCAGTTTTCAAATAAGTACACAAACAAATATTTATTTAAAGTCCATCATATACTGTGCTAGGTGCTAGGTCCTGTTTTAAGTGCTAGGGATACAAACACAAAAGCAAAACAATACCAGCCCACAGGGAACTTACAGTCTATTGGGGGAGGTAATATGTACATATGTAATGGAGAGAGTGGCCAGTGGGGAAGTGGCCTTCATAAGCATGAGCAGGTGCACAGCCTGCTGCCAATTCATGTGGGGGATTTGTCAAACCTGCTTTTAGAGGTGCATGAGGCTAGGTAATGGAAGAATTCTGTGCCCATTCAGGGCATGCACAGGCATTGTGTGATTATTCCTTGTTTGATTACTTCGTGGTTAAGAAAAATCTTGGCTGCTGAGCTAGAACTTAGTGTGCATACAAAAAGACATGAATGGGTCAAATCACTTTCTCTTTTTCTTGGTGTAGGTTGAGGAAAGAAATGTCATAAACCTCTAGATAGAGGCCTTGGGACCCTAGGTACCCACCCAGGCCTCCATGTGTCTAATGAACATATGGCCTTGCTGTTTCTTCTCTCTCTGTTACCCTTATTTGGATGAAAAGATAATGAATTCTATTTTAGATGTGTTAAGTCTGACATGACTTCAGGATCTCTAGTTTAAAGTGTCTAACATACCATTCATGATGTGAGCCTGGAGCTCAGGAGACACTCTAAGGCTGAAGAAAAGGTAACCAAATGAAATAGATTAGAGAAAGAAGAGAAGAGGGCCAAGGACAGATCCTTGAAGTATAAATACAGTAAGGGGGTATAATAAGGGTGAATGAGTGAAGGAGACAAATAAGGAGTGGTCAGATGGATAGGAAAAGAATAAAGAGGGCAGCATCACAAAAAAAAAACACACACAATATTTAGGAGAAATGGGTGGTTAACAATATTACTGCAGACATGTCAAGAAAGATGAGAATTAAGAAAAGACTGCCAGATTCAGCAAATAAGAGATCATTTGTAACTAGGAAAAAAGTTTCAATCAAATGTAAACAGATTGCAAAGAAGTGAATGAGAGGAGAGAAAGTGGAAACAGTAAGGGTAGACAGTTTTTATTTTCCCCACAAGTTTTGCTGAGATAGGTAAAAGTACAAGATTGAAGGGATAGTAGGGTCTACTGAGGATTTTTGAAGGATAGAAAAAAACTCAAATGTGATTATGGGCTATTGGAAAGGAATTAATAAGTAGAAGAGACTGAACTTTAGAGATGGAGGAAATGATTAAGGGAGCTATCTGCTATAGAAAACAGGAGGATCAAGTGTACTCATAGAGTGTGTTGACCTTAACCTTAGCAAGATGTACAATCTCTTAATGAGAGGTTGGACTAAAGAATAGAGAATGATTCCAAGGAAGTGTCAGAGAAAAAGGAAAAGAAGGAATGTTAGCTTTGGATTACAGAAGAGAGAATAGTCTCTAATTTTTAGTAAATTAGGAGTTAAGATTCTCAGATAAGAGGTTCAGGAAGAGTAGCTATGGGAGGCTTGAAGAAAGAAGAGAAGATTTAGAACAGCTGCTGTATGGAGAAAGTGAGAGAATCAATTAGTGAGGAATAAATGGATTGCCTTGTGAGGCCCCAGTTGAAATCAGAGAGCATAAATCTATAGTGGACCCAATTAGTATGGTTGTATGACTTCCTCCAATTCTGTTGAGCAGCATGTGAGTAGGATTAGAGGAAATAGATGATGGCAGGGATCCAGGATTGGGATCTAGCAAGACATGAATAGCAAGAGGACATAGGGGCAATGTTTTGATATCAATTGATGTGCTGTGTTGAAAAAATAACAAATTTGGAGTCAAAAGACTTCGGGTAACATACCAGTTCTGACTCATTATCTGTGTAAGCTTGAGAAGGTCACATAACTCCTTTGAGTTTTGATTCCTCACCTGTAAAATGGAGGTATTAATACATGCTCTATCTATTTCACAGGGTTTAGGAGAAATTGTTTTGTAAATGTTTTGTTTCAGAGTGATTTGGGAATATTATTAATAATTACTAACAATAGATCTTAATTTATAAATTACTTAACACATTTGATAATAAACTAATAATTAGTTATGAATAATTTCTAAATGTATATATTGTCTTCTTGATATAAAATGCTTATCTAACTTGTTCTTTTCGAATAAGTATGTATTTACTCTATTCCCTATAAGGCTATACTGCCTCTTTTAACTAAATTTGTATGCCACAATAGAGGTAAAAGACTTGAAATAAACATATTTCAAATTATTAACATTTTTGGCATAAATTAGTTTCAAAACATAAATGATGCTTTCAGACAGTTTCTTGCATTAATGGAAAAGGGGATTAAAAAAATTCAAAAGCACTGGGCTCTAGAAGGAAACTGAGTAGGAAAGAAATAGGATAGGGTGAATAATGAAGAGATGAGAAGGATGCCACAGAGAGGGAAAGGGGGCATAAAAGTGAGACCAGGTGCATCAGATATAACAATTTTATCAAGTTAGCTTTGTTTATCAGTAGCATTGCAGGTTCATACAGAAGTTATGAATAAAAGTACTTCCATCATGGTATCCTCCCTGGACCTCAGTTTCTGTATCTATAAAAGGAATCAGTTGGACTGATACCTCTGGGGTCCCTTCTAGCTCTGTATCTATGATCCTAAGGCCGACATCCCTATGCAACTGAGCAAGAACATCTAGTTAGAGCACTTTTGACAAGTGACCCAGTCTTTAAAAGCAGGCATGAGATTTAGAGAAGCCTTCACAAAAAGTTAGACAGACCAGTAATGAATAAAGAAATGGGCCTTCATGAGAGCTCATTTTAACGCACACAAGTATAGGGTCAAACCCTAAACTGAAACTCACTGGGGAGGGCAACAGGGATAATAAGAGGAGACAAAAAACCAGGTCAGTTACCAGGACCCTGGTCACTACAGACTTTAGGCCACAACAGGAGGAGGAAGGGAAGTAAGCAATGACTCTTTAGAGAGATTACCATTGAATTCAGCATACACATCTCCACTGAGCACTTCACAGGCTTTCGATAGCTACTGTTCAGGATGCTCGAGTTAAATCACCTTAATGCTAGACACAGATTCTTGAAACCACTGCAGGAGATAGGTTTTACAGGACAAGGTCAAGTTCTCACTCAGGTCCTTCTATTGTCACGAACAAAAAAATTCTAGGTATTGGTTGATGCATGGGATCTGGCTGAACCAAATAGAGGGTACAAACATGCAGTCTGGAAATTTCCAAAATTAGAAGAGCAAGAAGAGGTCAGGGTAAGCAGGAAGATGGAGTATACTTAGTAACCAGAACAGAGAAAGCCTGGAGCAAGTGAGACTTAAGTTCTCTGAGAGATACTAAAGGCTTTAGGTCTTTTTAAATGGTCACCACACAGTCAACTACATTCATATTGCATTGTATTTAGTTCTTTGTTTGCTTTCTATGAGTTGCATAGACAATGGGTGGTAAAAGATTGTACAGTATAAATAATAACAGCATAAAATCATGTAATTATAGAATTAGGGCTGACAAGAACTTCAGAAGTTATCTACTCCAACCATCTCATTTGACAGATGGGGAAATAAGGCCCAGAGAGATGAAATGACTTATTCAACATCACACAGGTAGCAAGTGTTGGGATTTGGCCACATGTTACATTTATATGGACACTAAAATGAAGTGAAGAGTTGATTCAATGTTGAATAAAAATTCTATTGAAGAAAAGGTCTTGGCCTGAATTAAAATAATACAAGTTGGCTGCCTATACTATTAAAGTTATCAGCTCTCTAATCTAATTTACCTTGAAGACCTACTCACAAAATAAAAACTAGAATATTTCCTGGTATCAGATTTTACAATAAACAGAACAAATCATTTCTAGGAAAACAATTATTGTTAATGTATTAATATTGTCACAAAGGGTAGAAGAGTGTACTTTGAGTAATTAGCTTGATATGAGGGATCAAGTTTATTTTGGAATATGAGGAGGGGGATTAATTTTGACATAATATTTATTTTTAATAGTGTAGCCTAATGGATCTATGATCTGATTAATATAAATATAGCTTAAAATATCTAATGGTCTCAAACTAACAATTTCACCATTCCATTTTTCCAGCTGTATCTGATCTAGAGGACTGATATGGCAACTTCCCCAAAAAAAATCCCTTCTCTAATGAAAACTAACATAATCATTAAACCCTTAGAGAGCATGTCTATGGGGTCACTGGTGTTCTCTTGATTATTTTTTTCTAGAAGGTTTTCTTCTCATATGCTCCTTGGTAAATTTTGCCATTCCCTGAAAGTCAGGAAAAAAAAATTTTTTTTATCCCACCACAATGACTTTTCCCAAATTCTTTGCTACAAACCTCAGAAAACAGAGAGTGGGCTCGTTCTCAATTTTGACCTTCCCACACACACTACCACCAAATAGTTTTTTTTTTAATCTCATAAGAAACTTTCTCTGTGGGAACATAGATTCTGAATTGTAGTGTGAATTATAAATATGTGTGTGTGTGTATATACATATATATACATATATATATATACACACACACTAACTATAGTCAAGTAAAATGTAAAAAGCTATGATAGATGAGCAAGTAGAGTTCAGTACTGCTTTGCATTTCCCAGTTATCTCTAATGTCTTGAGTTTCTGCTTGAATTTTTGATCCATTGGAAAGGGTTAATAATCTACACTATGGACATTCTTGAAAAATGAGGGGGTAGACTAAAACAAAAAAGAAGATAATAGAAGAAAAATGGCTTTAGCTGAGCCATCCTCATCTAAGAGGACTGTGGTAGGTCTCTGTGCGGTTTTCATTTGATGAGTGGTATGCTGTGGAAAGGGTGCTAGAGTTGGAGTGAGGAAGATGTGTGTTCAAGTCTAGTCTTAGACACTTGCTAATTATGTGACTCTGGGCAAGTGGCTTAATTCCTCTCAGCTTCAGCTTCCTCATCTGTAAAATGGGGCTAATAACAGCATCTAAAAGGGTTGTTGTGTGAAGCAAATGAAATAACACACGTAGAGGATTTTGGAAACTTTAAAATGCTACATAAATGCTGGTTATTATTATTATTGCATATTATCAGATTATAAAATCTAATCCAAAGACCATCACTGGGATTCTAATATACCTCACTGAATGAAGCATTACATAATAAGAGATAGGACAGGGAGGGGTACATGTGACAGATGGAAAATTAATATTACAGGGAAATTTCTCTTCAAATAATTAAATACAAGTCAAAGGAAATAACTTCAAGGAACCGTTAGAGAACTCCACTTCTACTGCCCTTAATAGCAGGCTATACAAAGTAGGCATATCAAGGAACTGAGACAGAAAGTGGGTCACAACACTCAGGCCAAGGGCTAGATGGCAGAAAACCATTTGCTCAACAATTAGTGAGCAATTTACCTCTAATTTACCCCCCAATAACCACCAAAATCCTTTTTACTTACCCAATAACTTGATGCTCATAATACTGAAGTGTCCTCTTGAGAGTCTGCTGTATAATTTGAGGCTACAGAATAATAATAAAAAAAGATATTATCAGCAAATTATTGCCAACCCTGCTCCAAGCATCAGAGGCATCTAGGTGGCTACCGATTTATCATGTGATGTTGTTTGTTTTATAATATTAGCCCATTTTGCATTTTGCCATGTGTTTTCCCCACAGGAACTAAAAGGAGGCCTCCACAATTCTAAGCATTTTCCATCTGAAGTAAACTATTCTTTTCCTAGCAGTTTCTTTGAGATTCTTTCTCCAAGTTATTCAAATTCAATTCAAAATCAAGTTCCTTCAATGTGCCCAGGGTTGAGGGTGGTGAGGTTATCACTGCCACCCAAAGAGTTTACAATATGTTTGATGAGATGAGACATATAACCATGAAAGATAGTGTCCAATCCAGCAGGGATCTCTGACAAGTCCTGCTATTCTATTTCAACTAGAATTTCAAAGGACGTTCAATCAAGTGGCAATAAAGTAAGACAGATAAATGAAAGATTATAGCCAACTAGATAGAGCATTTATTAAGCATTTACTATGTACTGGGCACTTTACTTAGAAGTAGGGACACAAAGAAAGAAAAAATGAAGGTCCCTGACCTCAAGGAACTTACATGCTAATAGAGGAGGATAACACATGAAGAGAAGCTAGAAAATGGGGTAGGGGATGGGGGAGCATGCAGACAGGACAAGAGTGAGATGGTGGTCTAGACAAGACATGATGAAAGTTCACCTATCGAGCCCAGGGTGCCTCCAAGGGTGGAGGTGTGAGGAGGAGGTGATGATGAAGACAGGATGATGGACAGAATTCTCTTTTCATAAAGAGATTTTTGGTTTTTTACTAGAAGAGGACTTTGAAAATCTACTGTATTTCAGGAGTATGATTCTAGCATGAGGCTAACAGGAGAAAGTAATTTTAAATGACCCCACCTATTCATGAATAGAGCAATCACCAGTCTAATTTTCTCAAGGGCCCCATGGGATTGTTACCAAAACACCAGGGAATTTCTGGGGCAGTCACAAGGACTTGGGGGCAGGAAATTAAATTGCTGCCAACTCCCAAACAGTTCTTGACAAAGCTTCATAATCCTCTCCCTCTCTCTGATAACTCAGGATAAAATTTTTTAATCACATGAAAATCAATGAATCTCTTCTTAGCATTCTTTAGCCCAGGGAAGATTTAAAACCTAGGAAGCTATAGGAAAGGCACAAAGATCACAAAACACATTCCCCACAAAATAGAATGGAAGCAAAAGATAACTTTTTGCTATTAGGATAATCAGTGAAAAAAATAATGGGCAAAATATTGAAAAATCCATGAGGAAGAGAAAAGAATCTCCTTATCAGTTATAAAACTACTAGATGAGTGATTTGTCATAAGGATGACTTTTCTGTACACAGAGCACTCAAGCTTGTGTTGGTAAGCAATCAAAAACTCTGGGATAGTCATAAGTTCATAGATTTAGAGTAGAAAAGGACCTTTGAATTTCTCAAGTCCAGCCCCTTCATTTTATAGATAAGGAAAATAGATGCTTAGAGAGATGAAGTGACTTTCCTAAGGTCATGAGCAGTAGAGCTAAGGATTTGAACCCATGCCCTCTGACTCCAAATCCAGTGCTCTCTCCTTTGTACCATTTATTCAGAACATTATAGGGCTTGAATGGGTCATTAATTCATCTGTCTGTTGAGACAGTAATGGACCATTTGTGGTGGAGATCAGAGATATCATTGTGCATAGCAAACACACCAAGATCCAAGGAGTGAACAATGAGTCAAACTCTAAAACTAGGACCTTATGAAAACAACTGATTTAGAGAACAAACAGGAAGTCAAGAAATGATTCTAAGACCAAAAGTTGAAGGGAGGCCACCTTGAAGCAAAATCAGGAAAATACCACACTGGGAGGAGGGGAGAAGATGAAGTAACAGCCACTGACAGTTTGCCTCACTTGTTTCATGTAAGGAATCATCCTGAGACCTTCTCTTTTCATGTCTTCAACATCCTAGTTATGTGCCCTCCTAACTGTCCCCACAAAGTTGTGAGTTAGAAAAGAGGGAGAAAAACACGAGCATAGGGCAGAGGTTCTTTCCTATATTGTTTTCCTGGGTCCGGTTATTTCACTCT
Organism: Vombatus ursinus; assembly: GCF_900497805.2. NCBI lineage: Eukaryota > Metazoa > Chordata > Mammalia > Diprotodontia > Vombatidae > Vombatus > Vombatus ursinus. Next base: position 9,593,426 of record NW_020947390.1, read on the forward strand.
GCATCAGTTCATAAAAGTTTTCCTATAACGGAAGCTTAATTTCATTTAAACCAAATTGGAAAAATAACTGAGTACCATAGTCAGGTACACTGAACAATGGCATAGTGAATGAAGTACTGGACTTGGAATAAGACCTAAATTCCTCTGACACTTATTAGTTCCGGGACCATTGGCAAGTCACTTAACCTCTCTCACCCCACTTCTTCATCTATAAAATAGGAATAAAAGGATTATTTTAAGGCTTAAATGATGAGATAGTGTCTCTAGAGAATATTATAATCTTTATAGAACTAGATAAACATCAGTTCTATTTCCCTGCTACTTAGAGTAGCAAAACGTTCTTTTCAAGTTATGGTCCACACAATAAACCTAAGGGAAAGATGACAGCCTTATATATGGAAAACACGGAAACCAAACTATGACTAAACCTAAAGAAGAGGCTTTTGGCTCCTGCAACAGAACCATAGGTATTATAGGTTTAAGTATGAACAGGCAGACATAGGCATCCTAATATCCTAATACTTACAGTAGTGTGCAGGGTTGGGGGTGGGGGGATGGGGAATGTGCCTTAAGGATTTAACCCAAGGACAACCTAAACCAAACTATCATTAGTCATTGGCAGGACTCCTGGGATTCCGAGGTCTCTGGCACTGGATTGACAATTCCTGAGCCAAGATAATTTTCCCTTTGGCAATGTATCTGAAGGATGGAGAATACCATGGCAGGACTGGCCTGTGCAATAGGTCTTGTCACAAAACATGTAGCAGTAACCAGAGTACATGGGGTCAGTTACCCCAAGAACAGCCTCATTTGTACTCAAGTATATTTTTTTCCTCTTCACCAAGAATTTCTCATCTTTAAAACTCAAAGGGTCATCAGAAAGCACATTCCTATGAAAGGAATTAAGCCTTTTAAAGAACTTTTTTTTCCTTGTGTAAAGCAATTACTAATCTCAGCAGGAGTTAAATTTGCTGCCTCTGAAATGCATTAAAGGGAAACTGTCCTCTGGGAACATTCTGCACAGTTTCAGGTAAGCCAAGCCATTCTATATCAACCCTATGGTTAACCAGGACCAGTGCGCTTTCTCCAATGTGCCAATCTACGTCTGCGATGGCTGCCAGACAGAAAATGTCCTGATCTTCTGGTTTATCAAGGTTTATTTCACAGAGGCCTATCTTTCAAGATACAAAATGACTCTGCTTAGGGACCTGACTACCATTTGAAAGGAATCTTCTCACATTTGAAAAAGAATTCCATAACTGACCAAAAATGGTCAAATAAACAAATGCAAATAAATCACAGTCTTCTGGTTAGATACAGTTCTTACCTCCAGTCAATCAAGAAGCATTTATTCAGCACCTACTACTCACTATGCATTGTGCTAGGTGCTAAGGATACAAAGAGGAAAGTGAAATAGTCCCTCCCTTTAAGGAGCTTACAGTTTAGCTGGGTGAGACAACATGTACATATATAGATATATTCAAAAGAAATACAAGATGATTTTAAGAGTAAGTCACTGGCAGTTGAGGAGATTAGGAAAGGCTTCACAAAGAATGTGGCTCTTGAGAAGAGCCTTGAAAGAAACTTGGCATTTAAGATGTAGTGGTAAGGAAGGATCTCACTGCAGGCATAGAGGGCAGTCAGTGCAAAGGGAGAATGCATTGGAGATGGGAGATACTTGGCACAGGAAAACCAATTAGAAGACTATTGCAATAGGCCAGGCAAGAAGTTGTAAGGGTTTAAACAAATAGAACCAGGGCTCTATTTGTGCAAGTAGAGAGAAGGATGCAGATCCAAGAGATGTAGAGGAAATGGCTACAATACTTTGGGGACTGACACTAGCCTCTATGCTGCTGCTCCCATTCAAGACTCCATTTCTCAATTCTATGCATTTTCACAAGCTGTCCCCTCAAACCTGGAATGTTCTCCCTCCTTATCCCTGCCTCCTGGCTTCCTTCTAGTCTTAACTAAAATCCTACCTTTTGCAAAAAGCCTTTTGTGGTCCCCCTTATTCTAATGCCTTTCCTTTGTTGATTATGGCCAATTTATTCTGTATATATCTTGTTTGCTCAGAGTCGTTTTCATGTTGTCTTGCCCAGAGAGAGACTGTAAGGTCCTTGAGATCAGGGACTGTTTTTGCTTTTCTTTGTATCCCCACCGCTTACCACGGTGTGTGGCACAAGTAGGTGCTAAATAAGTGCTTGTTGACTTCACATGGGATGTCATTCAATCTTTCTGAGCCTTAGTTTCTTTATCTGTATAATAAGGCTAAATAATACTTTTAGTTTCTACCTTACAAGTTTGTTATAATGATCAAATGGGAGAATATATGTGATGTGTTTCACAAATTCTATTGTACAAATATCAAGGTAACAATACCTTTGTTTTTGTTACCTTGTTTTTACTTTTTTTAATGGGGACAGGTACCTTATTTTCTCTCTCTCTCTCTCTCTGTGTCTCTCCATTTTTGATATGAGATTGGAACAAGTAGATATCCTGATATTTTCAATGCTCCACAAACTTTTGCACCAATGGATAAAATCCATCAAATTTTGTACCTAACTAAATCAATTACAAAATAGCTTTTTGTAATTGAATAAAAGTATGAGGATATTAGCTCATCTTCTATAAGTTCACTGAGCACATCCTTGAAACAAGTTCATTAAAAGGCAGGAAGCAGGGACATAATAAATGAAAGAATAACAACTTTGAAGTATTTAGCATATGCTAAGCTCTAGGGATACAAATGCAAAAGTGAAGTCAGTCTCTGTCCTTAAGGAGCTTATATTCTAATAAGGAAAGACACCATACATGGAAGCGGTGGCCAAAGAAAGTGGCCGAAGAAGTTTGGAAACTTCTGGGATAGTAAATGGAGCCATAGAAGAGGAAACTGGAGGCAGCTAGGTGGTGCAGTGGAAAGAACACCGGCCCTGGAGTCAGGAGAACCTGAGTTCAAATCCAGCCTCAGACACATAACACTTATTAGCTGTGTGACTCTGGGCAAGTAAGTCACTTAACCCCAATTGCCTCACAAAAAAAAAAAAAAGAGGAAACTGACATATCCCTTCCATAAATGACGACAGGGTTGATGTAATTATGATTCTTAAACTGAGGGGAGAAGGGTATCCACATTTGGGGCAGACCTCACATTTCTCCAACATGATTTTGACTTCTGTACTTTGAAAGCCTGTTATTGTTGTTGATGATGACAATGACAATGGTGATGATGATGATGGTGATGGATTCCATAAGGGGACAGCACAAATTCTACTAGCCCAATAATAAGGACAAATGGAATAAAACCTTTTCCTAGCATACTCAAATCACCAAAATGGGGGGGGGGGGGGGAGGAGAAGAGTGGAGGAGGAGACTACACAAGCAAAATTCTTAAAACTAAGATTTGAGACTTAAGGCTAGAGGCACAGCCTGGCCAGTGTGATCTACTTTGGGCTAGAGAATGGGAAAATAAACCCTAATATACTATACAATCCCACCACCAAATGGCCACAGGAAAAGGAAGGGGAATTGAGAAGCTGGGGCTGGGCGAGGATTGACAAAATAACTGGAAAATAAACATCAGGGTCAATTAAAATCCACAGAGGGAGACCACTCTCTAACCCAGTGAATGATGAATTAACTGATGCTGAGCATTTTACAGGGTTTTGTTTTGTTTTGTTTTTGTTCAGCTAGAGAGTACTTAGGAGTATTCTAACTTCACCCTTTCATTCTAAAATGAAGATACGTAGGCCCAGAAAAATGAAATTATTGTCCAGGGTTAGAATACATTATAAATAGCAGAGCTAGGATACTAGCCTAAGTCCTTCTGTTCAGGGAGACCCACAGAATCATGATTCAAGAGCATAAACTTAATGACCAGAGGCCTATAGAGGAAACAGTAATTCTCAAGAGTATCCCACTCTAGCAGGGCTAGAAGCAGCTCAGGGTAACAGGAAAGGACACGAAACTGAATGTCAGTGAATCACTCAGAGTACAAGAATCCATCACCAAAGGAAGAATTGCTGGGTGGGAAGCCTAGCTTAGCATGCCAATTTCACCTTGTGTGAGCCAGAAATGCATTTATGCCATCAGCATTGTGACTCTATATATGCATGTTCATTGGAGGGTTCCTCCTGTCCTAAGGTCCCACAGGTTACAAGTGAGAGACCTATTGAGTCTAGCAAACAATGATCTCTTGTAACTTTGTTACTAACAAGTATTGGGCCTTCCCACTATAAATATTTATATGATCATGACTTTTAGAGTTGGAAAAGACTTTTGAGGCCATAGAATAATATATTTATGGATAGAAAAGACCTTTAAGGCCATCTAATTAAACTTCCTTAGTTTTGCAGATGAGGAAAATAAAAACTAGAGAAGTTAAGTAACTTTCCCAAGGCCACAAAGATTTTACATGATCCAGGATTTGAACCCATGTTTTCTGACTCCAAGTGTAGGGAACTATCTCTGGTGCTGTTTCCTTTCTTCTGAGTTATATGCATAATGGCTTAAATTCAGACATTAAAACAGACTGTCAACTGGTGCTATCATGGGAAAAAACAAATAGCAAATGAAAAAGTCATTCTCTGGTTTATGCTTCAATTCCAAAAGTAAATATTATCTAGTTTGCTAGTTAGTAAGTGACTTAACCAGGCACAAGACTCTACTATTCTCTAATCCTATGCACTTCTGTTTGACATTACACATGGACACACATGCACATGCACACATACACACACCAGAAAGAAATGGAAAGAATGATTTTCTTTTGATGAGATGTTCATAAACTGATATTTTAAAATAACTATGGCATGTAAATATGTACAGATACAATCATGCTTTATACAGTAATCCTTTAAGGTACCAGCTTGAAAGCTCTCTAAAGAATAATTACAGATCAACCAGCCATGGTCTGGGGGATCATATTTTAAGAACTATTTGTTTAAATCATTCCTTGAGTCTTAGTTAGAGGTGTTTCCATTGGGAGATGTCAAGTGAAACTGGTAAGTCCAATACTTAGGAAATTCAAACTTCACCATTCAATGCTAACAATGTTTCCCTATTAAAACAGTCACATGCATCTTTATAATCAAGGCAGAACCAATTGATTTAGATAAGCAAAGGGGACACATAAAGATTCCTCCTTATGTGTTAGCTGCCACTCAGTATACTGGTGTTTATGAGTAAGGCAGAACTCTATTGTTTTAGTCAGGCAATTGCAAGACACAGAGCAGAGAGATATTATAATCTCATGGGTAAAATAAATCATGGACATCAAAAAAGAAGAGTTGATATATTTGCCAACATAGAAGGGGTACTGTGAGGTTCAACTGAAATAAGATTTATAAAAGTGCCTTGAAAATTATCATTGTCACATTCTTGCACAGTACTGTTATTATATAATGAATGGGTAATAGCATAGAGCCAGTTGCATAAAAAGAAATCATTACATCACTATATCACCACCACCTTTATATTTTAAACTAAAGTGACTAAAATAGCTTTAGTTCTGAATTGTAGACAGTAAGCAACTTACTTTTCCTTATATTATTCTAGAGTAGTTATGATTAAAATTAACCTCCAGAAACTTTTGACATGATTCCAAATAGAAAAAGGTATAAGAAGGTGGTCTGGAAATTCTTTAGCACATAGATTTAGGCAAGATGTGCTAAAGTGAATCTGAAAACAAATGCTGTCGATCAGGAAAATAGCCATGGTTTGGAAGCTGACTGCCCTAAATAAAGGCTTGTCTCACAAAATATGAAATGGGGAAAAGCAAAAAGGGAAGGGAGATAGTTACTTTGTGACTTTGAGCAAGTCACTTAACTCTTCCAGTCTTTTTCATTTATAAAATGAGGGGATAGGTAGTCTCTAAGATTCCTTCCAGCCTTAAAGCCATGATTCTTACAAATTCTCACAAATCTGAGTATGACTGCACTAAATATCAGTTTTAATGAATCCAATTTTAAATAATATAAACAATATTCTAACACAATGTACATCCTCAGAGTGGGATGGGTTGAGTGATTTGACATTCCCTTACTAAGTATCATTCTCTTCCAACATTTAAAATTTCTACAGCAGCAGTGGTGGTTTCATTCCTTAAGACTAAATGACTAAGTTGATGCTATACACAAACTACTACAAATATTTAGCATGAGTGCTTGTCACTAGCTCACTTGTGCTTGCTTCTAGGTTTTTCAACCAAAGTCGTACCAGCAAGGCCCACCTCTAGCTAAAGAGTAAAAATGGTGGTTTGTCTTCAGTACCTTCTCACCTCCATTTTCCTGGTACTTTTTCAACTGTTAAGAACCTTCTTTCCTCCCCCTTTCCTCAGCACTGTTATTGCCCTGAGCTTTCCCCAATCATTTATAGAGCCTCACCCAGGTCTGCCTTCTTCAGGTGGTGCCTTATTCAGCTCAAGTAGCTTTCTCTCCTCCCTGTTCTCCATTGCCCCTAGGTAATTGAGTAATTGGATGTTTAGTCGACATAGCAGTAAAAATCTGTCCAAATACCAAATTCTTTATAGGAATAGGGTTTATATTGGTGAACTTCTTCCATTGTGTGGAGCTAGGGCACTGCTTTAATGTTTAAAGATTGCCTGCAGTCAAAACATCAATAAAACCCATTAGGATACCAGTCAATTCAATCCAACCAGTGGATTGAATACTTTTTGAAATGCGAATGAACAAGTAGCTGTCAATGTAGGTAAATGTGTTGAACCTCTGTGTTTTCCCAGCCTATGAGTCTATTAGCAACATAAAAAGCAAGGAAATATAGACTTAAACTAAATATATCATTGGAAGTCAGGACCTCTGTCTTAGTCCCAGCTGTATAATTGACCTTTTGAAATTTTTCAGGGGGTCAAGATTTCACCTGGGGCCAACAGGCCTTGGGAAAATGCCTCCATTTCCACATCTGGAAAATACTAGCAAATATTTTCATAATTCCCAGAGTCATGATGAGGTAGAATTACAACAAAATTCCTGAGCATTTCACAAATATGACATTTTTGTCCTGTTGATCCCAATCTCTTAAATCCATTGGACCACTCATCATGTGGAAGGAAACCTGGGGGCACTATTTAAAGTGATGGCAGCAATAACTTACTAAAAGTGTTCAGAGTGCTTTAAAAGAATCATTTAAAAATAATAAATGTAATCTTTTTGGTTAAGAAAATAATGCTACTGACTCTCTTTCAGTAAATAGCACCCTTTTTGAACTATTTGCCAATAGTAGTGAGGGATTTATACAGTTTTACCCAAACTTTCACCCTGAGGCTTGCTATGCCTAGTAGTATACACTTCTGTTAAAACTGAAAAGAATGGGAGATATCAACTGTGCCCACAGAATGGAGCAAAACTCACTAGCATGTGTAGGGACCAAAGTTTCAGCTTTGGCTTAATTTAAAATCATGTTCTGATCCACTAAGAAAACTGTCCCAAGCCATTATTTTTATTGTTCCAAATGATGCAAAATTAATATGTAATCAACTTTATGATAACTTCTCTTCCATGTTTAGTTCTTTTTACTTTCAAAGTGTTTTTGAAAAGTGCACCTTTGCCTCATTTTAATGTCTTTCCAAAAAAATAAATAAATAATTCATTCTTTATTCAGTGCAACTCAGTTCATCAAAAACTTATCTGAAGGGTCAAAGGAACAACTTGAAGGGGACACATCCTTGAAATGTTACCTACTACATCCCTCTTTGGTGAAATAGGACTATGTTTCAAGCAATCAATCAATAAAAATTTATTAAATGCCCCTATTTGCCAAGCACTGTCCTAGGCACCAAGGATCCAAAGACCAGTCCCAAATCAACAGACTACAAAAAATCTTCCTATTTGCACACACCTCCAGAGAAGATTCTGCAAACTCCCTTGATAACTCATTCCAGTGCTTAAAACCTTCACATCTGGGAAATTTTCTGTATGTCAAACCTAAATCCCTTATGATCCAACTTAGGCTCATTTCCTCTTGTGCTCTTACTGAGGATGGAAAACAGCTGCATAAAGCTACATTCCCATGTTTGCAAATTGTTAGCATGGCACTTCTCAACCTTTTTGTTCTCTAAACTAAATCATCTCTATATCTTTAATTTTTCCTAAGAGGGCTTTTTTTCTGTGAATTTATAAGTGATTAACTGGTTTGTATTCTGGGCTATTTTGGTCTTGCCATACTAAAAGATTCCATGTCTTTTTACATTCCGTGCAGCCCAGAATGGAGCCATTCATGTCATATCAGTCATATCCTTGGATATGCCCATCCTAACAGTCCCTGCCAGGTTCTAAAACTAGGTATGGATGACCCACACAGGCTTGCTCTAAACCAGGTTGGTCCACAACAAAGGACTCCCCAGGAAGATGAATTAGTTCTGAGAGCTGATCTCAGTACTGAACCACATTAATTTCTGGGGATACTGATCAAGTGCTTACCCTCCCTATTCCTCCCTACCCAAAGATCTACCAGGAATAAATAAAAAAATTTTAGCTAATTCAGGCCTGACTCAGCCAAAAAGATACTGTCCCTCTGAGAGTGGAGAAATTCATTATACCTCATGTTAATCCAGGCTGATAAACATTCCCCAGCATTCTCCCAGTTCTACAATCAGGCAATGTAGTTGTGTACAGAAAACATTATCCAATTAGCAAATAGTACAAGGCCACAGTGTTTCTCCACCTCAGTGGAACCCAAACAACTTTAAAAGACATGAGAACTCTGATCAAAACAATGACCAACCATGATTCTAGAGAACCCATGGTGAAACTACGTCCTGACAGATAAGTGATGAGCTCAAGAGTAAAAACTGAGACGTTTATTTGGACAAATCCAATAAGATTTTTTTTTTGCTTGACTACATATTTGTTTTAAAGGATTTCTTTTTTCCCCTTTTTCAAATAAAGTAGAGGAAAAGTGGGAGGGAAAGAAGGTAGGCTTGAGATAAATGGGAAAAGAAAAAATTTAATTAAAAAAAAAAAAGAAAACCAATGGCCCCAGTGCTGGCACAAAACTTCAACACTATTAGATCATCTTTGCAGCTCCCTTTGAACATATTCTAAATAATACTCCAAATCCTTCATACATGAAAATTGGATGATCTGGGGAGAATAGCATAAGATCTTCCGTAAGGAAGATTGTGGCCCAAATTCTGCCTCTGACACTGCCTATGTGACCATGAACAAGTCACTTAACCTCTCAGCCTCAGTTTTCTTATCCTTATAAGTTTCCTTAAATGAGGTTAAAAATACCTCTGTAGTACTTGCTTCAGAATTTTTTGTGAGACTTAAATGAGTTTATATAAATATACATGTATATGTATATATACATAGCTGCCACATATGTGTGTATAACATATATAATGCATTTATAAACCTTAATGTACCATATAAATGTCAGCTATTACTTTGGCAACATTGTACTTTCTTAGTCAGAAACCATCATGCTGAAGACATCTTCAAAATGTCAGCCATGTCAGCCATGCAGATAACTTCTGCTTCTCTATTACTGAGATGGCATTTCAGGGGGGGGAAATGTCTTTCACCTTATCCCACTGGACTACTATAATTCTGGAAGAGGAAATGAGGCTGATGACTTTGTGCTGTTCTGCCTTATTTAAATCTAATTCACAAGCAAGTCAAGACAGCACCCCATGATGTCATTGGTCATCTTCAAAAATGAAAGATGAACAAGAACAACTCATACTCAAATGCACAAAAACTTTGTAAAGAAACTCTAAAGTAGGAAGGCTAGCAGATCTTATATTATCTAAATTTTAAATAATTTCTACCAACATTAAAATATCAATCTATATCACAAGAATGATATATTTTCTAATAAATTGTTTTAATTAGATATTTTTCAATTATCAAACATTTGTTTTCCTTCTCACACCTCCCTCTGCCCCCAGGTAAAACATAAAAGAGAAAAAAAAACCCTTATAACAAATACACATTGTCAAGAAAAAAAAATCTTGCAATAGCTATGTCTAAAAATTATGTCTCATTTTGCATATTTAATCTTTCACCTCTTTTTCAGGAGATGGGTAGTTTTCTTCCATCATTGATGCCTGCCTAGACCATTCCCATAAAAATTCTTACAGATATGTGAAAGCAGGAATATTGGGGTTATAATTGTTTATGTCTTCCCTACTGCCTTTTTTATTCAAAACATCATCTGTGGTCTTTTCTCTTCTTTTGGGATGATTCTCATAAAACAAAATTCAATAACAGATAAATGTAAAATATTATACATGGATATAATCAACTTCATAAATGCAAAATGGAGTCATGGTTAGCCAGTAACTTTCCTGAAAAGTATCTGGGGGTTTTAATAGATTGCAAGCTCAATATAAGTCAGCAGTATGATGTGGCAACCAAAAAAATTGAATGCCATCTTGGGCTCTTTTAAGAGAAGTACAGCTTTCAGAAATAGGGTGTTGATGTTCCCACTGTATTCTGCCCTCCACAGATATCATCTGAAGTTTTTGTTCAGTTCTGGGCACCCCTGTATAAGAAAAATATTAATAAGCAAAAAGAATGTCCAAAGAAGGGGCTTGAGTCCATGTCATACAAGAAAATGTAGGAACCGGTCATTTTTAGCCTAGAGAAGATACAAATTGAGTTTGACTTCTGGAAAAAATTCCTGACAATTGGAGCTATCCAAAAGTAGATTGGTCTAACTTAAGAGGTAGTGGGTTCTCTCTCCTCACCAATCTTCAAGCTAAAGAGAGATGATTAGTTGTCTAGTGTATTATATTGGGGGTTCCTTACGTATATTAATTGCATAGCTTTCTATTTAGAATAGATCACTACCTTAATTCATGTCATATTCATAAATGAAGCTCCTGCCAATATTACTGATCATTCATTCTAGATTTCCCACTATCTCCCAAACTGTCAATAGTAATGATGGCTGGTGCCATACCATTCACATTCTTTCACTCACATGCCTATGATTCTAAATAGTAGAAAATAGTAGACAAAGAGGAAGACGTATTACATGGGCAAATAGCATCCTGAGAAAGAGTCTTTCCTAAATTATAGTAAAAATGGATACCACTGGGAATGTGGACTACATTCCCACTTCATATGCTGGGAATATAGACTCCCAGAAAAGTCAGAGATTAAATAACAAACACTGGAAAATTTACCAGGTATCTAACAGGAAACTCCCTATCAACTCTCAACAAAGTTCAAGATTGGGAAACCAAGGAAAGGAAGAGAAAAGATCTACACTGATCACATATTAGGAGGTTGTGTGGTTTGATGAGATAAGTGAGTTACAAAGAAGTTTAAGGTCTCTCCCACTTATAATAGAGAAGGGGTCTCAGTCACTAAATTTGTTTGTGCCTAAATTATCCCCTCTTCAAAGTAATGTTCACAATGTATTCTCTCAGGGAAAAAAAAAAAGGTGGGGGACAACTTTGAAAAGTTACGCCAGTGAGACACATGGGGGAAAAGTATCAAGAAATATTTTGGATGGTAAAGTCATTGTTTTTCCTCTTTGATGAACATTCCATGTCACAATCTGTTTATACTAAAAATTAATGAAAATAAGGGGGCTTTTTTGTTAAATCATGTGAAGGGTCATTGTAATCTGAATTGTTATCGAAGAGGGAGACTTTCATATTACCTTAACCAAAAGACCATTAAACGTGTTCTCATCAGAACCAGTCATCACTGTACTGCTGGTAGTTTATTTCTCTCTGTTTCTAGTGGAAAATCAGTAACTGGAAGAGGGGGAGTGAGAGAGGATGTGAATAAGAAAGAGGAGATTGAGAACAGCTGTCTAAGAGTGGGAAATGGTTCTGACAGAATGGAAACTTTCTTTTTCAAAATCTTCCTCTTTAGAACACTATATCAATTTCACTCTCATCCTATTTTTTTTAGCGTCACAAATATCAGCCAAACTCTAACCCATATAAGTTATGTAAATAAATATGCACTCATGCACACACATATACACACCCACCACAACAAGAGTTTTTGATGTTGATCACACAAGAATGAGAAACTGATTTGATACCATTCAGTTTTCCTTTAAAAAAAAAACTGTTAAGCTAAATTCCTTTATAAATATTAAGAACCATAAAAGGAAGTTGTCTAGGGAACCTAATGTTTGGACATTGCATCCATAGTTTACACCACATGAAACAATTCATAAAGGGTTGATTTCTTACATAGCAAATGCTCTGGAATCCTCAATTCTCTGGGCATTATATCCCTTTGAGATAACCTCAATCCCATTTAGTACAATGTGCTCCCATGGAGTTGAAGTAGCTACTAATGACTAAAATATCAGGCCATGGTGGTAAAATAATAATTTGTTAATGCTAACTCAAATTAGCCATTGATGATCTGGTATTATCTCATGGTAACAGCAGGAACCCTACTAGCCGAAGGACATTAAAATAATGTTACATTTTAGAAAACTCATTGTGTCATCAACATTAAATATATCTAAAACCTGGTTGTCAAACATGGGTTACCAATCAATCAACAAGAATTTATTAAGCCCCTACTACATGTCAGGCACCAGAGATAGTGAAAAGGGGCTGTACTTGCAATTTCATTAGCATGGAGAACTTCCAGAAGAGGAAATTCTCTCTATGCATGGTGGCAATTTTTCTGCAATCTATAACCTTAGAAATTGCCTAGAGCACTTTGAGGTTACGTGACTTGGCTTGCCCGGGGTTACCTAGCTAGGATGTGTCAGAGGTAGAATTTGATCTCAGATATTCCTGGTTCTGAGGCTAGCTCTCTACCCACTACTCCAAATCCTATGGATATAAAGATAAAAATGAATCACTCAGTGCCCTCAAGAAACTTGAATTCTATCAAGAGAGAAAATATGTACATAAATAGGTGTATGTGGAATAAATACAATCTGTCCATATTCAAAGATAGAGTAGGTAATTTCCTAAGTAGTAAAAATTTAGGAAAACTAGGAATTTTTCCACATACACAAATGCACACACCCAAAACAAAACAGAAATATTCCGTCTGCTGACTGATTCTTGAAATTCCTTTCATAGTGGAGAAAATCCTTTTAATCCACAATTAGATAAGGCTGAAATACAAGTACCCTTGTGAGAGTTAAAGCATTGACTTACAGTTACACTAAGGTATAATGATTCAAATCTCATCTTTTTTGAGCACATTTTGAAAAAAGGAAGAAAGGAGACAGGAAAAAAAGTATTAGGGAGCCAAAGACAAATTTTGCTTACTATACAATTTCTCCTAGGCCCTAATTTTTAGTCTATCAAATAATCAATTATTCCAATGAACAAGATGATAACTACTAATATCAATGTTCCTTGGCTTCCATTTTCACATTAGCTCCTCTGCCAGAGGCCCATACTTGTTTCAGTTATCTTCATAAATTTTTGTGATATTTCTAATAAGTAGGTCAACTATATCAATAAATTTCAAGGCATTAGCAATATCAAGTAGCAGGCTGTATCACCTATTGGACAAAATGAGTTTTTTTACATTATTATGACCCTAACCAAGAAGAGTTCATAGGATTTTTTTTTAATATTTTGTTCATACTTTTAGAATTCTGTTTATTTCTTTATTATCCCACTACTGAGTATTAATTTCAGGTGCGTAATATTAGCAAAATTACTATGCTTATTGATATCATTAGAAGCAAAATTATGTATCTTCCTATTACATTTGTTCAATTGTTTCATTAGCTTAATAAACACTGTGATTATGATTGTTTTTAATAATCATTGTTATAACATATTAGATTTCTAAGACTGAAGTGCGAAGATTGACAGAGACAATTATTCAAATAATTCAGGCCATTCCAACACAAAATTCTTCCCTGAATCCACTCAAGACCTCAATGATTTGGATTTTCTTGTAAGTAATGAAAACTAGCTGTGCCATTGCAAGTTCCACTTACAACTTTATTTAGAGCCGGTCTCTCTCCCAAAGGATATCCCTAAATAAGAACAAGAACCTATTCCAAAGCCTATTGAAGGAGGTGATTTCTGCAAACTGGCTCCTCTGACTAATGCAAATTCCATAGGATTCTTCTTCAACCAGAAAGTTAGGCAAGTGCTTTACAAGCACTCACCTGTGGAAAGAATTTTAATTAAGGCACAAAAGGAAAGACCAGCTTTTCTTGAAGAGATGATTTTAATGGCACCCACAATTATCACAGAGAGAAAAAGAGGCTCTCCAGCTTGCAAACATTGTCAGGCCCACAAAGCATTTATTGATTTTTGTATTGGGGAAAACAATAAATCTCTCACCCCCAGCAACCACACAAGAAGCTGCCTCATTTCTGTCTGAAATGTCAGATGAAATTACAATAGTCTAGAGTTAAAATCTACTCTTCCTCTAATTCTCTGCTCCATTACAACACAATCATCCCATCATTATGACTCTTACAATGAATGCTTTTGGAGGAAGACTCTTTTATCCAAGAGTTAAAAGATATTCTCATTACATGCATCTAATTTTGTAAAAGACTTGAAATGGGCAATTAAGCTTACTCCAAATTTCTATGAAACTGTACTATTCAGAATGCAATGACAGCAAGTTATTTCCCCCCTGCCCTTTGCAGTCAGCTACTATTGTTATTCAAAACCCTGTGTAAAATAAGCAATATTTTATTTCTAGTGAAGCCCAACTCTGATGTCTCATCATGCCTTGGAGATAATCCTTGTTTCTCAAAAGCTATTTGTCCTCAGAATGCAAGATCTGTTAGGTCCTACAAAGCTGGAAAGACTTCAAGTAAAAATATAACACCAGCATCCAAGGACTGGCCCAGCTGATACTGAAAAGACCTGTGCTGGAAGATTAGCCAGTAAATGGCTACTTAAATATACATATACATATACATATACATATATATGTGTGTGTGTGTGTTTATGTATGTATGTACATGTATATATATAATATACATACATACACACATACATACATGTGTATATTTGTGTATAATTTGTTCATAAAAACTCATGAAAAGCAAATACTTGGGCATGAAAGGGTGTCAATCTGCATCCTGCATGAATAAAGATACAGATTTTGGCAGTGTGGTGTAGAAGAGAGCACTAGCCCTGGAGTCAAAAGAACATGGGTTCAAACCCTCCACTTAATCTCCCCAAGATCTCAGGTTCCTCATCTGTAAAGTAAGGAGGGTGGACTAGGGGGCCTCTAAGGTGCCTACAAGCTCTAGCTCTATGATCTTGTGAAGAAATAATCACAACAGGGGCAGCTAGGTGTTGCAGTGGATACAGCTCCAGAGTCAGGAGGATCCGAGTTCAAATCTAGCCTCAAACACTTAATTAACACTTACTAGCTGTGTGATCCTGGGCAAGTGACTTAACCCCAATCAACTCACCAAAAATCGAGAGAGAGAGAGAAAGAAAGAGAGAGAGAGAGGGAAAGACGGAA